>NC_091982.1:189152276-189469407 GCF_044704955.1 Pristiophorus japonicus | reverse complement strand
CCTGAGAGGTTGTTTTTTCTGACTGGAGTGTCTAGGATAAGGATAAGGGGTAGGCCATTTAAGACTGATATGAGGTAGAATTTCTTCACTGAGAGGGTGGTGAATCTTTGGAATTCTCTGCCCCAGAGGGCTGTGAATGCTGAGTCTTTGAGTATATTCAAGGCTGAGATAGATAGATTTTTGGGCTGTAGGGGAATCAAGGGACATGGAGATCGGACGGGAAAGTGGAGTTGAGGTTGATGATCAGCCATGATCTTATTGAATGGCGGCATAGATGCGAGGGGCTGTATGGCCTACTCCTGTTCCTATTTCTTATGTCCTTATGTCTCCACATGGACTCCGTCCATGGGCTGGCTCCTCCAAACACCAAGGCTACTTTATAATTAGCCAACTAGAAGTTTTCACTTCATAGAATAAAAGGAATGTTAAATCTGTGGTTGGGCTGACGTGGAGTTCACCATTTCAATCTTTGGTTGTTACCATTCACATAATGGCGGTAAAATTCATCTTGATCGCTGGTGCAAAATGGGCAATCGTGATTCAGCAGCCTGTTTTACATGCTGCCTAATTTTCTTTCCCATTAGGAAAAAGAAAGAATGATCAATTTTACACCCAATGTACCGTCGATTTATTTGATATTTTACATTAATGAGACAATTCAACATGTAGTTAATTTGGGCATTTATTTATATTTTACATGTTTAAAAGTTTTCTTCATTATATTTCCTTTAATCAGTTGGTTTGTGATAGACTGCAGCTATCTGAATTCCTTCATATTTATGATATTTGCAATTTTAGCATGTGGCAGGAGGCATCACCAAACAACTTAGCTGGAACTGATGAAACTCAGGGGATTCAGGAGTCACAGCTGGTAGTGGAGAGAAAAGGATTGGCGCGATGACGAAGGCCTGCTTGACCCAGGTACGGACGTGGATTGGGTCTTTAATGGATCCGTTGGTCAGGATCACGGCTTGCATGTCATCATGGAGCAGGCGGAGGATGGTGACAAATAGCCGAAACAGAGGAAGACGCACAATAGTCCCTCGCGGTTGACAGTGTCAAAGGCCTTTATAAGATCAAAGAAGGCCAGGTACAAGGGTTGATGCTTTTCCCTGCATTTTTCTTGCAGCTGTCGTGCCATAAAGATCATGTTCGGTGTACCCTGTAGTGGACAAAATCCGCACTGTGACTCTGGGAGGAGCTCCTCAGCCACAGGGAGCAGACGGTTGAGGAAGCGACGGCTTTCCCAGCGGCTCATAATAGGGAGATTCCTCTGTAGTTGTCTCACACCCACACTCAACAAGCTCCCCACTGGAGTGGAACTAAACTACAGAACCAGTGGGAACCTGTTCAACCTTCGGAGACTCCAGGCCAGATCCAAGACCGTCCCAACCTCGTGTCGAACTACAGTACGCGGACGACGCTTGCGTCTGCGCACATTCAGAGACTGAACTCCAAGTCATAGTCAACATCTTCATCGAGGCGTATGAAAGCATGGGCCTTATGCTAAACATCCGTAAGACAGGTCCTCCACCAACCTGACCCCGCTACACAGCACTGCCCCCCAGTCATCAAGATCCACAGCACCTATTATCAGCAAGGGCAGACATTGACAATGAGGTTCAACACCGCCTCCAGTGGGCGAGCGCAGCCTTCGGCCGCCTGAGGAAGAGAATGTTTGAAGATCAGGCCCTCAAATCTGCCACTAAGCTCATGGTCTACAGGGCTGTAGTGATACCTGCCCTCCTGTAGCTCAGAGACGTGGACCATATACAGTAGACATCTCAAATCACTGGAGAAATACTACCAACTATGTCTCCGCAAGATCCTGCAAATCCCCTGGGAGGACAGACGGACCAACATTAGCGTCCTCAATCAGGCCAACATCCCCAGCATCGAAGCACTGACCACACTTGACCAGCTCCGTTGGGCGGGCCACCTTGTTCGCATGCCTGACACAAGACTTCCAAAGCAAATGCTCTACATGGAACTCTTGCATGGCAAGCAAGCCCCAGGTGGGCAGAGGAAACGTTTCCAGGACACCTTCAAAGCTTCCTTGATCAAATGCAACATCCCCACCGACACCTGGGAGTACCTGGCCAAAGACTGCCCAAAGTGGTGGAAGAGCATCCGGGAGTCATAACATTAACCCCGCAATGGTGATTAGTGTGAAAGGAATGGCTTGGACATTGTAAGGATGCTTTATGGTGTTGGTGTTGGGTGATGCGAACCTCATGCATCATGTGGCAGCCAGGGTGTACAGTGTCAAGTGAAGTCAATCTGACCATGATGAGGCCAACCCTGGCCTCCTGGGCAGCAATGTGCTCGGGTGCTGATGCCATCTGTCCTATGCAACATCAAGTGATTGCGGAGAAGGTTGGTGTTGTTGGTGCTGCTGATGTTGGGGATGATCGTGGTGGGATTTTGAGGATCAAGGTGAGACAGTATAAAGGGCACCCATGTTGATGGTATAGATGGCAGGTGAAGTAGAGATGACAGAAACAATCTGTCAGTGGTGAGAGTTCTTCCAATAAGGTGAGAGTGAATGGAGAGGACCACAGATACATGTCACTCAGTCTCCGTCACAGTGATGTCTTCCACCTAAAGGATGGTTAGGAAAGTCAGACACCTTAGAAGCCACATTTGTCGTGAGATACTATCAACCGATTATCAACCAACATTGGAGATATTCGGAGAAATTCATGGCTCAAGGTCTCCACCACACCAGCTGTTCATTTACCTGAAGATGACAGCCTAATCGAACAGATTCATTTGATTT
Organism: Pristiophorus japonicus; assembly: GCF_044704955.1. Taxonomy (NCBI): domain Eukaryota; kingdom Metazoa; phylum Chordata; class Chondrichthyes; family Pristiophoridae; genus Pristiophorus; species Pristiophorus japonicus. Next base: position 189,466,628 of record NC_091982.1, on the reverse strand, counting down.
TCTTCAGCTGAAAAATTCAAATAATTCTCAAAACTTTTTGTTTGCTTTGGTTACCTGGTTTGTTTCAATAATATCATGTTAACTCACTTCATAAACTGTTTAGTATCCTCAGAATATCAATTCTGTAAATGATAGCAGAATGTTTAGTGGCATTATACTAGAAGGTGCCAAAATTCAACACAGTGAGGTGCATCTGATTTGGGCTAGAATCTCCCAGATTTTCATGGATCATTTCATTTACATATCCATTGGCACAAAGGAATGTGCTGGGGTGTTTGGAGATTAGAGTCTAGCCTTTAAAAAGCCAATTCTGGAGAAACATCAAATAAGAAAGAATGTGTATGGCTCACAGTTCGCTATCAGCCCACTGCACTAGATGGCTTATCGGCATGTCTCAGTATTCAAGCATGTCTATCACTGGAGGATCTGCCACAGACAGCCAAACAAAGGGAGAAGGACATGGCAAGAAGGAACAGAAGAAGAGCTTAGTTTCAGTGAAGCTGAACTCCAAAATCTCCTCAGGAGATAGAATGTGAGAAAGACAGACTGCTGGGTTTCTGTGGAGGAGGTGGCATAGCCAGAGTGCCAAATTCTCTCCCCCCGAAAAACTGCAGACCAGTGTCAGAAGAAGTTCAATGAGCTAACCAATGCAGGCAAGGGTACACCCCAGCCACCTTTTTTTTCTTCATTGGGCACACTAGGCATCAGCACAGTCTCCACCCACTAAAAAGTAATAGCTGCACTTCTAACTCTGTTTTTAGTGGTGTTAGTTGGGGAATCAATGTTGGCCAGGACACCAGGGGGTAGAATTTATGCTTTGGGCGCAATCGGTGATCCAGGCACAAATTGTGCCCAAAATTGTGCTCGTTTTGAGAAGCTTTTTTTTTCTCACATTTCCACTCAAACTCATTTGCCATGTAATTAAAAAAATTTGCTTTAAAAATATTCCTTGATATTTTTTAAGAATGGTAACTTGGCCCAATTTGATTAATACATCTAAAAATTAGTTTATTACAAAAACATAAACAGTTTTAATCACAGTATCAATCCATTACCTGTGAGTAACCGGATTTTAAATTACTGAAAACTACATTAGCAAATGGTTCTGTATTATTTGGGGTTATATTGGGGTACAGTAGTCAGTTTCTTAGTAATATTTTTAAAAATACATTCAAAAAGTTAGTTATAAGGTCCCCACGTTTCCCCAGAGTTGCTCCGTTTCTTTTGGAGCAACTTAAAAATCGCAATTCTCCCCATTTAAGTTGCTCCAGTGTAAGTGAGTTAGTTAGGTTTGTTTTTAGTTCAGTTTTCTTTTCAAAAGGAGGTGTCACCAGTCACTTATGCCTTTTTTGGCCATTTAAGCAAGTTTGGCCAGCTAAAACTTACTCCAAACTAACTTAGGCCAGCATAAGTATATGTTCTGAAAAACCCTGCATTGAATTAAGAAATCAGCGTAGGCAGCCAGAGATGGGAGGGAAGGGGACCTTGCAAAGCATTAAACACCTTCACAACAGCATTAAAGAAGCATAAATACATTTAAAGCACCAGGCACTAAACAAAGCAGCGCATTTGCATCAAGCACGAAACAAAACACAAAAAGTAATAAGCAATTATTAACAAATAAAAAATAGAAGGAACCCTGCACCTAAAGCACTAAGACCAAAGTAATAAGTAGTCAATCAATCAATAAATAACAAATCAAAAATAGAAATCCTACCTTAGGGAACGCAGCGGGCCTCCGATGAGGGAGTCCATTCAGCCCAGGATAGGGACAGCGTGCTTCGAGCCCCTTCCACACAGCCTGCATAGCATCCCACAGATTCGGGCTGCCAGAAGCTGCTGCACATGCGCGCACACTCTAATGCGCATGTGCAGAGGTCCCGGCACTGTTTTCAATGCCGGGACCTGGCTCCGCCCCCAATCCACTGGCCATGCTACACCACCACCAAGGAGAGGCTGGGGAGCGGCCAGAACCGGGAGGAAGATTTTTGGCGTGCTTGAAGGTGGACAAAAGCGGCGCACCTGGGTGAGTGCACCAGAAAAAGGGGTTGGGGAAATTTGGGCCCAATATTCCTTGCGGCCAAAAGTTCCAGTTTAATTTTTGCAGCCTCCTCAAAGACTTGCAAACAAAACTCGATTGGCACTGAATGTAATTTGCACTTAAAATTCTGCGATCTTTTGCTCAAGTTATGCCAATTTTGAGCCGAAAACACCAGCACAACCAAGCAGAAACTCTCCCACCAGGAGAACTCCACCGTTCTGTTAGAATACTGCAATGGGATCTTTTACAACCACCTGAGCAGGCAGACAGGATCTCAGTTTTATGGCTCATTTGAAAGACAGAACCTCCAACAATCCAGCACTCCCTCAGAACACAGAATTCGGCTAGCTTATGTGCTCCAGTCTCTGAAGTTGAGCAGAACTCATGACCATCTGACTCAGAGACAAGAGTGTTACCAGAACTATTTAGAGCAGGATTTTGACCTTGAGGACTGCTTAGGCGCATACGTGGAGCCATGCAGATCCCATGGAATGTTTAGTCATAGTGGTGAGCCTGTCACATCTGTCTCTGTAGTACATCCTGAGGAAATGGGGTCATCCAGTGGGAGGTGTGAGTTCCTTTATAACAGGGATAAAGCTTGGCAGGGAAATCAGAGTAATCCTCTGCCTTTTTAAGATAAGTTTGTTTTAATATTTATTTTTAAATTTAACATTTTGTGTTTTGCATTTATTCTTTCATCGTTAACTGATAAATCCTCACATAACCCTCCACACATCTTTTGAATGTGCTTATTTGATGTATGGTGAAACTGCATAGAATTTTTTCAAGTTTTATGTTTGGAATTATTTCTTTTTTTTTCTTGGGTATTTATTTTTCTGGATGTTCCTTCTGCTCCATAATTATCCCCAAAAATTCATCCGCAAAGTATGTACAATGTTGTGAACTTTAGATTACTTACAAATGAATTCTCTTTATAGTTGGATGGATGTACTACATAATTTGGCACGAGGCAATAAGCTCGCAAACTTGAACCTTGGTGTGTATTAATTCAACTGATCTCAATGAGAGCGGCAGTGCAAGCACTACAATTACACACAGTAAGGCAAAGTTCAGCCAGGATTTCCACCTCTGAATGTTATCCAGTGACATCTGCTGTGTATGTGCGGCTTGACTGTGATGGATATATAATCAAATTACCTGTCGACTCTCATTCTCCAGGCTCAAAGATAAATAATGCCGGGATATGAAAGGCCTGCAACCACTGTAAAACCTAAATTGAGCCATAGACAGAGTAATTATTATCACTCAACCATGCCTTTTTATTGCAAGGAGATTTGGATAGAATTGATCAGTCATATTCAGACATTGGTGTTGAATTCCAGTCACTGATTGCTCCTGCAGAATGCAGTAATTAGCTGAGTGTAATCATCGCTTCCAGTGTACATTTCTCATGAGTTGTAGTGCTATTTTTCATGTGCGGTAAAGAATATTAAGTGTTTCCTTTGTGGGTCTTGAACACTGAGGGATTCCCATTGATGGACAGAGGTTTTAAATGAAGGCTAGCCATGCGAGACCATCTTATGTCAGTTCGTGAGGGTTTAATAGCGTGTTGAAGAGTGGTCATATGAAAGTATCATCAAGAGTTCTGAATTAACAACCAATAGCATCAACTATAAGGGAGCATCTTTTCTTGAAAATCAAGCAAATTATTCTCAATAATCAAACTTTGGTGGACATCTGACAATAATTGGGAAATGCAATTCTATCTGCAAAATTACATTCATGAATGATCTAAGTATTAAAGTAAATTTACCTATCAGCTCAGGTGATCGGTCAACAAAAGTATTTCCCTCTTTCCCATATATTGACCATCTGTTGTCTTCCACTTTCAAGCTCAATGAAAGGACAGAGACTCCATTTTAGCCTGACCTATTTTAAAACTATATAAAGTAAAAGCAGAAATTTCAATTTTGATCACAATGCTAAGCCACTTCTTGATTGTGATTACTTCAGAGTTAATATTGATCCACAAACACACTAATGTGTCACGGCACGACACATAAACAATGTATGAATAATAGGTCTTCTTTCTGATAAGATATCCTGAATCTGAAGGTTTTTGAGTTTCTTTTCTCAGATGGATTGTTTTTAGTTAAGTGTAGCAAGAATACATATTCAATTTTCTAAAGACTTAAACAAACTATATTACAAACAATTTGGTCACTTTTGCTAAATATTTAGGGAGAAAGTTCATTATCGCCCCCTTTGGGGGCAGTAACATTTGAGAGGCGAGAAATTAGCACCAGACGCTAAAGTTTCCCCCTCCCAAAAAATTCGGTTCAGCACTAAATCAAGTGCTCCACTTCGCTCTTGGAGCACTAACGGGGCGGACATCTCAGCAGCACTGTGCACTGGGCCGTTCAGCACTAACGCTGCAGACTCTGCAATGAAAAAAGGACCTTCCTGGACCACCTAGGGAGCGGGGGTGCCGCGCAGAGTGCCAGGCTGAAAACGGAGCAGCACCGCAAAAAGCTCTGCTTGGCCACCTAGGCCTTAAATTATCGCCCTGGTAGCGGTCAGCCATCCGATCAACGCCCCCTACAGCTGCCGGTGTTTTATCCTGGCACTGCTGCAGGGGACGAATGTGAATTCTGGGGCCGGGGCGATGTGCACAGCGATGGCATCACAATCTCTATTAGTAAAATCACAAAGTACAATGGATCATTTGAAATGTCTGATTTTTCATCTTCTCTGATTTAGCATCCATTGTTTATGATGGTTTTACAGCCACATGGTGATTGATGTCAGCAACCCGTGAATTTTCATCATGTGTATGATGGTAACCCATTCTTATTATAACACTTCTAATTCATCTCTTTACTCTCCAGAAGTCTTTCAAGTGGTCCCGCACCCCCACCCACTGTCTAGCCGCAGGAGGAAGCTGACTCCTCAGAGGAAGCTCAATTTTCCAAGAGTACACCATCAGCAGACCCATGCACAGCCAGCACCACCGCAGATACGTACACCTCGGTGGGCACTGTGCGAGGTAAAATAGGACCCACCGGGGTGTGCGTATCTGCGGTGGTGTCATCACCTGGTGTATCTCACATCACAAGTGAGCAAGAGCAGATGGTGTTGATAGGGACAGCAGTGCGGACTCCTTGTAGGAGGGCGCAGGACGCTCCAAGCTCTGCTCAGCTGTGTAAAAATGCTAAGTTGCAGGAGCCCTCAAGAAAGAGGGTGATCTTGGAGTGGCAGCAACAATTGCATACGGCTCCGGCAGCTTTTGCAGCCATGATGTCTGCAAATGTGCAGAGAATGGAGAAGACCATCTCCAGCTTGCACCACCGTGTCGCAGGCGACGGCGACGATGTGCTGTTCCATGGAAAGGGTGGCCACCTGCATGGAACAGCAAATGCACCAGTCACACAAGAACATGCTTGCTGTGGACAACAGATGGCAGATGCTCATAGACCTCATCTCGATTAGGGATATAAATGTAGACTTGGGCATTCATCGGCCCACAGCTGTGCAACAAGGTGCTCTCCAGTTCCTTGCTAGCAGGGACATGCGGGTGGCCCATGAGAGGGATGATGGTGTGAGGGGACATGGAAGTGGGGGCTCCTCTCAAAGCACTCCCACTTCTCCTCCATTGCCTTCCCCTCAGTCAGAGCCCCACATGCTTCCTCGGATCCCGATGACCGAGTCTGCCCCTGCACAGTTACAAGAGGAACACAGGCTCAAAAGCCCAGAGGACATTCGCCAAAAGTGTCTAAACAGTAACAGCAGGGAAGTGAGCAGGCTGCCTCTACCTCTGCTGAAGCCACAGGGGTTGCACCTCATAGAAGCACACATAAAAGAAAAAAGACACAAATGTAGATGCTCAAGGGTATGCACATATGTGTATGAAAAAATGTTAGTGATAAATTTCAGTTCTATTTATGACACACATAAATTTATTTCTTTGCACCACTTTCTGGTCTTATCCATTTTTGCCTGCTACCTGGGAGTGGTCTTGTCACTTGGAGTAAATGTTGAGACATTACTTAACTTTGAGCTACGAGGGTTTGGGTGAGAGGAATGGCTTGGTCATTGTAGGACTGTGGTGTTGTTGGACAGGGGATGTAGGGGGGGTGGGGGGGGGGTGGCGTCTTCGTACAGCATGTGGCAGCCATATGGGTGCATTGGAGCAAGTTAAGTCAATCTTGCCATTAGGAGGCCATCCCAGGCCTCCCAGGCAGCAATGTTCACCGCTGCTGGTGCCATGTCCACCTCAAGTTGGTCTTCTTCCTCCTCGTCTTCCACCTGTTCCTCCTTCTCTGAAGAGGTTATGTGCTCGGAGGCCTGCTCTTCTTGCAGCTGCACTATGTTTGCAATGTGCAGCAAACGATGATGGTGCGTACTGAAGGGTTCTTCCAGATTTGTCAATGCATCGGAAGCACATCTTCAGCATGCCAATTGCTTGCTCTATAACACACCTGGTGGAATCTGGCTGTCATTATAATGCTCCTCAGCCTCAGTATTTGACCTCCTCAAGGGTATCATCAGTCATGTCTTCAGTGGATAGCCTTTGTAGCCAGCCGGTAAGTCTGTTTGGAGGTGTTAAGAGCTGAGGGAGGGTAGACTGGTGAAACACGAAACAGTCATGACAGCTGCCAAGTGATCTTTTTATGATTGCAAACAAGCTGCATATTGAGGGTGTGGAAGCCTTTGCGGTTCACAAATACACCTGGGGTGCCTTAATGACCACATGTGTACGTCGATGATGCCCTGCACCCATGGGAAGCCAACCAGAGCTACAAAGCCGAGCACCTGCTCAGTAACACTGGCTTCATCAGTGACAAAGTTTACATAATAGACTGACATATCAAACATGGCCTCGGTCCCCTTGGTGATACATCCGTGGCTGCCGACTGCTGAATCCTGCATCTATCTGCTGCGGATCCCTGGAAGAAGCCTGAGGCAAAGAAGTTGAGGGCGGTGGTGACTTTGACAGTCATTGGTAAGGCATGCCTACCAGGTCCTCTGGGCAGCAGGTCTTGTTGCAGCAAACTCATCATCATAGGCAGTCCCTCGGAATCGAGGAAGGCTTGCTTCCTCTCCCAAAGTGAGTTCTTTGATGGCTGAACAGTCCAATACGAGAGCCACAGTCCCTGTTACAGCGGGACAGACATTCATCGAGGGAAGGGGTCAGTGGGGCTAGTTTGCCACTCGCTCCTTCTGCTGCCTTTTCATGCTCTTTGCGTTGGGACTCGAAGAGCTCGACGCCCTCCCGGGTGTACTTTCTCCACCTCGGGCGGTCTTCAGCCAGAGTCTCCCAGGTGTCAGTGGTAATGTCACACTTTACCAGGGAGGCTTTGAGGGTGTCCTTATAACGTTTCCACTATCCTCCTTTGGCCCGTTTACCATGAAGGAGCTCCGCAGAAAGCATTTGCTTAGGAAGTCTTGTATCTGGCATGCGAACTATGTGGCCTGCCCAGCGAAGCTGATCAAGTGTGGTCAGTGCTTCAATACTGGGGATGTTAGCCTGGTCGAGGACACTGATGTTGGTGCGCCTGTCCTCCAAGGGGATTTGCAGGATCTTGCGGAGACATCGTTGATGATATATCTCCAGAGACTTGAGGTGCCTTCTGTACATCGTCCATGCCTCAGATCCATACAGGGGGACGGGTATTACTACAGCCCTGTAGACCATGAGCTTGGTGGTAGATTTGAGGGGCTGGTCTTCAAACACTCTTTTCCTCAGATGGCCAAAGGCTGCACTGGTGCACCGGAGGCGCTGTTGAATCTCCGCATCAATGTCTGCCTTTGTTGATAAGAGCTCCCGAGATATGGGAAATGGTCCACGTTGTCCAGGGCCGCGCCGTGGATCTTGATGATTGGAGGGCAGTGCTGAGCGGTGGTGACAGGCTGGTGGAGGACCTTTGTCTTATGGATGTTAAGCGTAAGGCCCATGCTTTCATATGCCTCAGTGAATACATTGACTATATCCTGAAGTTCAGACTCTGAATGTGCACAGATGCAGGCGTCGTCCGCATACTGCAGCTCAATGACAGAGGTTGGAGTGATCTTGGACCTAGCCTGGAGGCGACATAGGTTAAACAGCTTCCCACTGGTTCTGTGGTTTAGTTCCACTCCGGCGGGGAGCTTGTTGATTGTGAGGTGGAGCATGGTGGCGAGGAAGATTGAGAAGAGGATTGGAGCGATGACGCAGCCCTGTTTGACCCCAGTCCGGACATGGATTAGGCCTGTAATGTGTCCGTTGGTAAGCATCATGGCCTGCATGTCATCGTGAAGCATGCGAAGGATGTTGACAAACTTTTGAGGGCATCCGAAACAGAGGAGGACGCTCCATAGACCCTCATGGTTGACAGTGTCAAAGGCGTTTGTAAGATCGAAAAAGGCCATGTATAAGGGCTGGCGCTGCTCCTTGTATTTTTCCTGCAACTGTCACGCTGCAATGATCATGTCTGTTGTGCCCCGTCAGGGACAAAATCCGCATTGTGATTCCGGGAGGAGCTCCTTGGCCACAGGGAAAAGACGATTGAGGAGAACTCTAGCAACAACTTTCCCAGTGGGTGATAGCAGGGAGATTCCCCTGTGGTTGCCAGTCGGACTTGTCCCCTTTTTAAAAAAAAAAATGGTCACAATCACTGCATCTCTGAGATCTCCCGGCATGCTCTCCTCCCTCCAGATGAAAGAGATGAGGTCTAATATGTCCTTACTATACAGTATAAATGCACACAAGGCCCATACTAGAGAGAAGATCACTCTGTGACCAGCAACCTTTATTACCCAGCACTGAAGTGGAGAAGATGGGTGGAGCTTCCCCTTTTATATCTGAAAGTCCAGGTTAGGAGTGTCTCCCACAAGTTCACCACCTAGTGGTCAGTGTCCTCATGGTGTACAACTTAGGTCAGTTTATACATGGATTACAATGACAGTAGAATACATGACTTCACCTCCCCCCCAAAGTCTTATTGGGATCACAGGTTAAGTCTCTCTGGTGGTTTACGCTCCCTTGTAGAGCGCCTGAGTTGGGGCTAGCCGGTTGTTGGGCGCTGGCCTGAGTGTCTGCTGTTTGCGGTGCTTCAGGCCTGTCCAGACTGCCCACAGTGACTGGGCTCTCCTCCACTTGGTTCCGGTATTCAGTCACCTGTGGTGGAGTGAACTCTACATCGTATTCTTCCTCTGCTTCTTCTATGGGGTTGCTGAACCTCCTTTTTGTTTAATCCACGTGTTTGCAGCAGATTTGTCCATTTGAAAGTTTAACTACCAGAATCCTATTTCCCTCTTTGGCAATCACAGTGCCTGCAAGCCATTTAGGCCCTGCAGCGTAGTTGAGGACAAAGACAGGGTCATTGACATCAATACATCGCACCCTCGCATTTCCATCATGGTAGTCGCATTGTGACTGGCGCCTGCTCTCAACAATTTCTTTCATGGTGGGGGTGTATAAGGGATATCATCGTTTTGAGCGTCCTTTTCATTAGCATCACTGCGGGTGGAACCCCTGTGAGCGAGTGTGGTCGGGATCTATTGGTCAACAGGAGGCATGATAAGCGGCTTTGTCGGGAACCCCCTTGGATTCAGAGCATCCCCTGTTTGATTATCTGCACTGCTCGTTCTGCCTGGCCGTTTGAGGCCGGCTTGAACGGTGCCGTTCTGACATGGTTGATACCATTTCCTGCCATGAAGTCCTGGAATTCAATGCTTGCAAAGCACGGGCCATTGTCACTGACCAAGACGTCCGGTAGACCATGGGCGAACATTGCCCGTAGACTTTCTACCGTGGCAGAGGATGTGCCTGAATTGAGAATGTCACACTCGATCCATTTGGAGTAGGCGTCCACTGCAACCAAAAACATTTTTCGCATGAAAGGACCTGCGTAGTCCGCATGTATGCGTGACCATGGCTTGGTGTGCCAGGACCGGGGGCTAAGGGGAGCTTCCCTGGGCGCATTGCCCAGCTGGGCACACGTGTTGCACCTGCAAACACAAAGTTCCAGGTCTGCATCTATCCCTTGCCACCAAACGTGTGACCTGGCAATTGCCTTCATCATGACAATGCCCAGGTGCTCATTGTGGAGTTCTCGGCCTCTCTGCCCATCTGGGGCATGACTACTCGGTTTCCCCATAGTAGGCAATCGGCCTGAATCGAGAGTTCATCCTTGCGCCTGTGAAATGGTTTAAATTCCTCAGTGCATGCCCCGTACGTGGCTGCCCAGTCCCCATTCAGGACACATTTCTTGACTAAAGACAGTAGCGGGTCTCTATTTGTCCATACTTTGATCTGACGGGCTGTCACGGGTGAGACTTTGCTTTCGAAAGCTTCAACAGCCATGACCATCTCAGCAGCATGCTCGGTTGCCCCCTCGGTGGTGGCTAGTGGGAGCCTGCTGAGTGCATCGGTGCAGTTCTCAGTGCCTGGTCTGTGCCGAATTGTATAGTCATAGGCGGCTAACATGAGTTCCCAGTCGCCGGAGGTCTGCCACGAAGTCTGGAACGCTTTGCCCTTCTCGCCGCCGGTGCGTGTAAAACCGGTGTCTCGCCATGTGCATGCTGCTCGCCGGTTTAAAGTGTTCCCCGATCAACTTACTGAGATTTTCAAAAGTCTTGTCCGCCGGCTTCTCTGGCGCGAGAAGGTCCTTCATCAGGGAGTACGTCCTGGATCCACAAACCATCAGGAGATGAGCCCTGCGTTTATCAACCGAATCCTGTCCCAGCCATTCCTTAGTGACGAAACTTTGCTGTAGTCTCTCAATAAAATCGTCCCAATCATCACCAACACAGTACCTCCCATCTGAGCTGCTAGTGGCCATGCTCGCTTGGTTTAAATCCCAGTTTCTCATCACCAGTAATATGTCCTTACTATACAGTACGAATGCACACGAGGCCCATACTAGAGAGAAGGTCACTCTGTGACTAGCAACCTTTATTACCCAGCACTGAAGTGGTGAAGATGGGTGGAGCTTCCCCTTTTATATCTGAAAGTCCAGGTTAGGAGTGTCTCCCACAAGTTCACCACCTAGTGGTCAGTGTTCTCTCGGTGTACAACTTAGGTCAGTTTATACATGGATTACAATGATAGTCGAATACGTGACATGTATCCGCGCCAGCAGCGCCTCTCCGCCATACTTTAGTGCCTCAGTAGGTATTCCATCCGCACCCGTAGCAGTGAGCTGTTTTATGGCTTTGCCTACTTCGTGCAACGTTGGAGTTTCACTGAGTTGGTGGCGGATTGTGTGTTGCAGGATGGAGTCGAGAACACTCGAGTCAAAGGCAGCGTCTCGATTGAGGAGATCTTCAAAGTGCTCCTTCCATCGGGCCCTGACAGCCTCGGTGTCCTTGATGAATGTTTCCCCGTTCTTGGACAGTAGTGGGGTGGGACCTTGGGAGTTTGGACCATAGGTGGCCTTGACTGCAGCAATGAATCCTCGTATATCATTGCTGTCAGCCAGTTGTTGTATCTCCTGTGCTTTCTCCATCCACCACCTGTTCTTTAGGTCCCGGGTTTTTTGTTGCTTCTGAGCCTTGAGCCGTCGGTAATGTTGTTTTGCAGCTCCCGATTTGGGTTTTGCTTGAGGCTCAGAAATGCTTTGCGTTTGCGATCTATTAGTTCTTCGATCTCCTGATCACTTTCATCAAACCAGTCCTGATGTTTTCTGGTTGAGTGACCAATTGTCTCTTCACAGGCACTGGTTATAGAGGCCTGGTGGGCAGACCAAACGCTGTGGGGATTCAGCATCTCAGGGTCATCAAGGCACGCCAGATTGGCTGTGAGGCATTGGCTGTATAGAGCTCTCTTAGCTGGGTCTCTAAATGCCTCGGCATTAACTTTTTTGCGGAACTGCTTCTGCTGTCGCCTCTGCTTTGGGGCAATGTTAATGTTGATGATGGATCGGATTGGGCGGTGGTCCGTCCAGTTGTCGTCAGCTCCTGTCATAGTGCGGGTGATGCGACATCCTTGCAATCCCTGGCTCAGACGATGACATAGTCAAGCAGGTGCCAGTGTTTGGAGCAAGGGTGTTGCCACGATGCCTTGTATTTGTCCCTCTGGCGGAAGAGGGTGTTGGTGATGAGGAGTTCATGTTCTAGACATTTTGTCAGGAGTAGGGCACCACTGGAGTTGGCTTTCCCTACCCCCTCTCTGCCAATCATGCCACCCCAGAGGGCTGTGTCTTTGCCGACCCTGGCATTAAAATCACCGAGGAGGATCAATTTGTCACCCGTGGGGATGTGGGACAAGGATGTCTCGAGGTTGGAATAAAAACTCTCTTTAGCCTCATCCGTTGCATCGAGTGTAGGGGCATATGCACTGATGACTGTGGCGCATTGGTTCCGAGATAGGATGATATGAAGAATCATGAGGCGTTCGTTAACCCCACAGGGGGAGTCTTTGATGCGGTCGACCAGCTCATTCTTGACGGCAAGGCCGACTCCATGAAGGTGGTGTTCGGCCTCTGGTTTCCCTTTCCAGAAGAGGGTGTAACCTCCACCATGTTCCTTCAACTGACCTTCCCCTGCCCACCGTGTCTTGCTTAAGGCGGCGATGTCATTGTCAAAGCGCCTGAGTCCCTAGGCAACTATGGCGGTGCAGCCTTCCAGCCTGTTGTTGGGATTGTGCATAAGGATCCTGATGTTCCAGGTCCCAAAGTTCATACTGACGAAGTGGAAGATGCCTGTGCGTGAGTTCTTTTAACATGGGGTGGCAACCACACGGGCTTAGCTGAGCAAGGTCTTGGTCCAACAAGCTACAAATGTCTACGATGACCTAAGCCTCCTGAAGCACTACTGCTCAGTTATGTTGAGGAAGCTCATCTGCTGCCTGTATACCCTGTGTTGGGGGTATCGCCTCCGGGGCGGTGCAGCCCTGTGCCAAACCCCTCTCTCCTATGGAGCCGCAGGTCATTGAGGAGAAAGATGGTGTTGTGGATGCTGTTGCTGGTGCTGGGGCTAGGGCTTACCTTGGTCCAATTCTGTGGTCCAAAGTGAGACTGCATAACCACACCCATGCTGATGCAATAGATGGCAAGTAAAGTGGATATCAGAGGGCCAATCCCTCAATGTTCTAATAGTGACTAGCAATGTGGTGAGAATAGCTCCTGAGGTAGCAGAAATGACCTGCAAACTCCTGACAGCTAAATCTCTGTACACCAATGGTGTCACAGACATTTGTAGCTAGCAGGTGTAATGTGGGAGTATTTATGTGTTTTTCCAGCTCTCAATTAATGGACACGCACAATGGCCACTGAATTTCCTCATCCCCTTCACAGTCAAAGTTCTCGAGGTGCGTGAATCCCGTGCTCCAGAAGTTAAAGACAAAACCTGATGTTAAAAGTCTCTCAATAAGCATTTAAGTGCTTCAATGTGATCACCCACCTCTCCCAAGCAGGTCCGTGCCGGACTGGGAAACGATCCCCCTAGTGAAATGCAGAAGTCGGCAGGAAGATGGCCGGTTCCCGATATGTTGTCAATTTCCCCAATTTTTACTGCTGACCCGCCCCTAAACGCACATGCTCGGGACTGGGAAATTCTGGCCAAAGTGTTAGAGGTCTCAATCCTATATGGGACAAAAGACCAACCTCCCCAAATAATATTGGTTCAGCAAGCATGCAAGCAGGTTAAGTGCCTGATTCCAGAACCCAATAGATCTCAACCGGCGTTGTTCCCAGATGAATGCTCAATGTATTCATTTTAAATTTATCTGTGTGAATATTTACCGCACAGAGGAATTTAGTGCGAGTTATTTAAGCAATTGCACAGAAACAGTGCTGGTTGGAAAATATGTCTTTGTATAATTTATGTTTTGCTTAAATCTCCAAAATAGGATTGATCTATTACTCAGTGAAATTCATAATTTGTCTTGGCCTTGTGTGTCTGTGTTATTAATTAGTTCTCTCTCTTGAAAATGCAGTGGTGTTTAAAATTTGTCATATTTATGGCTATAGCCGATATGAACTGTACAGAGCTGAATATTTCAACAATCTTAGATGAATTTTCAATTGTGCTATACAATAGAAGACGAAGTGTTTAACTCAAAGTCTGGTATAGTGATAATTCATCATGGTTAAAATGATAAGCAGCATCCTACCTAGTTACCACATTAGATTTGACCATACTATCAATATTGTGTAAAGTTATATAATGCCATGGATTCTTACTATGCATAGTTTCCAGATGGAAATTGTCTCCTAAATTAAACTAATGTTCTTAATTCTGCATTAATGTTCCACGTTACCTTTTAAATAAATGGGCCTTGCTGGCCAGTGGGTAATGACACTGCACCTGTGATAACACTGTAGCACTCCAACGCTGAGGATGTGGGTCCCCAATTGCCTTCAATTACAAGTACTCCATCAACACCCAGGCACAGACAACAAGTTAAAATCTGGATCCCATTGGGGTTCTAACCTGCTACTGCAGGAAAGACATCACTGTTAAGGCCACCTGTCTAAACTACAGAATTAATTTGATTATAGAGTAAATACAGGGACCTTCAGCAAAGTTCTTGTTACCATATTATATTTTACTGACTTCAACAATGCCAATATTTTACTACTAATACAGATTGCATAACTATTGTTTTATTATGTAGTTTTTGAAAAATGTAATTTCCCCTTGCACACTTTTACTTAATGTTTGTCCTCTCATTTGCCAATATTTAATACTTCAATAAATAAAAGTGTAAAAATAACATTTAGGTCTCTTAGATCTGAACTCCATGAGATTACATCAATGCTTCATCACGTGAATGGAATATCTAACAGTCTTCACGTGTGATGCAAAAACAGTCAACATGTTCAAAAGCAACAGAAGTCAGTATGAGAGGGATGTATGGAAGAGCTTTTACTTCTAACCCTGTATCACAATGAAATCATTTACACAAACCCAATACAAACTTTGATATACTTAACTCAATGTACAACACATTAACTCAACATATAACAAGCCAAAGGATCAACCAAAGGGACCTGGCAGGTTTTGCCTGTAAACTCAAGATAATCACTTCCATTATTTTGGATTTTGTTTACCTGCTATGAATAGTTTAATATTAGCATTGGTCTTACCACTGATTGAGAAGTTTGCATGCAAAGTACAGCTCAAAGTAACATCTAGTTTCAGTTGCACACACCTCGGTGTAGCACACATTAGTGTCGAGAATCAATCTGAATATATTATGATATCAGTAGCTCCCATTGTTTGTTGAAGTGAAGTATTATACTGCTCACTAGTAAGTAGTCTCCACATAAAAATTGTTACCATTTGTAAAACAAACATAAATAAAAATAAATATTTTCATAAAGGACTTTTTTAGTGCATTCTGGTAAATAATATTCTCACATGATTATACCAACTAATATAGAATTTAATTTCAAGAAGATTTGCGAAAACATGCACTGCACCATGTATGACATACCTCATCCTGGTTGTTATTGCAGTTTTCAGTAATTAGGTAACTTGCTGCCTGACCATCACGTTTGATATGTCACTGTATGCAAGCAGCTGTCTCCTTGTGATGAAAAGCAGGCTGTGTGCTGACCGACCATGAAGTGAAGATGAAGCTGTTCATTCAGTTATCATGAGTCTCACCACCATCAAGACATCGTTGTCCATTTAAAAAAATTTCTGCTCATTTCTTTGCCATTCTAAATGAAAGTACAAGTGTTTCTTCGTGACTAAAATGGACGAATTCAATTGGAATAGAGGCAGTTTTGTTAGGGAAAAGAAGAAAAGACGGAAGAAGAGGCAAAAGGTTAAGTCTCACCATTTGCTCAGTAGAATGTATTAAGTTACCCCTAATTAATTTGGCATTTAAAACCACACTAGCTTTCAATGCTTCACTGTCAGGTGAATGGATGAAGACATCAGTGAAGCATTATGTCTGATGTTTGAGTCATATATTTTAAGTTCAGTGGCAACTTTTCTTAAATTATTCTACAGCAAGAGTTGCACAAGCTTTTTCCTGTTCATCCTCTACCACTGGGCCTCTGTGTGGGTAGCAATTTCCTTTTAAGTACATTCACTTTTCATTTGTATTATGTGGACAATCTTAGGTCATTTATCACTTAATGTGTGTAATGGATTACTACAAAAGTTACATGTTCTTAAACGTATAAATTACATTATTTATCAGAGATGTATTATATTTTAATAATGAAGCAGGTGCACAACAATATGCTATTTAAGTTTTTACATTAGTTTTAGATATTTGGTATATTTAAAAACTTTGCTCTTTAAAATAAAATGAGAGCAATTTTCTCTCATGTTGGAAGCTGTATACATACTCCTGTCAACCTTAATTGCAAGTGTGCAAAAGGTACTATTTATTTCCATCCCTCAAAATGTGCTTCAAAGTATTCTTTTATTCATTTATGGGATGCGGGCATCGCTGGCAAGGCCAGCATTTATTGCCCAGCCCTAATTGCCCTTGAAAAGGTGGTGGTGAGCTGCCTTCTTGAGCTGCTGCAGTCTATGTGGTGAAGGTACTCCCACAGTGCTGTAAGATACGGACTTCCAGGATTTTGACCCAGCGACAATGAAGGAACGGTGATCTATTTCCAAGTCAGGATGGTGTGTGACTTTGAGGGGAATTTTGAGATGGTGGTGTTCCCATGCACCTGCTGCCCTTCTAGGCGATAGAGGTTGCAGGTTTGGAAGGTGAAGCCTTGGCGAGTTGCTGCAGTGCATCTTGTAGATGGTACACACTGCAGCCATGGTGATATCTTCCCTGCAATTTGTTTACTCTTCCTGCAATCTTCTTTGTTTTTTTACTATATTTTCTCCGTTGGTCTCTTCCTCTGTTATTCCTCTTTTATGATTCAATCAGATATTTTTAGTTGCTATTAAAATTACCTTGATACTCACAAACATTACATTTTGTTACTGTTAATCTTTTCTTCTTGAATGTCTGTCTTCTCATCTCTTCTTCAATCTGTCTTAATTACTGGCCTTCAATATCTCCATATGTATTTATTTTTTTCCAATATTGCCATTATTGATTGAACTTTCTCCCACCTCCCCTTCTTAATCTCTGACCTAAAATGTTTCATCTTTTCTTTTTACCTCTTTCTTGATCTAATTTTGTCAGTGTCTCCCTGGCTTTTTCTCTTGATCTTAGTTTTATCCCTTAGTGCCTTTCTTTTCCATCTTTTATCATAAAAAGTTCTCATTCGGGGAAAGGCCAATTTTACTAAGCTGAGATGTGATTTAGCAAAAGTGCACTGGAAACAGCTACTTGAAGATAAATCAATGTCAGACCAGTGGGAAGCATTTAAGGAGGAGATAGTGAGGGACTAGAGTAAATATGTTCCCACAAAGAGAAAGGGTGGGACTCCCAAATCTAGAGCCCCCTGGATGGCAAGGTGCATACAGGGTAGGACAAGGTAAAAAAGGAACGCTCATGTCAGATACTAAGAGCTAAATACTGCAGAAAGCCTAGAGGAGTATAAAAAGTACAGGGGTGAAATTAAAAAGGGAATTAGGAAAGTAAAGAGAGGGCATGAAAAAATATTGGCAAGTAAAATCAATGAAAACCCATAGATGTTTTATTATTACATAAAGACAAAGAGGATAATTAAAGAAAGAGTAGGGCCTATTAAAGAACAAAAAGGAAGCTTGTGTTTGGAAGAGGAAGATGTGGGTATGGTTCTTAATAAATATTTTGCATCTGTCTTCACAAAAGAGGGGGACGATGCAGACATTGTAGTTAAGGAGTGTGAAATATTAGATGAGATAAACATCATGAGAGGAAATATTAAGGGGTTTAGCATCTTTGAAAGTAATTTGCCAGGCCAGGATGAAATGTCTTCAAGACTGTTAAGAGAAGCAAGGGGGGAAATAGCAGAGGCTCTGATCATCATTTTTCAATCCTCTCTGGCTACAGGTGTGGTTCCAGAGGACTGGAGGACTGCTAAGGTTGCACCGTTGTTTAAAAATAGAGAAAGGGATAGTCCTAATAAATATAGGTCAGTCAGCCCCTCGGTGGTAGACAAATCATTGGAACAGTATTAATCATCATTTAGAAAGGCACGGATTAATCAAGGACAGACAGCATAGATTTGTTAAGGGAAGGTCGTGTCTGTCTAACTTGATTACATTTTTTAAGGACGTAACAGGAAGGGTTGATGAGGGTAGTGCATTTGATGTAGACTACATGGATTTTAGCAAGGCTTTTGATAAGGTCTCACATGGCAGACTGGTCAGCAAAGTAAAAGCCCATGGGATCCAAAGGAAAGTGGCAAGTTGGATCTAAAATTGACTCAGTGGCAGGAAGCAAAGGATAATGGTCATTGCCACTTCTCTTTCCTCAGCAACTGTCTCTGCCTCCAATTTTAATCGACGTGGATTCCATGCTTCATGTTTTGGATCCACAGGATTACTAATATCTCAGATATTCAACGTTCCTCAAACCACTGCTCTCGCCGCATCCTGGGATCCATATTCAACGCTATGCTCTGCCACATGCATGCTCTCGATCTCTCTCTTCAGCAACACTGACTCACTCTATCTCTAAGCTGTGCTGGTCTGCAGTTCCATTTCATCCTTCGCCTCATCTGGCGTTTTAAGCAAAAACTGTTTTTCTTCCTTTCAGGTGTCAAGGATCGTAAACTTCAACAACTCTTGGACAACAAAGCACCTCCGGAATCTTCTACCCCCACACTTCTCTCTGATCCCATCCCTTCTTCCAATCTCACCCCATACCGTGTTTTCAATTTCCCCTCTGACCTTCCCCTCTCTGACCCTAAACAATCAGTCCTCAGCAAAGGCCTGACCTTCATCCCCTTACACCCCCATCTCAATGAATTTCGAACTCAGCATGACGCTGAGTTCTTTTTCTGCCGCCTTCGCCTCTGTGCCCACATCTTCGGCTAGGAGTCTTCCCCCCGCTCAGCTGACCCTTTCTCCATTTTCATAATTCTCGCTTTACCTGGACCTCTCCCGCTGGCCTCTTTCTCTAGACCTCTTCATTGCAAACTGCCGACTGGACATCGGCCGTCTCAATTTCTCTGCTCCACTCACTCACTCCAACCTACCTCCGTCTGAACTTGCAGCACTCCACTCGCTCAGATCCAACCCAGCTTTGTCATTAAACTTGCTGACAAAGGTGGCACTGTTGTTGTTTGGCGAACCAACTTCTACCTTGTGATCCGCTAATTTCGCCGAAGTCTTGCTGAAAAGTGAACCGCCGGCGTGCAAGACTGGAAATATCGCTATCGCCGTAGTTTGGACGTTTGGCGTACCCGTATTCTGGGCAAAATAAAACGCCTGAGAAAACCCTGCATTGCAGCCCCCAAAACAGCGGTAGGTATGAAGATCTGCAAAAAAGGTTAAGTTAAAGCTTTTATTTTAACATTTTTGTGCAGCGATTACTTAGTTAAGGGTTGTGTATATGTTTTGTGATTTTTTACTTTTTATTTTTTGCAAAATCTTTTTTGTGTTTTCCCCTCTCCCTAGCCCCAACTCACAGCGGTAATTGGGCTCGGACTAAAGTTAATGAGGATTGCGGTTTCTGCCGTGAATCCTTGTGCAACGCCGATTTTTACCGCTGGGCACATTTTTTTACGAAACTTAGGCCTTTAAAAAATGGTGGTGTGATTAGCGGTATTTTTGGCGATAAATGCCAAAAAAATACTGCTATGGCCAAAAGATGAATTTCCAGCCCTGTATTCGATGCTCACGATGTGGTCTCCTCTACATTGGGGAGACCAAACACAGATTAGGTGACTGCTTTGCGGAGCACCTCCGTTCAGTCCATAAGTGTGACCCTGAGCTTCCGGTCACCTGTCACTTTAATTTCCCGCTCCATTCCCACTCTGACATCGGCCTCTTGCACTGTTCCAACGAAGCTCAACGCAAGCTTGAGGAACAGCACCTCATATTTCGTTTAGGCACTTTACAGCCTTCTGAATTCAATATAGAGGTCAACAATTTCAGGTAACCTCTGCCCACTTTTGGCTCCTTCCACCCCACCCCTGCACCCCCACCCCCACCCCTGCCCCCATCACCTGCAATCTTATGTTTTTTTTCTCTCCGTCTCCAATGGTAGCTGGTCATTATTCCGCCATTCACACCCAATCTGGATGAACCTTTTTCTAACTTCTGCCATTACCATTTCAATTCGACCCATCATCCCTTTTGTCTCGTTAATCTCTCCTGCCTTCCACCCTATCATCGACCTTCCCTTTTGTTCTTTCTTCCCCTCCCCCTTTCAGTGCTCTTTAAGAATCAGTTCTTTTAGAATATTCACCAGTTTTCATGAAGTGTCATCGACCTGAAACTTTAACTCTGTTTTTCTCTCCACAAATGCTGCCTGACCCGCTGAGATTTCCAGCATTTTCTGCTTTTATTTCAGGTTCCAGCATCTGTAGTATTTTGCTTTTGTCAAGGATAATGGTCGATGGATGTTTTTGTGACTGGAAAGCTGGTTTCAGTGGGGTTACATAAGGTTCAATACTCTGTTCCTTTCTTTTTGTGATATACATCAATGATTTAGACTTCAATGTAGGGGGCATGATTAAGTAGTTTGCAGATGATCCGCGACAGGAGTAATAAACAATCTCCTAGTAAAGCATCCTCTAGGAATGAGTGACCATAACATAGCTGAATTTCAAATTCAGTTGGAGGGTGAGAAAGTTGGATCTCAAACCAGTGTCCTAAGCTTAAATAAAGGAGGCTACAAAGGTATGAAGGCAGAGTTGGCTAAAGTGGGCTGGGAAAATAGATTAAAGGGCCCAAGTTTCCACATGATTTGCGCCTGATTTTTAGGAGCAACTGGTGGAGAACGGACTATCTTAGAAATCGCAATTCTCCACATTTTTTTTTCTGCAGTTCTCGTCAGGTAGAACAGTTCTACTTTGGAACAGAATTTTTTCTTCAAAAGGGGGCGTGTCCGGCCACTGACGCCAGATTTCAAAGTTTCCACAGTGAAAACGTACTCCAAACTAAGTTAGAATGGAGCAAGTGAAGATTTTTGTAGAACTGAAAAAACCTGTTCTACACATTAAAAAATCAGGCGCAGGTTACAAATTAGGCGTCCAGAATGAGGTGGGGGGAGGGGGGGGGGGGAAAGGGAAGTCATTAAATTCTACAATAAATCCTTATTTATACTTCTACAAATATTATACAAATAAATCCAACCTGAATAAACATTTATAAGCAAAGGAAAGATTAAATAAATCATCTTCCTACCTGTGTGAAAGTGCTTCAGGCATGGAGAATGGGGGGGGGGGAGGAGAAGGCACCCGTTCTTTCCCGTGGGGGGGAGGGGAGGAGGCGCCCGTTCTTCCCGCGGGGGGGGGGGAGAGGAGGCGCCCGTTCTTCCCGTGGGGGGGAGGGGAGGAGGCGCCCGTTCTTCCCGCGGGGGGGGGGGGAGAGGAGGCCCCCGTTCTTTCCCGCGGGGGGGGAGGAGAAGGCACCCATTCTTTCCCACGGGGGGGGGGGGAGGTGCCCGCTCTTCCCGCGGGGGGGGGGAGGTGCCCGTTCTTCCCGCGGGGGGGGGAGGAGAAGGCACCCGTTCTTTCCCACGGGGGGGGGGGGAGGTGCCCGTTCTTCCCGCGGGGGGTAGCAGGCGCCCGTTCTTTCCCACGGGGGGGGAGGAGGCGCCCGTTCTTCCCACGGGGAGGAGAGGAGGCCCCCGTTCTTCCCACGGGGGGGGGCACCCGTTCTTCCTGCGGGGGGGGAGGAGGCGCCCGTTCTTCCCACGGGGGGGGGGGGAGGAGGCGCCCGCTCTTCCCGTGGGGGGGGGGAGGAGGCACCCGTTCTTCCCGCGGGGGGGTGAGGGGGAGGAGGCGCCCGTTCTTCCCGCGGGGGAGGGGAGAAGGAGACAGTGAGAAGGCTGCAAGTGTTGATGTGCTGATGGCAATGTGCTTTTATTGAAAAAATGTTCCAAAATTAAACAGCTACAAAGAACTACAAAAATGGCTGAGTGCCAATGTTTTCTTCACTCTGCGCATGTGCGAACGCTCCAACGCGCACGCGCAGCGTTGCCGGCAGGAAAAAAACTAATTTAAATAGTACCCGCCCCCTCCCACTTACAAAATCGGTGCGAGTGTAGGCTCCGCCCCCCTGGGCGCTGCGCCAGGCAGACAAGGAGCTGCAGAACGCTCCAGAATCGCGAGTTTTGTTTTAGGCGCCGTTTTAGGCGCGAAAAACGGGCACCCAGCTTGGAGGGGCACCCGTTTTTTATCGTGTGGAAACTTGGGCCCTAAGTGTGGGACGGTTGATGAGCAGTGGCAGACATTTAAGGAGATGTTTCATAACTCGCAACAAAAATATATCCCAATGAGAAGGAAAGACTGTAAGAGAAGGGATAACCATCCGTGGCCAACCAAGGAAATAAGGGATGGTATCAAATTGAAAACAAGGGCATAGAATGTGGCCAAGACTAGTGGGAGGCCAGAGGATTGGGAAACTTTTAAAAGCCAGCAAAAAACAATTAAAAAATATAAAGAGAGGGAAGATAGATTATGAAAATAAATTAGCAGGAAATATTAAAACAGATAGTAAGAGTTTCTACTGGTACATAAAAAGGAAACGAGTGGCTAAAGTAAAAGTTGGTCCCCTAGAAGATGAGACTGGGGAATTAATAATGGAGAACCGGGAAATGGCAGAGACATTGAACAAATATTTTGTATTGGTCTTCACAGTGGAAGACACTAAAAACATCCCAATAGTGGATAATCAAGGAGCTATAGGGAGGGAGGAACTTAATACAATCACTATCACTAAAGAAGTAGTACTCGGTAAAATAATGGGACTAAGGCGGACCAGTCCCCTGAACCTGATGGCTTGCATCCTAGGATCTTAAAAGAAGTGACTATGAGATAGTGGATGCATTGGTTGTAATCTACCAAAATTCCCCGGATTCTGGGGAGGTCCCTTCGGAATTCAAAACCGCAAATGTAACACCCCTATTTAAAAAAGGAGGCAGACAGAAAGCAGGAAACTATAGACCAGTTAGCCTAACATCGGTTGTTGAGAAAATGCTGGAGTCCATTATTAAGGAAGCAGTAGCAGGACATTTGGAAACATATAATTCAATCAAGCAGAGCCAGCATGCTTTTATGAAAGGGAAATCATTTTTGACAAATTTGCTGGAGTTCTTTGAGGATGTAACGAGCAGGGTGGATGAGTGGGAACCAATGGATGTGGTGTATTTGGATTCCCAGAAGGCATTCGATAAGGTGCCACATAACAGGTTACTGCACAAGATAAAAGTTCACAGAGTTGGGAAGAAATATTTTAGCATGGATAAAGGATTGGCTAACTAACAGAAAACAAAGAGTCGGGATAAATGGATCATTTTCTGGTTGGCAAACAGTAACTAGTGGGGTGCCGCAGGGATCGGTGCTGGGGCCTCAACTATTTACAATCTATATTAATGACTTGGATGAAAGGACCGAGTGTAATGTAGCCAAGTTTGCTGATGATACAAAGATGGGTGGGAAAGCAAATTGTGAGGAGGACACAAAAAATCTGCACAGGGATATAGACACGCTAACTGAGTGGGCAAAAATTTAGCAGATGGAATATAATGTGGGAAAATGTGAGGTTATCCACTTTGGCAGAAAAAATAGAAAAGCATATTATAATTTAAATGGAGAAAAATTGCAAAGTGCTGCAGTACAGAGGGACCTGGGGGTCCTTGTGCATAAAACATAAAAAGTTAGTATGCAGATACAGCAAGTGATCAGGAAGGCAAATGGAATGTTGGCCTTTATAGCAAGGGTGATAGAGTATAAAAGCAGAGAAGTCCTGCTATAACCCTACAGGGTATTGGTGAGGCCACACCTAGAGTACGGCGTACAGTTTTGGTCTCCCGATTTAAGGAAGGATATACTTGCATTGGTGGCTGTTCAGAGAAGGTTCACTAGGTTGATTCCGGAGACGAAGGAGTTGACATGAAGATAGGTTGATTAGGTTGGATCTATACTCATTGGAGTTCAGAAGAATGAGAGGTGATCTTATCGAAACATATAAGATAATGAGGGGGCTCAACAATTTGGATGCAGAGAGGATATTTCCACTCATAGGGGAAACTAAAACTAGGGGCCGCCCATTTAAAACTGAGATGAGGAGGCATTTCTTCTCTCAGAGGGTTGTAAATCTATGGAATTCTCTGCCCCAGGGAGCTATGGAGGCTGGGTAATTGAATATATTTAAGGCGGAGATAGACAGATTTTTGCGCAATAATGAAATAACGGATTATGGGGAGCAGGCAGGGAAGTGGAACTGAGTCCATGACCAGATCAGCCAGGATCTTATTAAATGGCAGAGCAGGCTCGAGGGGCCAAATGGCCTATTCCTGCTCTTAGTTCTTATGTTCTTATGGTACAAAAATTGATCGTTTAGTTGATAGTGAGGAAGAAAACTGTCGACTGCAGGAAGAAATTAATGGACTGGGCAGGTGGACCGAAAAGTGGCAAATAGAATTCAATCCGGAGAAGTATGAGGTAATGCATTTGGGGAGGGCTAACAAAGTAAGGGAATAAAGAATAAATGGTAGAATACTGAGAAGCATAGAGGAACAGAAGGACCTTGGAGTGCATGTCCACAAATTCTTGAATGTAGCAGGACAGGTAGATAAGTTGGTTAAGAAAGCATACAGGATACTTTTCTTTATTCACTGAGGCATAGAATGTAAGAGCAGAGAGGTTATGCTTGAAGTGTATAAGACACTAGTTAGGCCACAGCTAGAATTCTATGTACAGTTCTGGTCACCACATTGCAGGAACAATGTGATTACACTGGAAAGGGTACAGAGGAGATTTATGAGAATGTTACCAGGACTGGATTATTTTTAGCTATGAGGAAAAATTGGATAGGCTGCGGTTGTTTTATTTGGAACAGAGGAGGTTGAGGAGAGACTTGATTCACATGTATAAAATTATGAGGGGCCTACATAGGGTGGATAGGAAGGACTTTTTTCCCCCAGCAGAGGGTCAATAACCAGTGGATATAGATTTAAAGTAATTGGTAAAAGGATTAGAGGGGAGTTGAGGAGAATTTTTTTCACCCAAATGATTGTGGGGATCGAGAACTCACTGCCTGAGAGGGTGGTAGAGGCAAAATGCTCATCACATTTAAAAAGTACTTTGATGTGCAGTTGAAGTGCCATAACCTACTAGGCTACAGAGCAAGAGTTGGAAAGTGAAATTAGGCTGGATAGCTCTTTTTTGGCCAGCACAGACATGGTGGGTCGAATGGCTTCCTTCTGTGCCATAAATGTCTATGAATCTATGAAATAATGCACAATGAATTTTCAGTAGTCATTTCACAAAGTTGGATGTGTGAGAATTTTTTTTAAAGATTTATGCATGGTAAATCAACTAGCTATATTTAAAACTGGCTTAATTATAGGAATCAAAAGATGAAATCAATGGAAAACACTTTGTCTGATGTCAGTGACTAGTGGAGCTTTGCAGTATCGGCTTTATATTACTACTGTTCAAACTGTTCATTAAAAAAATTGCTAAATGCTCTGATGGCTCAATGAGTTTATTCAGTGAACAGTTGAGCCCTCACCAGAAAGGTCCTAAGTTCGATTTGGAGTCTTTGCTGCATGAGTGCTCTCAGCAGGGCTGGCAGTATCAGAAGGTGTTACAATTAACCTCCGTGATCCTTGATTAGAATGGGGGAACTCAGCCAGGCGTTTTGCTCCTAATTGCTATTAGTGATCCCTGCTGGAAGTGCAGATGGACATTTATAGACAAAATGCTTCAAGTCTCAGGGTGGGTCTTGAGTGATCAAGGCTATCCTCCAGAGCAACAATAAAACTGCAAATGTTGGAAATCGGAAACAAAAGCATAAAATGCAGAAAGTACAAAGCAGGTCAGTCAGCATCTGTGAATGAAAAGACTGATATGATGTTTGAGATGTGTAACCTTCAGAACAATAGATCTCATGTTAAAACAGAAACTGCTGGAAAAAGACAGTGGATGCATCAGTCTTTAGAAGAGAAAACAGGCCAACACCATGGGCTCAGATCTCCTGCCAACACTGTATTATGACAAATGGTATCTATCCCAAATGTCAACCTCCTTCCTGTCCCCCTGGATACTGACGAATTATTACCTTTCTCTCTGTAATTTGTATCTGTTGATTATCTCACCTCTTCTTCCTTCCCCTTTTCCTCTCTATTTTTCTAACCTTACTAAAATGCCTGCTTATCTTTTAGTCTTCAGTTCTGATGAAGGGTTACACACCTGAAATGACCAAACCTGTCTTTTCCGCTTACTGATGTTGACTGACCTGCTGTATAACCTCTGGAATCATGACTCATGGCATTTCCATGGTATCCCAAAATACCAACTGAATACATGTTATAAGAATAAAAGTGTTTAGTAATGACAAAATTGATTCTGTGTATATATATAATTGTTAAAAGTGCAGATTATATGGAAAGGCTGCAGTGTTGAAACAAAATGGATACTCACACACTTCCAACATGTTATGTTTGTATATTGTCTTGGGGCTGGACAGTGCTTAAAGGAACAAAGGATTGGAAAGCCATTAACCTAATCAAGGAATGGCATCGGTCCCTCCAGACAGACACATGTATGAGGAGAAGCCAATCAGGAATGGCCCAAGAATCAAGATCCAATCCTGAGCTTTTCTGAGAAACAATGGCCTTAAGGGGTATAATGTCAAGCCAAAGATTGCTGGCTCTCCTCTTCTCTTTTCTTAAGCACACGGCAAAAGCAGTACCTTCCTCTACAGACCAAGCAGCAGGCTGTGGGCTTTGCCAGAGGGAAGTGATGTATACCTTTTTATACCTTTTTATAAATCATTATTGTAACATTGTATCTGTTGTAATTAAGTCGATCCATAGGATAGCTGATGACTGTTGATAGGTGTGCATGTGTGTGTGTTTAATAAACTATTCCAAATTGTTTTAAAAGAATCAGTCTTGCTGTCAATTTAATGCCAGAGATTTAGAAATCTTACAACGTGTAACAAACACATGCTACCTAACTAATTATCTAGTACACCACATGAAAGCAGCGGTTAAATAGATAGATCAAGGGTGTACTGCAACACGGCCTGTCTAAGGTTTCGAGGATCATGGTAGTGCGCTGCATGCTGCCTAACTTTGTGCTACGAGCTATCACCTTGGAGGCCTTTGAGGATCAAAGCTTTCAGTTGCAGTAAGGGGATCATGAAGTAGACCATTCAGAGCCACAATAGAACGTGATGGCAGTAGTGAGAGCTGTTCAATACCTTTCGTACAGGAGACCTTCTCTTAACTTGGAAATGTGCCCGCTGATTTAACAGTCCTTCAACATCTTCCTCTGCTTCCACAAATATGCCGTCACCTACAATGTCTAAATCTGCCAGGCAACTCATAGATCCCCAATCCTACCACCTGATTAAACATGTTTGCAAATCTTTGCAAAAATATACTCTGCATTCACAATAACTTCAGAGCAACCAGAATTTTACTGAACAAATATGTCATTTGTGTGAGCTGCTCATGTTTTTTTTCTACTGTTCTTTCTTTTTGTGGTCGCATGTGATGTATGTGCTCTTAAACCTAGTCTTGCGCTTTGTCTAGTTGATATCTGAGTGGTTGGAGTAGATTATGTTATGTATGTAAAGCTGTAATTACCATATCTAACCACCCCTTGGGAGCACCTGTATATAAGGAGGCTTCACAGGCTGGAGAGGCACTCTCAGATCTGTAATAAAGGACTATGGTCACACCTACTTTGAGCTTGCAGTATCTAGTTGACTCCTTATCCAAGACATATGGAGTGGAGGGTAGTCAATGTGACCCCACTTTTTAAAAAAGGAGGGAGAGAGAAAACAGGGAATTATAGATCGGTCAGCCTGACATCGGTAGTGGGTAAAATGATGGAATCAATTATTAAGGAAATCATAGCAGCGCATTTGGAAAGAGGTGATATGATAGGTCCAAGTCAGCATGGATTTGTGAAAGGAAAATCGTGCTTGACAAATCTTCTGGAATTTTTTGAGGATGTTACCAGTAGAATGGACAAGGGAGAACCAGTTGATGTGGTGTATTTGGACTTTCAGAAGGCTTTCGACAAGGCCCCACACAAGAGATTAATGTGCAAATGTAAAGCACATGGGACTGGGGTAGTGTGCTGATGTGGATTGAGAACTGGTTGACAGACAGAAAGCAAAGAATAGGAGTAAATGGGTACTTTTCAGAATGGCAGGCAGTGACTAGTGGGGCATCGCAAGGTTCTGGGCTGGGGCCCCAGCTGTTTACATTGTACATTAATGATTTAGACGAGGGGATTAAATGTAGTATCTCCAAATTTGCAGATGACACTAAGTTGGGTGGTAGTGTGAGCTGCGAGGAGGATGCTATGAGGCTGCAGAGTGACTTGGATAGGTTAGGTGAGTGGGCAAATGCATGGCAGATGAAGTATAATGTGGATAAATGTGAGGTTATCCACTTTGGTGGTAAAAACAGAGAGGCAGACTATTATCTGAATGGTGACAGATTAGGAAAAGGGGAGGTGCAACGAGACCTGGGTGTCATGGTACATCAGTCATTGAAGGCTGGCATGCAGGTACAGTAGGCGGTTAAGAAAGCAAATGGCATGTTGGCCTTCATAGCGAGGGGATTTGAGTACAGGGGCAGGGAGGTGTTGCTACAGTTGTACAGGGCCTTGGTGAGGCCACACCTGGAGTATTGTGTACAGTTTTGGTCTCCTAACTTGAGGAAGGACATTCTTGCTATTGAGGGAGTGCAGCAAAGGTTCACCAGAGTGATTCCCAGGATGGCAGGACTGACATATCAAGAAAGACTGGATCAACTGGGCTTGTATTCACTGGAGTTCAGAAGAATGAGAGGGGATCTCATAGAAATGTTTAAAATTCTGACGGGTTGAGACAGGTTAGATACAGGAAGAATGTTTCCAATGTTGGGGAAGTCCAGAACCAGGGGTCACAGTCTAAGGATAAGGGGTAAGCCATTTAGGACCGAGATGAGGAGAAACTTCTTCACCCAGAGAGTGGTGAACCTGTGGAATTCTCTACCACAGAAAGTTGTTGAGGCCAATTCACTAAATATATTCAAAAAGGAGTTAGATGTAGTCCTTACTACTAGGGGGATCAAGGGGTATGGCGAGAAAGCAGGAATGGGGTACTGAAGTTGCATGTTCAGCCATGAACTCATTGAATGGCGGTGCAGGCTCGAAGGGCCGAATGGCCTACTCCTGCACCTATTTTCTATGTTTCTATAACAGGTTAGGCAGCTGACTCCTGTGTAAGAAATGGCCCTCACCTTCCAACAACTGAGTCCTGAGATGAACCAGATGCAGACTCCACCACTTCTGCAATTGCATGGGCAGCCTCACCTTGGTCACTTTCTGCCATGTGTCCAGCAATGGGAGGTGTTCTGAGAGGCAACACCTTCATCTTTATTCAGTCAAGCGATGAATCTGCTGCTGCGCACTCCCTCACCTTAGCCACTGATCAGCATGTCAGCAGAACTAATTCTACCAAGCTTATGGTCTACAGGGCAGTAATGATACCTGCCCTCCTATGTGGCTCAGAAACCTGGACCATATATGGTAGACACCTCAAAGCGCTGGAGAAGTACCACCAGTGCTGCTTCCGCAAGATCCTACAAATCCACTGGAGGATAGATGCACCAACATCAGTGTTCTCGCTCAGGCCAATATCCCCAGCATCAAAGCACTGACCACACTCTACCAGCTCAGTTGGGCAGGCCACATCGTCCGTATGCGCGACACGAGACTCCTTAAGAAAGTGATTTACTCGAAACGCCTATACGGCAAGCAAGCCCCAGGTGGGCAGAGGAAACATTTCAAGGATACTCTCAAAGCCTCCTTGATAAAGTGTAACATCCCCACCGGCACCTGGGAGTCCCTGGCCCAAGACTGCCCAAAGTGGAGGAAGAGCATCCGGGAGGGCGCTGAGCATCTCGAGTCTAGTCGCCAAGAGCATGCCGAAACCAAGCGCAGACAGTGGAAGGACCAGGCCACCCACCCACCCTTTCCTTCAACCACAGTCTGCTCTACCTGTTACAGAGACTGTAATTTCCTTATTGCACTGTACAGCCACCTGAGAACTCACCCAAGAGGGTAAATGAAAGTAGTGCGTACGAAGAGGTGTATATGGACTTTAGCAAAGCTTTTGATAATGTTCCACATGGTAGACTGGTCACAAAGTTTAAAGCCCATGGGTCCAGGGCAAAGTGGCTAGTTGTATCCAAAATTGGCTTCGAAATAGGAAGCAAATGTTAATGGTCTTTGTGACTGGAAGGATGTTCCAGTGGGGTTCCGCAGGGCTCATTACTGGGTTCCTTGCTTTTTGTGATATATATCAACAATTTAGATTTGAATATAGGGAGTATGATGAAGAAGCTTGCAGATTACACTAAAATTTGCTGTGTGGTTGATAATGAAGAGGAAAGCCATGGACTGCAGGAGGATATCAATCTAGTGATTAGGTGGGCAGAACAGTGGCAAATGGAATTTAATTCAGAGAAGTGTGAGGTAATGCACTTTGGGAGGGCTAATAAGGAAAGGGTATACACATTAAGCAGTAGGCTACTTAATAATGTAGATGAACAAAGCGACCTTGGAGTGCTTGTCCACAGATCCCTGAAAATAGCAGGCCAGGTGGGTAAGGTGGTTAAGAAGGCATACGGAATGCTTGCCTTTATTAGCCGAGGCATAGAATACAAGAGCAGGGTGGTTATGCTTAAATTGTATAATACTCTGGTTAGGCCACAACTGGAGTACTGCGTACAGTTCTGGTCACCATATTATAGGAAGGAGGTGATTGCACTAGAGAGGGTGCAGAGGAGATTTAAAAGGATGTTGCCTGGAATGAAGAATCTTAGCTATGAGGACAGATTGGATAGGCTGGGTTTGTTCTCATTGGAACAAAGGAGGTTGAGAGGAGACCTCATTGAGATGTACAAAATTTTGAGGGGCCTGGATATAGTGGATAGCAAGGGCCTATTTCCATTGGTGGAGACGTCAATTATGAGGGGTCTTAGTTTTAAGGATGGTCGGTGGAAGATTCAGAGGGGATTTGAGGGGTCTTCTTCACGCAGAGGGTTGTGGGGGTCTGGAACTCACTGCCTGGAAGGGTGGTGGATACAGAAATCCTCACCACATTTGAAAGGTGTTTGGATGGGCACTTAAAGTGCCGTAACCTGCAGAGTTACGGACCTGGAGCTGGTAATTGGGATTAGACTGGATAACCTCTTGTTGGCCGGTGCAGATACGATGGTAAGTACTGCAGGGAATCGAATACAGCCAGGGTGATCGCCTGGACTAGTTTCAATCGCCTGAATGGGTTGGAGAGGAATTTTCCCAGATATTTTTCCCCAATTGGCCTGGGTTTTTATCTAGTTTTTGTCTCTCCCAGGAGATCACATGGCTCCGGTTGGAGTGGAGTGTAGAATGTTTCAGTGTGAGGGGTGTGGCAGTTGTGTGGGGCGGACTGGTTGGGCTGGGTGCTCTTTACCTTTCCGCCATTATTCATTGTTCATATGTAACCTTCAGGGCTGCTGACCGAGGGCCGTGCGGCTCTTTGTCGGCCGGTATGAACACGATGGGTCGAATTGGCCTCCTTCTGCGCTGTAAATTTCTATGTTTCGATATGTTTGTATTTCGAGGGACTGCCTATGATGATCATCATCATTGATATCAGGGAAACTCTGCTTTCTAAATCTCTCTAGCTGATCTTCAAGCTTATCAAAGCTGGAAACTGCTTTATCCGCCGTAGAACTACAAACCTTCATGACAGCAGTCTGTGAACTTATTGGAGATTCACTGATTGTCCTTAGACCCTTAGACTTGCCACAAGCTTCACGTTGCAAAACTATCGGGCAAAGTTGCGTATACGTGGCTAGTGGGCTCCTTCATACAATCTGTCATCTCCAGTGTGCTGCATGGCAGAGTAAAAAATGACTGCAACAATGCATGATACTCAAAAAGCATCCTTGTCTTGTGAGATTCAGATTCCTGGGTCCATCAGCCCTTCTTCTCCTCTGCCATCACCAGCTGCTCCTGCTCACTTGTGCTATGTGTCTCACTCAGTGCACTACTCTCTACCTTGCTATATACATATCTTAGGGTACATGTATAGAAGATGATGCTTGGGATGGATAGAGTGAGTCAGATCCCAGTACCATTTGGCCAGTGTAACTGGTGCCTGACTCAGATTATAGGGAAAGAGAAGAGGGGGTCGATTACAATCTATGAGTTATTGCATGCAGTGTGGGTTACATTGAAGCCATTCAAGGGTGTAAAGGGAGGAATTTCCTGAGGAAGTCCAGAAGCTCCCCTCCCCTCTCCCCTGAGTGGGGCAGGGGGGGGTTTGACGGGCCGAAGATCTGTCGCCAGATTCCGTGACCCCTAACTGGAATTTAAATATCTGGCCCAAATGGGGCAGAATTCCAGCAGTGCAGAGATCCTCCCCACCTAAACGTAAATCCAACGTCTCCAGCTCCAAGTGTTCGATTGCCATGATTTCACCAGCATGCTCCTAATTGCAAGCATATTAAACAGCGGGAGCTGCTTGAGATTATGAAATCGATGCTCACCCTGGAAGTGCATGCAGGGTTAGGTGGGGGTTCTTCTTGTGCCACTCAAGTTTAAGTGGGGCTTAGACATGGTTGGAAAATATTTAGGCCTATGCCATTCATTTCTGATGAGAGTCACACAAAAGGACTAACATATGAGACATGATTACACCCGGTATATTGAGAAACAATCTGCCGTCAATTGGCAGGAAATTCTGAGGTAGATTTTTGTTTTTACCACTAGACATTAAGCATTGCCTGAGTGGATCGCAGAAAGAAAATCTGGCAGAAAGGATTGCACGCTCCTTACATTAATTTCAATGGAAGGAAAAACAAGTGGTCTGTTGCTGCCATGCAGCCCTCCCCACCAAGTTTTCTTTTCTGCGCTCTGCATCATTAAAGCTTAATTCCCATATGGTAAAGATAAAAATCTACTCTTCTGTGCTCAGTATCAACCTTATTCTGTAGGTTTTGCACAATATTTGCTCAATATTTGACATAAAAAGTGATTTGGAACTTGTTATTAGCCTTGATTGTTAGTTTGAACTCAGGTGCATTCTCAGATAAATAAAAGGTTAGAAAATTAAGCAGATTTAGTAAGAAAAATGCTTGCCTATAGTTTAGTTTTCATAGAAAACCCATTCAATTGAAATTGGAATGAACCTCCCTGATTGCGAATGCCCAGGATTTATATATTTTGTTTGCAAACCTTTCAGTTCATGCACTGAATGGCATTAAATATGCTAAATCTTGCACACTTATCCTTTCCCGCATTGGGAATTGAAAGTTTTTACTTCAAATTGAATAAAATAAATAACTCGATAGCATTTATACTTAAAGATTTATTCAATGTCTGATGCAATTTTACTGAAACGATGTATGTGTAGCAACAATACAAACAGGGCTTTCATTTCCCATAAATACAGTGGAGGTACATTTTAAATTGCAATATCATTTGAAACTCTCGCTGAGACTATACAATCCAAATTTGTACAATAAGGAAATATAATGAGACACCCATTTCTAAGCACAAATCTCACATCTGGTAGTATAATCTAAGGACGTGTTTATTTGTACTGCCAAAATGGCCAACATGCTCCACTCTTTGTTTTTGATTGGTCCCCTTGGAGGATAAGCCACACCCTGAAGTTTCACAGGAATGTGCAATTGGAACCGCCCATCCTAAGGTCTCACTGCCTTTGCAAATTGTAACTCGATCCACTTTGACTTCCTGAAGCGACAGAGGACAGAGCTCCCCAGAAAACAGCAAGGGGCAGTCAAAGTGCCTTACCCCAGTCCAAGTACATCCCCCCCTCAGCCAAAGTGTCTTACCCCAGTCCAAGTACAACCCTCCCCCAGCCAAAGTGCCTTACCCCGCTCCAAGTGTATGCCTCCCCCAGCCAAAGTGCATTAGCCCAGTCCACGTACATCCCTTCCCCAGCCAAAATGACTTACCCCAATCGAAGTGCATACCTCCCCCAGCCAAAATGTCTTATCCCAGTCCATGTGCATCCCTCCCCCAGCCCAGCGTAAGTGCATCCTTCCGCCACCCCCCCCCCCCGCCACCCCTCACTCGCACCATAGATGGGGCAGGCATTGTGTCGGGATTGTTAACAGGTTTATTGGGTATGAAGTGAATAGTGACGATGTCATGACTTCGGGATATCATCCACTCTAACGATGTCCCTTGTAGGGGGTTGGAAGAATGTGATCCATCTTCCCTGAGTTCCCACTCTTCCCTCCACGACCACCTCCCCCCCACCCCCTCATCCATGTCTCTCTCTCCCCCAGCCTCTCTCCCTCCCGCAGTCTCTCTCTCTCTCTCCCCAGTATCTATCCCCCCCCAGCCCCTCTCTCGCCCCTCCCACAACCTCACTCTCTCTCCCTCCAGACTCTCTCTCTCCCTCCAGCCTCTCTCTCCCCCAGCCTCTATCTCTGTTCCCCCTCCCGCCTCTCTCTTCCCCCAGCCTCTCTCTCCCTCCCCCCACCCCACCCCAGACTCGCTCTCTTCCCCTCCATCCTCTCTTTCTCTCCCCCCAGCCTCTCTCTCTCTCTCTCCCCCCAGCCTCTCTCTCTCTCTCTCCCCCCAGCCTCTCTCTCTCTCTCTCCCCCCAGCCTCTCTCTCTCTCTCCCCCCAGCCTCTCTCTCTCCCCCCCACCCCAGCCTCTCACTCTCTCTCTCCCCCCCACCCCAGCTTCTCTCTCTCTCTCTCTCCCCCACCCCAGCTTCTCTCTCCCTCCCCAGCCTCTCTCACCTCCCAGCCCCTATCTCTGTGGCCCCCAAGCCTCTATCTCTGTTCCCCCCACCCCACCTCTCCCCCACCCCAGCTTCTCTCTCACTCTCCCACCCCCCCTCCCCCCCCCGCAGCCTCTCTCTCTTTCCCCCACCCAGCCTCTCTCTCTCTCTCCCC
Organism: Pristiophorus japonicus; assembly: GCF_044704955.1. Classification (NCBI taxonomy): domain Eukaryota; kingdom Metazoa; phylum Chordata; class Chondrichthyes; family Pristiophoridae; genus Pristiophorus; species Pristiophorus japonicus. The sequence continues at coordinate 189,431,678 of NC_091982.1, read as the reverse complement.
CCAGCCTCTCTTTTCCCCAGCTCTCTCTCCCCCGCACCACTCTCTCACCATCAGGCCCAGGACTGCCGCAATCGGGCCCCACCTCACCGCCATCGGGCCCAGGACTGCCGCCATCAGGCCCACGCCGGCCAGGGAGGAGAGAGTCGGAGTCTCAGCTCCTGCTTCTCAGCATCACATGGATGGAATGATTCGGCAGGGAGGGGGGTGGAGCTTGACAGGGGTGGGGCTTGTCACCTGTCGGTCAAAAAAGTGCAGTACAAATAGTTACATTGATAATTTAACATGTGTATATTTGTACCTTTGTGATTTACCCTGAGCATTGAATAAGTATTAAAGGTGTGAAATTATATTTTACGTAGGTGGCAACAAAATTAAAATTGTATGACATTAATAATATCATTGTCATATTATAAGCAGTACAATGATTGAAAATGTTTACTTTTGTAAAGCCAAATTCAATCCAAGTTTAGAAACTTATATATAATTAACTGGCTTGGTCGCCCATAAACGACACTCATTTGTCCTCCATAATTATTGATTCTCTTATTTTAAATTTGTGTTAAAAAGGAATAATTGACTTCTAATAATATAATTTTGCAAGAAAATACACAAGCATGTTTATCGAAGAAACTGAGCAGATTGTTGTTAAATTGGGCATGCAGCCTGGAAAGGTTCAGTAAATGGGGCAGTGCTCCTCAGTTGCTATGTAATAGCATATTCTGACACATAGATGGTGCTGGGTACTGACTTGCTTTTGCCCATCTACCGTCCCTTAAGAATATACTCACAATTTTGTACTGCAGGTCACTTTTAGGATTGAGCAGTTTATGTAACTGATGACCTATACTATTCGTCCCTGGGATCCTGCTAATCACAAAACTGGAACGCAGAGCAAAGAACAAAGGTCAGTGCCAAAAGTAAACAAGCTACGTATTACTAAAATTGATCTCAGCTGCAAAAACGTCGACATAACGGATGGTACTATGATGAAAATGTTTTAACAGCTAGGCTTGCTTAATTCCTGCAGGTCAGCCGTGGGACACTTGCAATGTAAAATTGAAGAAATAATTAAAAATATTTGTTTATTATTTTGATATTGTGCATTCTCTTCAGAGAACGGAATCAAAATTATTGTTATGAACTAGATCATTTTTGAAAGCATTGCACAGATGTAGTGATTTATTGGGAAGGACACAGTGAAGTGCCATTGATGGGAAGAAATTGATGACAGAGTTGAACTAAACATTTGTTAGTACTGGGCAAATAAATTGATCATTAATTAGAGATATAAGAATGCAAGATTCTTTGTGATTCATTACCCACAGAGTTTTATGTCAATAATGATGCATTCCGGAGTATCTTTCATGGCTGTGAAAAGATCCATAAGTAACAAGTGCCATGACCACAACAGTTATGTGATGGTCTTTGGAACAAGTAATAAACTTAAGTAGCACATTGCCAATGGTCGGTTGTCCTAATTTGCAATTCAATATTTTGGAGCCTAAATTCTACAGTGCCCAATAATGGGTGTGAAATGATCGGCGTTCTGAACTCACGCACCAGAAGAGAGAGGCCTGAGATACATCCTCGGATCTTATTCATCGGATTACATAGGATTATGGCACAGAAACAGGCCATTCAGGCCAACCACTCCATGCCGGCGTTTATGCTACACTTGAGTCACCTCCCCCATCTAAATCTGTCGTATAACCCTCTATTCCCTTTTCCCTCATATACTTGTCTAGCCTTCCCTTAAATGCATCTATACTATTCGATTCAACCACTCCCTGTGGTAGTGAGTTCCAATTCTCACCACTCTTTGGGTAAAGAATTTTCTTCTGAATTCACTATTAGATTTCTTGGTGACTATCTTATATTGATGGCCTCTAGTTATGCTTTTTCCCACAAGTGGAAAAATTCTCTCTGTATCCACTCTATCAAGACCTTGCATCATTTTAAAAACCTCTATTAGGTCACCCCTCAGCCTTCTTTTTTTAAGAGAAAGAGACCCAGCCTGTTCATCCTTTCCTGATATGTAAACCCTCGCATTTCTGGTATTATCCTTGAAAATCCTCTGCACCCTCTCCAGTGTCTCTATATCCTTTTTATAATATAGCGATCAGAACTGCAGCAGTACTAAGTGTGGTCAAGCCAAGGTTCGATACAGGTTTAGCATAACTTCCCTACTTTTCAATTCTATACCTCTAGAAATAAACCCTAGAGCATGGTTTGCTTTTTTTATGGCCTTGCTAAACTGTGTCGCAACTTTTAGCGATTTGTGTATTTGTACTCCGAGATCCCTTTGTTCCTCCACCCCACCTAGACTCGCAACTTCCAAGTAATAAATGACATCGCTATTCTTCCTACCAAAATGTAATACCTCACAGTTATCTGTATTGTACTTCATTTGCTAATTATATGCCCATTCTGCAAGTTTATTAATGTCTTCCTGAAATTCAAATACATGCAGTGAGTTGTGGGCATCCATCAGACAGCTCACCAGTCTGGGCTTGAATGCCGAACCGGCCCACAGCTAAGACGGGGATGGGGGGTTGAGGCAAAAAGGAGGTGGGCGAGTGCAGGTGGTTAGCAGCTTGCAGTATTAATGTGCAGGCAGGAGGAACACACCTGCTCCTCCTGGCTCTACATTGAGTTAAAAAACTTACCTTATTTTGCAGTTTCTGCAACGGCTCTTTAAGTACTGGAGATTAGGCAGAGACTGAAAAACTTGTCGAACTAGTCTTAACACATTTCCTGTAAATGTGCACGGCACTCTCATTTCAATATTGAACGTCTTCCTGCACTGATTGGCAGTTCTTGGGGTAGTGGAGATTGTATATGACTGCCTCTGCCTCCTCCCTCCATAAAGCCTAAACCACCATTTAATCGCTTCTTGCTCTCAGCGTCCAGCAGTGTTGCTGTCATGGCCATGGTCTTAACCAGCATCACTATCTCTCAGCTCTGCATCCTGCCGGCAGTCAGTAGGCGCACATACTAACTACATTACCAAGATGGCAAACTGTGCACTTCCCGTTGGACGTGTGCATATGCATCGTGGATGCCATTTTGGGACTTTAGGTAGTCACTTAGCATGTGATAAACAGGTGCTACCTGGCCCATTTTGCCCCATGTTCTCTGCAGGATCAGAGACAGTATACTGACAAGAAAGTTAAGATTCAAGAAGGAAACATCCTGCTTAGGAATAGCAGACTACCAGACAGAAATCTGGGCTGTTTAGATTCTGTCATCGGATAGGGGCCCCAGCTGTTTACATTGTACATTAATGATTTCGACGAGTGGATTAAATGTAGTATCTCCAAATTTGCGGATGACACTAAGTTGGGTGGCAGTGTGAGCTGCGAGGAGGATGCTATGAGGCTACAGAGTGACTTGGATAGGTTAGATGAGTGGGCAAATGCATGGCAGTTGAAGTATAATGTGGATAAATGTGAGGTTATCCACTTTGGTGGTAAAAACAGAGAGACAGACTATTATCTGAATGGTGACAGATTAGGAAAAGGGGAGGTGCAACGAGACCTGGGTGTCATGGTACATCAGTCATTGAAGGTTGGCATGCAGGTACAGCAAGCGGTTAAGAAAGCAAATGGCATGTTGGCCTTCATAGCGAGGGGATTTGAGTACAGGGGCAGGGAGGTGTTACTACAGTTGTACAGGGCCTTGGTGAGGCCACACCTGGAGTATTGTGTACAGTTTTGGTCTCCTATCTTGAGGAAGGACATTCTTGCTATTGAGGGAGTGCAGCAAAGGTTCACCAGAGTGATTCCCAGGATGGCGGGACTGACATATCAAGAAAGACTGGATCAGCTGGGCTTGTATTCACTGGAGTTCAGAAGAATGAGAGGGGATCTCATAGAAATATTTAAAATTCTGACGGGTTTAGACAGGTTAGATGCAGGATGAATGTTCCCAATGTTGGGGAAGTCCAGAACCAGGGGTCACAGCCTTAGGATAAGGGGTAAGCCATTTAGGACCGAGATGGGGAGAAACTTCTTCACCCAGAGAGTGGTGAACCTGTGGAATTCTCTACCACAGGAAGTTGTTGAGGCCAATTCATAAATATATTCAAAAAGGAGTTAGATATAGTCCTTACTACTAGGGGGATCAAGGGGTATGGCGAGAAAGCAGGAATGTGGTACTGAAGTTGCATGTTCAGCCATGAACTCATTGAATGGCGGTGCAGGGTCGAAGGGCCGAATGGCCTACTCCTGCACCTATTTTCTATGTTTCTATGTTTCTCGGGCCAATAGTTTCAGAGAATAATAAATATGAGTCTTATTTACAAGCAAACACGTACTTCTATAATCCTTAGCCACAATTTACTGATCAACCCTGAAGTCATGTGTAAATTCAAGTTCACAATCGAAGAGCCACAAACCTCCCTGAGTACTTGCTAATACATTTTTGATTTGCTGTCTTGCATCACAGACTACTTACATACTTAAAGAATGTTATCACTTATGATTGCAAAATGAGTTATATCGATACAATCTGAACATAAGAAATAGGAGAAGAAGTTGGCCATTCAGCCCCTCCAGCCTGCTCCACCGTTCAAAAGATTATGGCTGATCTGATCTTGGTGTCAACTCCACTTCCCTGCACGTTCCCTATAACCCTTGACTCCCTTATCAATCAAAAATCTGTCTATCACCACCATAAATATATTCAATGGCCTTGCCTCCACAGATTCACGACCCTCTGAGAGAAGAAATTCCTCCTCACCTCCGTTTTAAATGGCCGACCCTTTATTCTGAAAGTATGTCCCCTAGTTCTAGATTCCCCCATGAGGGGAAACATCCTCTCTGCATCTATCCTGTCAAGCCCGTTAATTATCTTATATGTTTCAATCGGAGCTTTGGTGAAATTGGGAATGTAGCAGTAAAATACTACATAGTTTCTATCGGTTATTGCTATGGCACAATGAAAAGGATTTTAATATACTGATCATAAAAAGTGACCATCTTTCCTTACTGGTATAGTAGTGATACTAGATACACAAGTCACTGAGCACTGGGACATAAAAGAAAAGAAAGATTTGGATTTATATAGCGCATTTCACGACCACCAGACGTCTCAAAGCACTTTACAGCCAATAAAATACTTTTGAAGTCTAGTCACTATTGTAGTGTGGGAAACGTGGCAGCCAACTTGCACACAGGCAAGCGCCCACAAACAGCAATGCGATAATGACTAGATAAACTGTTTTTGTTATGTTGATTGAGGGATAAATATTAGTCAGGATGCCTGCTCTTCTTCAAAATAGTGCCCGTGGGATCTTTTACGTCCACCTGAGAGAGCAGACGGGACCTCAGTTTAACGTTTTGTCCGAAAGACGGTACCTCTGACAATGTAGCCCTCCCTCAACACTGCACTGGAGTGGTCAGCCTACATTTTTTGTACTTAACGGCTCAAATTTCCACAGGAGTTGCCCCACTTTTTTTGAAGTAAGTAGCTTTTTTTGGAGTAACTTAAAAATCACAAATTTCCCCATTTAATTCCAGTGTAAGTCAGTTAGTTATGTTTTTTTTTTAAGTTTAGTTTTTTTTTCTCCAAAAGGGGGCGTGACCAGCCACTTACGCCTGTTTTGGCCATGGAAGCAAATTTGGCCAGCTAACAGTTACTCCAAACTAACTTAGGCCAGTGTATGTGGCCACTTTTGTAGGCACAGAAAAACCTTACCTACATTTAAGAAATCAGCATAGGTAGCCATAGATATGGGGGAAAGGTGAGTTAGAGGATTCTAAAGCACTAAACACCTTCACAGCATCAGCACAACATCAAAACAACTTCAGCACAACATCTTCACATCATCAAAAATAAATGAGAGATAAATCAGCTACTGAAAATAGAGCAGTCCTGCCTTGCCGACTGCAGAATGCACCGGCTAGCCCTCCCGCCAGGGCTAAGAGCAGCAGGCACACATGACTGTAGGGGTGAGTGTTGTTTTTTTTTTACAGTTGTTCCTAAATGTTGTGTGGTGATAATGGAACATGATTCAGTTTGAATGCAAAAAATATTTTATTGGAAAGTTTACAATGCACTTCCACAACAACAACAACAACAACAACAACAGCAAAGAAAGGTTGCACACTTCTCTCACCCACATATCGGGAAATGTGCACTTCCTCATAGGGGCGGTGGCGGGGGGCTGGGGGGCTGGGGGTCCAGCTTGGGTCTCAACAGAGGCTGGTGCGTGGATTGAAGTGGGAGTGGCATTTGAGTATCCGGCCTCTGTGCCCTTATTGCAGCAGCTAGCTCCCTCATGGCATCTGCCATCATTTGCACTCCCTCTGACATGCCTGGCCTCAGTTCCCATGTCAGTGCTGATATTTCTCCCGACAGTGTCGCAACCTCATCACGCACCCTAATGACGGCGGCCACGAGTGATTGGGTAAGGGCATTGGTCTCCTCACCCAATGACATAACCTGATGTACATCTGATGAAGGTTGCATCTCAGGAGAGACTGGTCAGCTTCTCCTTCCCCTCGCCATGGATCTACCTAGCGGCACCCCTCCAGTGCGAGTCGCAGGCTGGGACAGTGGAGCCCTGGGTGTTCCAACATGCATTCCACCACCGCCACTGGGACCCGCAACCTCGGAAGGTGTGAAACCATGGAATGTCGTGGCAGAACTCATGGAGGTATCTGGCAAAGTGATACCCTGTACCATGGACTGATCCATATCATGATCAGCATTCTCCCGTGAACACAGATCTATGGACCCCTCCTCTCCCCACCTGCCTTGGTCTGGAGCGGACGCATCTGGATCTTCTTGTTGATCTTCAGGATGTTCAGGATCATCTTCTTCTGCAAAATACAACAGATCAGTCAAATGGTTAGCAGGAAAGGAGGGGGCAGGATGGGTGGAATGAGTAGTCTCACGCTTAGCAGGCCAGTCAGCAGGTTGATTTGAAGGGCGACGATGCATTTTCATGATTGACCCTCACCCTCGCGTGTGGGCCCAACTTGTGCAGAACTAATTCTTTTTCTTCAGGTGTGACTCAGCAAGGCAGCAACCCTCTGTTCCAGTGGTGATAGTTGGTGCAGATTTGGCAGCCCTCCTCCTGTTCTAGTTCTCTGCTTTTGTTGTGGGCCAATTTCTTCTGCAAAGATGAAAATAGAATTTTTGCCACATGGTGAGCTTCTGATGGATGGGACATATACAGATGATCAGAGTAACAATTGCAATTCCATTTAAAACTCAAGATAATACTCTCACTACTTGACCAACGTCCTGCCATTTCTTTTTACACTGGCTTCCAGTTCTTGCGGTCTTCACCCCTGCGAAAAATTATTTTGCAATTAGGTTCCAGCGTCTCCTCATTTCCTTGGGTGAAACTTTTGTGGGACCACTATTATTGATATCAAGCTCCTGCCATCTGTCCTCAATGACAGTGACTAGTTTCTCCACCTCCTCATGGAGGAAATTCTTTGTTCTTGTTGCACGCTCTTGAGTCATTGGTGTATTGGACTTATACTCAGGTAATCTTGAAAAATCACAGTTCTCACCTTTCTTCCACCTATGCAGCACTCCTTTCCACTCCCTCGGCCACCCAAAAATCACTATTCACACCTTACCTTTATATATGGTCCATTGTCAATGCTGCTGAGGCAGAGGGCACTCTCCCTTTAATTGGCTGATTGCCAAGCTTCCTGCTCCATTGCGCATGCATGCATGCTGAAATGCACATTGCGCATGCACGCTGAAATGGACATGCGTTCCCCCTGCCGGCACTCGAGGAGATGCTGGGCACAAGCCCCGCCCCCCTGCTGGCTGCGCTGAGCAAGCGCGGCCAAAGCTCCGCCCCCCGCAGGCCCTGCAGCGCCACGCCACGGGAACAGAACGAAGAAGGAGTGGCCAAAGTACGAGGTAAATTTTCACCGCGTTTTTTGCCCCACTGAGTCGATGTACCACGGCTATCTATGCCGCTCTAGTTGGCTTGGGAAATTTGGGCCCAATGTTTGCTCCAGTTTCAGTGAGTTAGTTCAGTTTCTTTTTCGTTTAGTTTTTTTTCAAAAGGGGGCGTTACCAGCCACTTACGCCTGTTTTGGCCATTTAAGCAAGTTTAGACAGTTAAACGTTACTCCAAACTAACTTAGGCCAGCTTATATGTCACTTTTGTACGCTCAGAAAAATCTTGTGAAATGAGTGCAGGTTGCCAGAGATAGGTGGGGGGGGGGCGGGGTAAGGGAAGTTAGAGGATTTTCCAAAGCATTAAACACTTCACATTTAACAATAAAGAACCATCATCAATAATAAATGATAAATAAATCAATAAATAAAAAATTAAAAGTTCCTACCTCACCTACTGCAGCACGCAGCGCCTAGCCGTTCGAGCCATTTGACCAGAGGCTAGGGGCTAGGGGCCACCTTTAAAGATGATCGATTGCCAATGTTTGTGAGCCATTACGCATGCGCGCACGCTTCAACGCGCATGCGCAATGCTGCTGGCACTCAGAGACACGCTGGGCCCTAGCCCCGCCCCCCTGCCAGCTGTGTTGACACAGCACGTCCATAGCTCTGCCCCCCACTACTCCTGCTGCACTGCGCCGAGCCCGATGGAGGCCTGATGAATGTTGAGAATACCGCAGTAAAGATTAGGTGTGCTTTTTATTCCAGAAACTCGGCACACCTCTCGGAGGTGCACCATTCTAAGGATTGGTTGAAACTTGGTCCCATTGAGTGGCCTTTTGCACTTTTAAAATGTTAAAATGTCACTCTCGAATGTAGTGGAGCAGGAATGATTGCGCAGAGCAGGAATGATCCCATGGAGCAGGAATGATCGCATGGAGCAGGAATGATCGCACAGAGCAGGAATGATCCCACGAAGCATATACAAGAGTGAGGCATTGTGTTCAGTATTGCAGTTTTACATTCTGAAAATTGATCATAACTTAACAGGTGCGGGCTGTGTATTAACATCATGCAGAAATACTGGCACACTGCCACATTTTAAAATGTAGGCCCTTTGCTTCTATGACTGATCATACAAATAGAATTATGACTGCCATTAATATAATGTGAATCTAAATACATTGGGGCAGCTGCTCAGCTGAATTTATGCTGTAGCTACAGTTGTTCTTCACCTGTCATTGCTCAGTGCTAGGGAAGCAAACTGCAGCAGGGTTTAACAAGAGGCAACATTTGGAGGATGAGTGCTCACTCTTCTAGAAAGTGACTAACGGCAAGCTATTTGACCCCAAGGGCGGCACAGCTGTATCCGATCTGCGCTCACCCTGCATGAGCATTTTCCAACAAGGGTCCTGGGCAGTGATGAACAAGAATTATGACTGAGTGTTTCCCCTTCCTTAGCCTGGGGACACCGAGACCAACTGTGTAGCCCTCAATGTTTGCCAGCTAACTCAGCACAGACTAGGAATTGTACCCAGCATCGTGGATGACATAGCTCACTGCCTCATTATTTAGGTGACTCACTGAGACACTTAGGTATATGAGGGAAGAAAATAGATTTCAACCATTTATGCACAATAATTGAGTTATAAAGCAATGTGAATATAAAAAAAAGTGAGTTTTCTTTACATTGGTGGTAGCTGAGAATGGTGATATTGCCAACAGTAAATTCATTTTGCACCTGGCTGCAACGCTAATCAAGGGCTATAACCAGGAATCTTGATTTTCAGTGTAGGAACAGATGGGTCAGCACGATGGCTCCATGGCGGAGACGGGAGCAGATCAAATTAACGTCACCTCCACTGCGACAATTAGCTCCCTGGCCAACAAAGTCACAATTATGGCCTCAGCCTAGAGTTCTGTCCTCACTGCTTCCATTGCTCTGCCTAGCACTGACTGAAAAAAGTGGTCGCTGTTGTCTATTAGTTCTGCTGATGGCATAGGGGAAGTCCATTTTTGAGAGAGAACATTTTCCGTGTCAGAACCAAATAGAGAATATTCTACCCCACCAGAAAAACTCACATGCAATGTTTTAAATTTACTACAACAGGACTGTTCAATGACCCTAGAGGTTTGACATTTACACTGGCTGCACTCCAGAAGTTATAAATGATGAGGTTAAACTGAAGTAATCAGATTTATGTTTTGTTAATGCAAAAATGGACCCATTATCTGTTGTAAGAATTGTGCGTAAATGTGAAATAATTCACTGAAATAGAAATGTCTCATCCAAATAAACACAAATGTACGAGGGGAAATTTGCCTTAAATATGATGTACACTCAACAGATATTGTACTTTGCTGTTCACATATATGGAGTAGACTGCAGTAATGCAATTAAAGGATTGTCAGCTAATATAGTTAGGCTGCTTACTGTACATTCACGTGATATAAAGTTACAAAAATTAACTTTTATTCATACTAGCTCTTCAAAGTTGCAGTAGCTTCGAGAGATTAATATTGTTAACATCAGCCATGTTATATAACCTATCTGCCTTATATCTTTGAATCTTCTTCATACTTTAGAGTGCATTAAAGGAGAATTACTTTCTACTGGGATGTACTTGCAATGAGAAGCTTTTCTTTCTCCATAATGATTAATATGATTTTTCATTATAAATATGCTGTTAGTTTTTTTTGATGCGCATAATGTAATTAATGGCCTTTGAAGCAGATGGTTGTTTCTTTGCATTGTGTGACAGGAAATAGGATTTTTACACTACTTATGATGATAGACCTGCTTTATATCAACATCAAGTGACAAGAAAATGCTTTATTGACAATCATACAATCTGTTACTAATATATCAAAAATCTCTGTAAATATTGCAGAGAAGAACACCATTGCTTGGAGTGGGTTATTATAAATGACAACAGCAAACCTTCAGTGCCTTATGCTTATCGAAACCCTGCAAGTGTGTTGTCTAGAAAAAACTCCCATGTTTTAAAACAATGCTTATCGTACATAAATACACAAATTGATTTTACATTGATGCACTTTCTTGTTCGAGTTTGACCATCACAGTTCATGTATTCCATTAAGTCTTCTAATCATTGCTATTATGGAATTTTTCTATGTGATTTCATATCATGTGGTAAGAAAAAGGCAATAATGAGACTGGATCAATAGGTTTTCTTTGGTAAAAGGAAGAAAAGTAGAAAGGATGTATGTAATCAAAAGAGATCGCGGCCTAGAAATTAGTTTGTGCTACCCTGCCTGGGAGCGATCCCTGCGCCTGAACTGGTAGGCCTGAGGGGCGCCAGAAATTGGGCCTCAGGGCTCATTTAAATTAAACGGGTGAGGTGTGGACACCTGCTGGGCATCCCCAGGCAGCTCGGCAGCAAAGAGGCTTTGTATTTGGGTCCCCTGCATCGACAGTAGCGGCCCTCAGGTAGGTTGTTAAAGGGGAAGGGACTTTGATTGGGAGGGAGGGCAGCCACCAGGAAATGGAGGCGATCAGGAGGGGGTAGTGCAACCGGGAGGGTGTTGATCAGGTGACTGGGAAAGGGAGGTAAACTGGGAGGGGGTTGATTAGGCAATCGGGAGAGGGGTGATCAGGCAACAGGGACGGTAAGCAACCGGGGTGGGTTATGACTTGGATGGGGCAATCAGGATGGGAGGGTGATTGGGGTGGGGTGTGATCAGGACTGCGGGTTGAGAAGGTGGGTGGTCAGGACTGGGGAGTTGAGAAGGTGGGTGATCAGGACTGGGGGGTTGAGAAGGTGGGTGATCAGGAATGGGGGGTTGAGAAGGTGGGTGATCAGGAATGGGGGGTTGAGAAGGTGGGTGATCAGGACTGGGGGGTTGTGAAGGTGGGTGATCAGGATTGGGGGGTTGAGAAGGTGGGTGATCAGGACTGGAGGGGTTGAGAAGGTGAGTGATCAGGAATGGGAGGGTTGAGATGGTGGGTGATCAGGACTGGGGCATTGAGAAGATGGGTGATCAGGAATGGGGGGTTGAGAAGGTGGGTGATCAGGACTGGGGGGTTGAGAAGGTGGGTGATCAGGAATGGGGGGTTGAGAAGGTGGGTGATCAGGATTGGGGGGTTGAGAAGGTGGGTGATCAGGACTGGAGGGGTTGAGAAGGTGGGTGATCAGGAATGGGGGTGTTGAGATGGTGGGTGATCAGGACTGGGGCATTGAGAAGGTGGGTGATCAGGAATGGGGGATTGAGAAGGTGGGTGATCAGGACCCGGGGGGTTGAGAAGGTGGGTGATCAGGACTAGGAGGTTTGAGAAGGTGGGTGATCAGGACTAGGAGGGTTGAGAAGGTGGGTGATCAGGACTGGGGGGTTGAAAAGGTGGGTGATCAGGACTGGGGGGTTGAGAAGGTGGTTGATCAGGACTGGGCCATTGAGAAGGTGGGTGATCAGGATTGGGGAGTTGAGAATGTGGATGATCAGGACTGGGGGGTTGAGAAGGTGGTTGATCAGGACTGGGGGGTTGAGATGGTGGGTGATCAGGACTGGGGCGTTGAGAAGGTGGGTGATCAGGATTGGGGCGTTGAGAAGATGGGTGATCAGGACGGTGGGGGAGGGGCGGGAAGTTGAGAAGGTGGGTGATCAGGACTGGGCCATTGAGAAGGTGGGTGATCAGGATTGGGCGTTGAGAAGGTGGGTGATCAGGACTGGGGGTTGAGAAGGTGGGTGATCAGGACTGGGGGGTTGAGAAGGAGGGTGATCAGGACTGGGGCATTCAGAAGTTGGTGAACAGGACTGTAGGGGTTGAGACGGTGAGGTGAGAAATGGTCAGCAGTTGCTGTTTTAGTGTAGACCAGGAGGAGCACTCTGGCTCCACATTAACGCAAGTATTTTTTGGTGGTCCCATTAAAAACCGCCAATTAGGCTGCGTGTAGACCGATGTTCCCTCTAGTTTTTGAGGGGTGCATGCGGTCCCTTTAACAGGCTGTGCAGCCCATTCAAATTTCCACGCACGTGCAGTTTTTCCATTGTAAAGCTGGCGACGACCTGCGTGGGACCGCCAGTGTTCTGACTTCCTTTCACAACCATCAAAAATTACAGTTTCATTATTTTTTATTTGTGCTCACCATTAGGATTCTCTCACAGAGCTGCTATTTGTGCAGCGCAGCAGCAAGTTCACTTTATTCATAGAAAACAAATCATGAACAGCACAGCTAAAAGCACTGACTCAATGTTTTCAGTAAATGCTGAAATCAGCAAGTGCACAGTAGTGGTCAGAGTCATTGATGTCAGCTAAAGGGAAATATTTGGGTATTTTCAAAGTTTCAGCTTCAAAGACCCTAAAGTCTTGCTCTAGGTCACCCCAGATTGGCATGTGAGATACTTGAGTCCATTAACAAAGACAGATCATTCCTCATTAAACTTCCAGGAATCAGTTGTAGACTCCTTCAACTGCTGAGACTAGCAGAGAAAGTGGATACACGCTGATCACTAAATGGCAAATCTAATATAAGGCCATTAGATACTTATGGATGAGGAAAGCAATTCAACCAATCTTAATTTATCCAACTAGAAAAACCCTACATTGCCTCCATTGCACCATCTAAATGTTTCCTAGGTGATTTTAAGGTATTTTCCTCCCCTATCAATCTACAAATCCATTTCAAGTGTTAATCACTCTTCGTGTGAAGAACAATTTCCTGATATCGATCCTAAAATTACCTTTCACTAGTTTGAACTTGTGCCCCTTATTCTACTCCCACAGTTTAAAGTAAAGTAATAGTAGTTTGCTATCTTATATGTCTTTATAATATCATTTCTCAGGCACTTCTTTTCTAGGATGACGAACCCAAGAATATCCAGTCTTTCCTCAGAGCTCTAACACTGGGATAAACATTTTGGCTCTTCCCTGCACTGTCTCCAGTGCTTGAATGTCTCCCTTGTTCCTCGGTGACCAGAACCGGATACAGTACTCAAGGTGCGGTCTGACCCGAGTACTGTGCATGTTTGATCACAACTTCCTCTGATTTGTTCTCTACTGTTTTGGCTTGTAATTCAATATTCTATTGGCTTTGTCCCTTGCCACTTATGTACACACATATATTTGAGCTCCAGGGTGTAAATAGTTGTTGATTTAAAAGCTTTTAAAAAGGGAAGAAAAATGACTAGACACATAATTGGATGCAGATACAGCTCGAATGTCAGGAATCATGCTCCCCCACCTCCTGACACAGGTCTGCCAGAGATTTAAAAAAATTATTTTGTTATAAAATAAAAAACAATTGGATGCATATGTTGTCTATGAACTACTGAGGACCAGACACAGACCACTGGAAATCAAACAGCCTTTCTGGACCGCCAGGTAGGAAAACTTAAAAAAATGCTCCTTTTTTTGTAATTGTTGCTACAGCTAAAGATTCCAGTCAGTAAAATCTAGAAATTGCTGTTTTTGTACTAATTCAGGGTTTACTATGGGTTACTTAATAGTTTTGGGGAGAATTTTTACCTGATTACACAAGATTTGCTGCTTTCAATCTGTGCAATTAAATGTGAGCATTCTCCCCCATATAGTTGACCAGCAAATGAAAAGGGATGAACAATAAATCTGCTAAAGCAGCTGAAAACTGCAATTCAGAGTCAGTTAAGTACCTGAAATAATACTGGGAAGGCAAAAATGGCTGATCATTCACCAAATTGTTGTAGATTTCAGAGTCACTGAGTGAGAAAATCCAGTTTAGTTGGCAAGGAGTTGCAAACCCTTCTACATGGGCCCAGGAAAAGTGGGCTCAAGTTTAAGGAATGGATGGTCACCCTCTTCCCCTGCCAATAGTACCTGGTGCACCAGATATGGAAAGCGATAGCTTAAAGTCAACATTAATCAACCACCACAATCCCTGAACTGGGTTTCATGTAAGGTCTTGTGGTGCACAGGCTGACACATTTCCAGCAATCAGTCAGTCAACTCTTACACTCAGCCAACTCACTTATTTCATCCACGGGGGATTCACTCGAAGGAGTGGCAGAATAAATGGAACAAATTTCAAGCACCAATGCATAGCACCATGACAGCGCAAACTGCTAATACTCGCACATCACATAATAAAGGAAATGTGCTCTGCAGTAACCTATTGTATAGAGAAGAGATGAAAGCTGATTTTCCTCTCGCAGCCAAACAGCCACAGTGAACCTGAGGGATGCTGCATCTATTGAGGGTGCTGAGGAGTGATATTTGCTGCCTAGGTGCACCTGGCAGGAGTTTGCGCTAGGAATGGGGGGAGTGGTAAACAGGAAGATCAGCTGGCGGCCTTAGATGTCTGTAGCTGTGACCCTGGCCTCAGATCCTTCCGGATGCTGCTGGAGACCAGCAGTTAGAAGTCTCCAAAGCGCGAAGATCCTGCTGTGGAAGAAATAAGAGAGTTTACCATCAGCTGGGCTACATTTTCAGGATCTTCATCGGACCCCCGCAGATCCTTTTTTTACTTGTTCCTAGGATGTGGGCGCCACACACCAAGGCCAGCATTTGTTGCCCATCCCTTAATTGCCCTTGAGAAGGTGGTGATGAGCTGCCTTCTTGAACCTTGTGGTGAAGATACTCCCACAGTGCTGTTCCAGTCTATACAAGCTCCTGGCGCAAACCCCACAACAAGCCTTTTGAACAGCCATACACGGGGTACGTTATGGGTAACCCAGAGGCCTGGAATAATGATCTGGAGAAATGGATTCAAATCTCATCACAGCAGTTGGGGAATTTAAATTGAGTTAAATAAGTACATCTGGAATAAAAAGTTAATGTCAGTAATGGTGACCATGAAACTACCAGATTGTCATAAAAACCCATCTGGTTCACTAATATGCTTTAGAAAAGGAAATCTGCCATCCTTACCCGTCCGGCCTATATGTGACTCCAGATCCACAGCAATGTGGTTGACTCTTAACTACCTTCTGAAATGACAGTTAAGCCACCTTCTTGAACCGCTGCATTCCATTTGGTGTAGGTACTTCTATAATGCTGTTAGGTAGGGAGTTCCAGGATTTTGACTCAGTGACGCTGATGAACGGTGATATATTTCTAAGTCAGGATAGTATGTCTTGTAGGGGTGTTGATGTTCCCATGCGCCTGCTGCCCTTGTCCTTCTAGGTGGTAGAAGTAGCTAGGTTTGTGAGGTGCTGTTGAGAAGCCTTGGCGAGTTGCTGCAGTGCATCTTATAGATGGTACACACTCCAGTCACGGTACACTGGTGGTGGTGGATGGGGTGCCAATAGAGCGGGTTGCTTTATCCTGGATGGTGTCGAGCTTCTTGAGTGTTGTTGGAGCTGCACTCGTCCAGGCAAGTGGACTCCTGATTTACACCCTGTAGATGGTGGAAAGGTTTTGGGGAGTCAGGAGCAGTGTTCTCATTAACCTACGTGGCCATAAAGTGGTGTGGAGGTCCTGCGCAGGCCGCTTGCAGCTTTACAATGGAGAAAATGCGCATGCACGGAAATTTGAAAGTGCCATGCATCCATTAAAAGGCAGC
Organism: Pristiophorus japonicus; assembly: GCF_044704955.1. Classification (NCBI taxonomy): domain Eukaryota; kingdom Metazoa; phylum Chordata; class Chondrichthyes; family Pristiophoridae; genus Pristiophorus; species Pristiophorus japonicus. Next base: position 189,415,314 of record NC_091982.1, on the reverse strand, counting down.
ACACCCAAAAATTAAATTAAAGGGATCATTGGTCAGGAGGTGAGTCACTCGCCACAGAATACCCAGCCTCTGGCCTGCTCTTGTCGCCACAGTATTTATGTGTCCCACCTGTGACAGAGACTGTGGTTCTTGTATTGGACTGTGCAGCCACCTAAGAATTCATGCTAAGAGTAGAAGCAAGTCTTCCTCGATTCCGAAGAACTGCCTATGATTTATGTGGCTGGTCTAGTTAAGTTTCTGATCAATTGTGTCCCCCAGGATGTTGATGGTGGGGGATTCAGTGATGGCAATCCCGTTGAATGTCAAAGGGAGGTGGCCAAACTCTCTTTTGTTGAAGATGGTGATTGACTGACACTTCTGTGAGCTGTGGCTCAGTGGGTAGCACACTCGCCTCTGAGTCAGGAGGTTGTGGGTTCAAGTCCCACAGGGACTTGAGCACGTAAATCTAGGCTGACACTCCAGTGCAGTGCTGAGGGAATGCTGCACTGTCGGAGGTGCTGTCTTTCGGATGAGACGTTAAACCAAAGCCCTCTCAGGTGGACATAAAAGATCCCATGGCACTATTTCGAAGAAGAGCATGTGTCCTGGACAATATTCATCCTGCAATAATAACAACAACAACTTGTATTTATATAGCGCCTTTAATGTAGTGAAACATCCCGAGGTGCTTAACAGGAGTATTATGATTAAAGAATTTGACACCAAGCTGCATAAGAAGAAATTAACGCAAGTGACCAAAAGCTTGATCAAAGAGGTAGGTTTAAATGAGTGCCTTGAAGGGGGAAAGAGAGGTAGAGAGGTAGAGAGGTTTAGGCAGGGAGTTACAGAGTTTGGGGGCTAGGCAACAGAAGACACAGCCACCAATGGTTGAGCGATTATAATCAGGGGTGCTCAAGAGGGCAGAATTAGAGGAGCGTAGACATCTCTGGGGGGGCGGTGTTGTAGCTCTGGAGGAGATTGCAGAGATAGGGAAGGGTGAGGCCATGGAGGTATTTGAAAAGCAGGATGAATATTTTGAAATTGAGGCGTTGCTTTACCGGAAGCCAATGTAGGTCAACGAGCACAGGGGTGATGGCTGAGCAGGACTTGGTGCGAGTTACGACATGGACAGCTGAGTTTTGGATCACCTCTAGTTTACGTAGCGTAGAATGTGGAAGACCAGAAAGGAGTACATTGGAAAAGTCAAGTCGAGAGGTAACAACTGCATGGATGAGGGCTTCAACAGCGGATGAGCTGAGGCAAGGGCGACGTTACGGAGGTGGAAATAGGCGGCCTTAGTTATACTGTGGGTATGTGGTCGAAAGCTCATTTCAGGGTCAAATATAACACCAAGTTTGTGAACAGTCTGGTTCAGCCTCAGACAGAAGTTGGGGAGAGGGATGTAGCCAGTGGCTAGGGAACGGAGTTGGCGGCGGGGACCGAAACTAATGGCTTCAGTCTTCCCAACATTCAATTGGAGAAAATTTCTGCTCATCCTGAACTGGATGTCGGACAAGCAGTCTGACAAGTTAGAGACCGTGGAGGGGTCGGGAGAAGTGGTAGTGAGGTAGAGCTGGGTGTCATCAGCGTACATGTGGAAACTGATGCTGTGTTTACAGACTTGTTCCTCAATCAGCATAACAAAAACAGATTATCTGGTCATTATCACGTTGCTGTTTGTGGGAGCTTGCTGTGCGCAAATTGGCTGCCGCGTTTCCTACAATACAACAGTGACTACACTCCAAAAGTACTTTGTTGGTTGTAAAGTGCTTTGAGACATCCGGTGGTCATCAAAGGTGCTATATAAATGCAAGTCTTTCTTTCTTTTTGTGTGGCGTGAATGTTTCTTGCCACTTATCAGCCCAAACCTGAATGTTTTCCAGAGCTTGCTGCATGCGCGTGTGGACTGCTTCATTATCCGAGGAGTTGCGAATAGAACTGAACATTGTGCATTCATCAGCGAACATCCTCACTTCTGAGCTTATGATGAAGGATATGTCTGAGGAAGGTGTGATAACTGAAGAGGTGCACTGAAATCCATAGGAGGAAAATAGTCCTGAATATACAGAAGTAACTTTACAGGAAAAAAACACAGAAAAAAGACACATCAGAATATATAAAAATTGTCCTTTTATTTTTTTCACTAGAATCCCACAATTTGGCACGGTATAAACTAAGCCCCATGTAGCAGAGCCAAGAAACGATTATGGGCATAGTCCTATATGGATTCAGCCACATGAATAAGGTCAGAAATAAAATTATACCATGTGATAAGTGTTTTGTAATATTTTGAAGCTTGGTTGTCATAGTATGTCGTCAGTTCGGTTGATGAGAAGCAAATAATTTTAAGACTCTGTCTCCTTCTTCTCCTTACCACATTGGAATGTCACTATCCGATGTTCAAAGAGTCAGCTGAAGGCTTTCATAAAGGTGATGTTGAGATATCAACAGATATTGCTGTACCTGCTACGGCATTTCATCCTGAGTGTCATGTTATGGAGGATATCTCCACCAAGGATTCCTTACAAAACCCAGTCAGTGATGTCTGAAATAAATATAAAATGTACCTAGTGTTACTGCAAACTGATTGTCATATAATTTTCATTTATTTAGTCTAAAATTAGTAGTGGTTTACCTCTTTAAAATAATGTTACTGTGCTCGGGTAGTTCTTGCAGAATACTTGAGTTTTAAGATTAAAATTTAATATGGCCAGAATATACTGGAAGGTTTTATGTAAGAATGGAGTTGGGTTATTTATTTCCTAAGGTGTATGCTGGTTTTATGCCAAAATATTGCTGCGAGCAGATTTCCTCAATCTGTGTTACGTCCGCTGAAACCCCGTCCCCAGCTCATTAACATAGCGCCATTCCCCGTGCAAAGAACGTGAGATTCCTACATTAACCCCTGTCCTGAATGAATGTAAATTTACCCCTAGGTGTTTTTTAGATTTTATTTTATTTCCCCTCACTTTTCAGTAATTTAAAATTGGGTTACACATAGGTGGTGCATTGACTCTGTGATTAAAAATGCTTATTGTTTTTATGATGAACCCATATTCAGCTGTAGTAATCAAACTGCGCTTAGTTACCACTCTTAAATATATCACGGAATATTTTCTAAAGCAAATTTATTCTTTAATTATATTTTAAAACACTACGATTGCACTGGATCATGACAGACCTTGCGCTTGGCGATATGCAAATGAGTTTGCATGGAAACTCGAAAAAAACTTTTCAAAACAAGCGCAATTTTGGGCACAATTTGCGCCTAGATCGCCAATTGCACCCAAAGCAGAAATTCTACTGCACTGTGCTTACTCTGCATAATCAATAGTTTGATGGTTTCACACTTTAATTTTTATAGTATTAATACGATAAAGAAGGACTTAAAGAAGTAATATGCTCCACATTTTCCTCAGGCCCCGATTGCTTACACTCTGTTTACTTCTTTCACACCGGATTATACGTTCTGGCGCATACTAATAATATTCTCAGGAAATGTTAACGTAAGTTGCCATTGGCAAGATTGGCGTAGAAACCAAAGTAAATGTTTGCGTAATTTCAGCCTAAGTGCGATCAAGGAAATTCCGGAGAATGTCCTTATTACGGGTGGACATGTAATTTCAACATTCTCGTTAATATGTTGCTCTCTAAGTATCAGCAATAGGTTATAGGCTTGAAACTCCGAACAACAGGGTCTTTTAGTCTTTGAAGCTGTTTCCCACATTGTGATTCTCGTTAAATTTTCAAGTAATACTATACTATATGTGGGGGAGGGTTTGAAGCACCATAGTGAGTATTGCTATATAGACTAGTTTCCTCTATAAAAGAGGCCTTTTGCTTTAGGTGACTATACTGCTGCCTTTGTCCATATTTTTTTTCAAACACAACCCGAACACAAGATGCAGTCATCTTTGGATGAAAAGTAAAAAACTTCTGCACTGCAGCATCCCCAACACTCCTGAGTTTCTTTTAATATCTATTGCATTGTAATATTAAATCAGTGATCTACTGCTGCTTACATAATAAATAATGGCAGTAAATAAAAAGCAGCTCACTATCTTGTGTGATCATTACTCTTTTATCAATTGCTATTGCACTGCAACCAACAAAACTGCACTAATTCAAGCAGGGAGACTTGATTTATATTGCTTTGTCGATATGTTTTAAGATTACAGTTTGCTTCTATTGTTTTGCCCCTTTTTCTATGACTTTAATTATTAAAACATTGTATTAAAAATTATTTCTTCTGATCATACAGTACTTCATATGGAGTGAACATCTCTAAATAGAGGCTATCTACTATTTCAAATGGATGATGACAATGGATGGATATTCAGATCTATGTGATTAAAGTGATTTATATTTACTGCCCCAACAAGTAGAAATCAGCCACTTTATCTGTACAAATGAAAGTTGATAGCATAGTTGAAAGCTGGAAGATGGAGATGAGTAATAAAGCACAATGAAGACCACACTTTATCAAAACATAAATATTATTAATTAGAAAATGGGACATCAAGCTCAAATATGCTTTACTTTAGCAATATATAGCAATGCCCTTAACAGAATATCATTAAAATGCCCAAGTCTTCATTATGTAAAAAGTTAACAAAAGTTGTTATACTTGTAAAAGGCCTTGAACCAATACAGCTATAGATCCAACACCAAATGCATATATAACAGCAGCATAGGCTGTGCTACTAGATATCACAGGGCTGTCAGGTCTGAGTCCTCTCTTGGCAGATTGAGCATTTGAATTTAGGAGTCGTATCTATGTTAATGACTTGGATGAAGGGACCGAGGGTAATGTAGCCAGGTTTGCTGATGATACAAAGATGGGTGGGAAAGCAAATTGTGAGGAGGGCACAAATAATCTGCAAAGGGATATAGACAGGCTAAGTGAGTGTGCAAAAATTTGGCAGATGGAGTATAATGTGGGAAAATGTGAAGTTATCCACTCTGGCAGAAATAATAGAAAAGCAAATTATAATTTAAATGGAGAAAAATTGCAAAAGTGTTGCAGTACAGAAGGACCTGGGGGTTCTTGAGCATGAAACATAAAATGTTAGGATGCAGATATAGCAAGTAATCAGAAAGGCAAATGGAATGTTGGCCTTTATAACAAGGGGCATATAGTATAAAAGCAGAGAAGCCTTGCTACAACTGTATAGGGTATTGGTAAGGCCACACCTGGAGTACTGCATACAGTTTTGGTCTCCGTATTTAAGGAAGGATATACTTGCATTGGAGGCTGTTCAGAAGAAGGCCCAGTAGGTTGATTCTGGAGTTGAGGGGGTTGAATTTGAAGATAGGTTGAGTAGGTTGGGCCTATATACATTGGAGTTCAGAAGAATGAGAGGTGATCTTATTGAAACATATAAGATAATGAGGGGGCTCGACAAGGTGGATGCAGAGAGGATATTTCCACGAATAGGAGAACTAAAACTAGGGGACATAAGGCTCAAAATTGGCCGCTGCCGATTTTTGGCGCACTCACCCGAAGTGTGCCGCTTTTCCATGACTCCAAGCGCGCCTAAAATCTTTCTCCCGACTTTGGCCACTGTCCAGCATCTCCTTGGTGATGGCGTAGCATGGCCAATGGATTCTGGGGCGGAACCTGTGTCCTGGTGCTGAAAACAGTGCCGGGACGTCTGCACATGCGCGTTTGAGTGTGCGCACATGCGCAGTAGCTACTCGCCCCCAGCGTGTCCTGCAGCCTGTGTGAGAGGGACCCGATGCTTGCAGTTGCCGCCCCTATCCCTGGCCGAGTGGTCTCCCGCGCCAGCCTGCTGTGTAAGTAGCTGCTTGTGTTTGTGGTTTAAACTACTGTGATTAAGATGGCCAGGGTCAATGTTAGGAAGAGTAGTGTTAAATAGGTTTTAATTAAGCCTTGCTGGAGTTGAGTAAAAAGTTTAATCATCGGTGTTTGGTGAATAAGGATGCTTTCTGATCCAAATTTTTCATTTCAGGTTTGGTCGGGCGGGACCTCTTATAATAGTAAAGCAAGAGGCGATGTTTTTGATAAGCAGGCGGAGTTTATGTTTGCCGAGTTCCTTTATTTTCTTTTAATTTTTCCTTAAAACGTTGTACATCTTGGTGCTTTAGGTGCAGATCCTTTCCGCTTCCTTCTATGTTTTATTTGTTATTGATTGTTTATTACTTTTTGTGCTTTGTTTAGTGCTTTGTAAGTCTTGGTGCATTAGAATCTACTTACCTGCGCCGATTTCATAACACTCTGCAAGGGTTTTCTGAAGTGGCCACATATGCTGGCCTAAGTAGATTTGGAGTAACTATTAGATGGCCAAAGTTGCCTATATGGCCAAAACTGGCATAGGTGACTGGGAACACCCACTTTTGAGAAAAAAACGTAAACTAACAAAATCGTAACAACTCAGTTACTCTGGAGCAAGTTTATTGGGGAAAGTGGGGATTTTTAACTTAAGCCAGAAAAACCAAGTTGCTCCAAAAAAACAGAGCAACTCCTGGCCAGTTTTGAGCCCATATTGTCTTAGAATAAGGGGCCGTCCATTCAAAACTGAGATGAAGAGAAATTTCTTCTCTTAGAGGGTTGTAAATCTATGGAATTTTCTGCCCCAGAGAGCTGTGGAGGCTGGGCCATTGAATATATTTAAGGCGGAGATAGACAGATTTTTGAACGATAAGGGAGTAAAGGGTTATGGGGAGTGGGCAGGGAAGTGGAGCTGAGTCCATGATCAGATCAGCCATGATCTTATTGAATGGCAGAGCAGACTAGAGGGGCCAAATGGCTCCTATTTCTTATGTTGGATGTGCATGGTCCAGAGGGTAGCATTTTTCCAGTATAAATTGACTTTGATAATAACTAACAATGAAACAAACAACATTTACTTATTATTTAGCAAAATAACCCTGCAGTTGTGGCATTTCCACACATTATTAGGCTGTGTTTAATTTTTTTGATAGTTTGCAGATTGATTTTTAAAGATACACAGGGGCACAAAATTGAACAGGAGCTGGGAGAGCTGGAAAGACTCATCCCAATCAGTGTGTGTAGGTCTGAAATAACTGCACCAAAATCTCACTACTTGAACAGGAGTAGATAAAGTGGCATTATGCTACGCCCATTAAATATAATAGTCATTATATTTCCATGAGCTTAGGAAGCAAATCATGGTGTTAAAATTATTCAATTATGATACAGACGCATTTGAGCAATTACCTGTTTAATACTGTTATACCTTGAGAATTTTATGTTTAAATTACTCAGACATGGCAAAGAGCCTGATCCTGAAATCCATTTATACTGTATTATTGCACTTGATGTCAAACCCAGATACATTCATTCTTTTCTGTCTATATAGCTCCGTCTTTTCAAAAATTGATTATTAATGATATACTTTCTATGTTTTTTTAATAAACTGTGATGTTACAGAATGTGTATATTGATTGATGGCTGTTAACATTCTGCAGGAAACAAGCTTCAAAGGGAATGTAGTTCTCAAGGAGTTAATGGGGCACATACATGCTGTAAATTTCTGAATGAGTAGTTTCCTGTGTTTTTCCTTGCCAGAAAGAGGTTGAAGAATGAAACTCTAATGAGGAGCTATTAGCACACAACAGCTACAAATCCATTTTGAAAAGATCCTCACAGAGAGGGTCCATCATCACACCTCAGACTTACACATGCAAATCACCACACCTGCCACCACCGAATGTCACATACTCATGTATTTACAAAAGAATTCTCACTGTTGGAGCAATAGGAAATGGAGCTAACAGAGATTTTATTACATTTATGTATAATGTGTTAAGGGACATCTATTTGAAACATTATGTGCAACATAGGTTGTCTGGACAGAGGCAATCAAGATATATATTGGACTGAAATACATCTTTTTGAGCAGATGTATTTATTTTGAAGCTAGTCTGATTTTTTCAGCTTTATGTAGTTAGAAATTGAAGTGCAAAAATTGGTCCTGACTGTTAAATGGAAACATTTTAGCATTTTGTTAATTGTATTAATATTGTATTTCTTTGAATTGGGAATGCTTTAATTTGAGCTTGTTACTTGTTATTTTCCATGGAAATGTATAAAATGTGTGGAGAGAGTTTACATTTACACACTGATGTCATCATTTATCTGAGTGCTTCTATACAGATACAACACATAATAAGATCTTATATCTTCCATATAAAAAGCTGAAACTCTAATTATTTTTAAAGAATTATAGGAAAATTAATTCAGAGATTCAGGCTACCATTTTTATACAACCTACCACAGGGTTGATTCGCACTAATAATAACTGTGATGCAAAGTTGCTATCCACCGTTTCTGATCTGAACACTGATACTGATACAAAGCTGCTTTCTTCTGGTGATAATTGTAACCTGGATTAGGGTGGTCAACTTTTGCCTGGTCCAAAACGGGATGGGGTTGGGTACTCCGCTCACTACTATAATTAAGATTTTGAAAGTGATATAGTTGGACAGAAAGATTTGTAAAATAAGATAGCAAAATACAAACAGTGCCTACAGACTCCCCCACCCACTCACCCCACTATCCCTTACTAATTACTTCCCTGGTGGTTTCTCTTCTGTCCTTTAGGTTTTTTTTAAGTTTTTAAGTAAGGAAGCACTGATGAATACAATGGCATGTGCCTGAGATGGCAGATGGTTGTGTGGTGACAGTAGGTGCACAGCTTTTACAGGTCAAATAAAATGTTAGTCAAAAGAGCCATTGGAGGAATGTGCCACTTCAGAGTCAGGACAGCAAATCAGCTTCTAGTTGAAAGAGAATGGAAAGAATTTGAAACATAAGGTGCTGCCTACACATAAGTGTAAACTTCAATTTGCATTCCATCGCTGTGTGGTGTCTGTGTGGGCAATATAGTACAATGTATTCAATTTACAAACCTTAGATCTTCCTCCTATTGTTCGGTGAAAACTGTGCCTTTTAACTTCTTTTTTTTAACTCCTGCTGAAGTAACACAGACGGTTTATTTACACTGGTTGCACCAAGCATCAATCCGTGCCATAATCAATAAACATGCTCAGTACATAGGGCAATACTCCATGGAATGATCAGAAATTGACAGTACCTTTACATTCCCATACTTTAACAAAAACCTGGACTGGAGTGAAATGGACTGTTTTATGCAGGAGGTTTGGAATATGTGAACCATTATTTCTCAATGTATTCAGCAATTTTAAAGCCATGTTGTTTTCTGCCCAGTTTAAACCATGCAGAAGTTAACTTTTTCTTGACAATGACACATCCAAATAATAAGTGAAAAATGGAGAACCTTTGAAGACAGACAAATTGAAGACTACTTTTAAAACTGAAGCATGTGTACCAATCTCAGCTAATACTGGTATGTATCATTCATATCATTCCAACTTACCTGGTACATTGCGAGTGTAATGTTCAGACTTTCAGATTCTCTCATTTATATTTATTTAATGTAGCTGCCTGCAGAATCGACAGGTGTACTATGTGAAACTGCCAGGTGCAATCAGAAATTATGTCACTGCCATTACGGGATGGAAAGCAACAGGGTTAAAATTCCGCTGCTGAAAATGCTATTGTGCTAAAATGGAGCCTCAGAAATGCCATAAAAATGCAAGTGATTTTAGGATCACTGGCCGGAAAATTGAAGCTGTTTGCGCCGGCCATTAAAGCCGGTTTGGAAAGAAAAGATGACAGCTGCCTCACCCCTGCCTGCTTCCAGCATGGAACGTGTTGGCCACCATTTTGGGCAGGTCGGCAGCACTGCCATTGCCTGCGCTCGGTTCACGTATTTGAATGATCCAGATCATGATGTCAATCGGTGTGCAAATGGGATTTTGGACATTGCTGCTCTTAATAACGCGCTCTCCAAACCATGCATGCAAAAACATGTACAACGGAGCCACTGCCAGCACTTCTTAAAGGGACACACACAACTTTCAGGTGAGTTTAGATTTTTGCTTTTGTACTGGTTTCTTTATATTTTATTGGAGTAGTGGCTTGGTGTAATACATTTAAAAAGTTGTTAAAATCTGAAGGGAATGCAAGGAGTGCTGCTGGACATTTGCAAGGCTTTAGCTCTCAATGGAAGGCCTCCGAGAAAACCAGTCCTGTAGGCTCTTTTCCAAAGTATCTGGATCAGAGCTTCGCCACCACCAGTCCTCCTTTGCTCCATGCAGTTGTGCGCAACCTTGGCCTGCAAAACAAAAAATGGTTGCTGAGTAGCAGTGTCATGAGGCATCAGAAATGAGTGCACAAGTGTGTGTCCCTGACATGCAGCTGTAACAGTGACATGAACGGGAGCCTCCATTGCGAGAACACCTACATATATAGAGGCCTCAACAATGACATGGTGCTTCAGTGACTATATAGTGAAGGTAGGAAATGAGAGAAGGATGAAGGAGAGGTTTGCAGATGGAAGGTCAGCAGTTGGTGGACCAGCTACTCACTTTCATTAAACGAAAAATGGCATTCATCCTTTTTCGGCATTGGGTGATCATGAATGGAGGTCCCTGAGACCTTCACAGCTATCTCTCTCCACGTATTTGTAAACACTTCCTGAGTCAGTCTGCCTGCATCGGGGTACAGGACTCACCTCCTTTCCTCCACAGCCTGCATGAGGGTCTCCAGCTCAGCATCTGAGAAACAAGTTACCCTCCTTGCTACAGGTGCAGCAGCCATGGCCTTCACTGAAAGGCCTTCCCTACCAGGGATCAGCTGGCTCGTTAACAGCGAATCACCAGAAAGTGAATTTCCGCGTCCAAACTCCGCTCCCCACCCACACTGCTGCAAACTGCTGATTCCCGCCAGACAATACCGCTGGCTGCCATTTTTTTCCACAAATCACTGAATTTCGATTGAATGAAAAAGCGGTAGGTGTGCCCTGTTTCAGGCGGACCTGAATTTCTACCTCTATACCTCTATTCATGAAGCTCAGAATCCTGTAAGCTTTTTTAACCGCTTTCTCAACCTGCCCTGCCACCTTCAACGATTTATACACATATACCTCTAGGTCTTTCTGTTCATGCTCCCCTTTAGGATTATACCCTTTAGTTTATATTTCTTCTCCTCATTCTTTCTACCAAAATGTGTCATTTTGCAATTTTCTGCGTTAAATTTCATCTGCCACATGTCCGCCCATTCCACCAGCCTATCTATGTCCTCTTGATTTCTTTCACTATCCGCCTCACTGTTCACTATACTTCCACGTTTTGTGTCATCTGCAAATTTGGAAATTGTGCCCTGTATACCCACATCCAAATATTTAATATATATATCAAGAAAAGCAGTGGTCCCAGAACCGACCTCTGGAGAACACCACTGTGTACCTTGCTCCAGTCCGAAAAACAACCGTTCGCCACTACTCTCTCTTTCCTGTCACTTAGCCAATTTCTTATCCATTCTGCCACTGTCCCTTTTATTCCATAGGCTTCAACCTTGCTGGCAAGCCTATTGGCCCCAATTTTCCCTATTCATTCTGGCGCTGGTGTACGTTGAAAAGTACCATACGTGCCATTTCGGGACATAAGGCCAAGTTTCCTCATTAGCGATATTTTTTAAATCGCCGCACAGACACTAGAAACGCTGTAGGAAAAAGCCTTACTTGCAGTTAAAGAAAGCCGCGCTGGCTTGCTCCTATCCCCGGCCGAAGGGACTTCCTGACTATTTTACATAAACCTTATGGAACTTTAAAAATAAAACATCAAATTATGAACTTTAAAAATAAAACAGATAAAAGAAAACTTACCATTAATGCTACTCCTTTCGATGATAGAACTGTAAGCATTCAAATAAAAAATAAATCTTCACCACCTTTTCCAGCAACGTCCCAGGTGGCCCAAATTTTTTCAAAGATGTTCCTGAAGTCTTAGGAAGTCTTCTAATTCAACACTGTAGGCAAAATCATCAGATAAATAGGAGTCTTCAACCGAAAAACATCAAGGGCAGCCTTCTTCCAATCCTCCACGCTGCTGACTCGACCCGCTGCTATCCTCACAAGTGCTGATATTTTTATATTGTTTTACTGCACATGTACAGTTTTTTTTTGATGTGTGCACGCGTAGTACTTTTTAAATGTTTTTTCTTGCCCATGCGCAATGAGTTGGTCGATTTTTTTGAGTGCATATGCTGTGTGTTTTAGGCGCACACTCTAAGCACCCAGCCGCCCCCCGCCCCCTCCCCCCCGAGATCGACTCAGGTAGTGCCAGCGTGACAGGATGGGTATGTTTGCAGAAAACCTGTGATTTTTTTTGCAGTGCAGACGGTCCACAATGAAATGTGCATACAGGTCAGCGTACGCCTTTATTTTTTCTTGGGGAAAATTAGGCCTATATGTGGCACTTTGTCAAACGTCTTTTGGAAGTCCATGTACACCACGTCAACTGCATTGCCCTCATCAACCCTCTCTGTTAGCTCATCAAAAAACTCGATCAAGTTGGTTGAACATGATTTGCCTTTCATAGATCATGCTGGCTTTCCTTAATTAATCCACACTTGTCCAAGTGACTGTTAATTTTGTCACTAATTATTGTTTCTAAATGCTTCCCTAGTACCGGTGATAAACTGACTGGCTGATAGTTACTGGGTTTATCTATACATTATTTTTTGAACACGGGTGTAATGTTTGTAATTCTCCAGCCTTCTGGCACCACCCCCATTTCTAAGGTGGATTGGAAGATTATGGCCAGTACCGCCACGATTTCTTCCTTCACTTTCCTCAGTGTCCTAGGATGCATCCCATCCGGTCCTGGTGACTTATCTATTTTAAGTACAGCCAGCCTTTCCAGTACCTCGTCTTTATCAATTCTTATCCCATCCAGTATCTCCTCTAGCTCCTCCTTTACTATGTCTATGGCAGCATCTTCTTCCGTGGTGAAAACAGATGCAAAGTACTCATATAGTACCTTAGCCATACCCTCTGCCTCCATGCATAACTCTCCTTTGTGGTCCCTAATTGGCTCCATCATCATCATCATCATAGGCAGTCCCTCAGAATCGAGGAAGACTTGCTTCCACTCCCAAAATGAGTTTTCTGGTGGCTGAACAGTCCAATAAGAGAGCCACAGACCCTGTCACAGGTGGGACAGACATTCATCAAGGGAAGGGGTGGGTGGGGCTGGTTTGCCTCGCTCTCCTTCTGCTGTCTGCGCTTGACCTCTTCATGCTCTTTGCGTTGAGACACTAAGAACTCGACGCACTCCTGGATGCACTTTCTTTACCTCGGGCGGTCTTCGGCCAGGGTTTCCCAGGTGTCAGTGGTGATGTCACACTTTACCAGGGAGGCTTTGAGGGTGACATTGTAATACTTCCGCTGCCCACCTTTGGCTCGTTTACCATGAAGGAGCTCCACATAAAACATTTGCTTAGGGAGTCTCGTATGTGGCATGCGAACTATGTGGCCTCCCTAGCGAAGCTGATCGAGTGTGGTCAGTGCTTCAATAATGGAGATGTTAGCCTGATCGAGGACACTGATGTTGGTGCGCCTGTCCTCCCAGGGGACTTGCAGGATCTTGCGGTGACATCGTTGGCTTACTACCTGTTTACTATTTATATGCCTATAGAAGAATTTTGGATTACTTTTTATGTTAGCTGCCATTCTTTGCCCCTCTTACTTTCTTTTTTACTTCTCCTCTGAACTTTCTATATTCAGCCTGATTCTCAGATCTATTCTCGACCTGACATCTGTCATACTCACTCTTTTTCTGCTTCATTCAAGGAGCTCCGACTTTAATTGCCCTACCTTTCCCCTTAGTGGGAATGTACCTTGACTGTAGAGGCAGCCCATTGTTCAACTACAGTTTTGCCTGCCAATCTTTGATTCCAATTTACCTGGGCCAGATCCTTCTCATCCCACTGAAATTTGCCTTCCTGCAATTATGTATTTTTAGTCTAGATTGCTCCCTGTCCTTTTCCACAGCTAATCTAAACCTTATGTTACTATGATCACTTTTCCCTAAATGTTCACATACTGACGCTTGCTCCACTTGACCTACCTCATTCCCCAGAACCAGATTCAGCAATGCCTCCTTCCTCATTAAGCCGGAAATATACTGATCAAAAAAGTTCTCCTGAACACTCTTCAGAAATTCTTCCCTCTCTCTGCCCTTTACACTATTATTATCCCAGTCTATATTAGGATCGTTGAAGTCTCCCATTATCACTAATAGAAACATAGAAACATAGAAAATAGGTGTAGGAGTAGGCCATTCGACCCTTCGAGCCTGCACCACCATTCAATATGATCATGCCTGCTCATGCACTTCAATACCCCATTCCTGCTTTCTCTCCATACCCCTTGATCCCTTTAGCCGTAAGGGCCACATCTACCTCCTTTTTGAATATATCTAACGAACTAGCCTCAACAACTTTCTGCGGTAGAGAATTCCACATCCTCACAACTCTCTGAGTGAAGAAGTTTCTCCTCATCTCGGTCCTAAATGGCTTACCCCTTATCCTTAGACATTATCGATGTGGTGACCGGTGCGTAAGGACAATAGTTCCAGAACTGCTGGATGGTGTCCCTGCAGTTTGGTGATGGCGCGATGCCCAGTGCTGGCAGTGGGAACCCAGTGGGCTCAAGTTGCCTGCTCTTGGGGCTGTTGCCGTGGTTCCTAGCGTCGGGCAGGTTCATAGATGCCTGTGACCTCCCTGTCCTTTCTTTGCACCCTGGGTCACTGCTGCTCCCCGAGGAGCTGTTATCTAGCAGTGCACAGGGAACTGCTGACTCGCTAGCCTGGGCGTTGTTTGGTTTGGGATCCTGGCTGATCCCGGTCCCCTTTGGGGGGGCTATAGCGGGTGACCCTTCGTTTCCGGGTATGGCCTTGGTGGCGATGGGATCTGGGAACTACGCCTTAGCACAGTTTGCTCTTTCAGGCTCGTGGCGGTTGATGCCATCAGGTGCCTGAGAGGTGGAGCCGATCAGGGGCAGGGTATTGATACCGGTGCCGTTGCCCTCCTGAGATCGCTTGCTCTGCAGCTCGTGTGTATTGGCTGCTCGTGGACACACTCCATGGTGCATAACTCTGGTCCCAGGGATGCAGGCTACAGCATTGGGTAGCTCGTTGGACCTGTGCGCTCCCGATCGGTGTCTGCCCGCTGCATTGGCTGCGTGCATTTGAAATTCTACATCGCATAACTTTTCATTACTTATTGTGTATATTCTGTAGCTCCGATCGTGATTACGTGACTTTTCCGCGCTGGTTGCATGTACACAACTCTGATCATCACTTACACATTTTGTCTCTAAGTTACGGTTGCTATTACGTTGCTTGAGTGTGTGGAACTGTCCCTTTAATTGTAGTGGGTTGCAGGCCTCCTTTAAGAGAGCCCTGCTTTCTTTACCCCAATCCTCTTCTCCGTTTGGTGCCATGTGTTGCTCCATCAGCGCTGCACATGGTGGTCTGGCCACGGCCATCTTTTTCTTCAGCATCTCACCTCGTGGTTTGGGTGCCATCTTTCCTCCATCCACGATGTCGACTGCGATGATCCTCTTCTCCCCGGGTTCTGCCACCGAAGCAGGGAAGTCGCCTTTGGATCTGATTTTGTCTTCTTCCGGAGTCCTGCCACTGGAGCCTGGAAGGTGCGTTCGGGTTGTCTCAGCGGGATCATCTCCATGCAATCATGCTGAGTGGACTGTGCCTCAGGTGCTGTGCTGGTCTGCTCTCTGATGCCGGGTCCACGCTAAAGTGAGGGCTTGCTGTGCCTCCGAACGCGGAGGACGTCGATCGTTGGAGGGGTGAAGTCTTCCCGCTTCCAATGGATCTTCTCCATCCACCTTCTGCCGAGCAGCATTGGTCCATCACCTGCAACAATCTACAGAGGTAACTTGTGCACCGTGCCATCATGGAGTACCTTTACATTCGCACTACCAACGACTGGGATAAGTTCACTGGTGTAGGTGCGCAGCTTTGCCTGAACCGGGACCAACTTGGGTCATTCAGCTTGATTGTCCCATAGCCTCTCAAAGGCTCCTTGATTCATTACTGACTGGCTCGCTCCCGTGTCCACTTCCATGAAGACTGGAACACCCTCAACGGGGAACACTTGGTGGTGTAGGTAAACATGCTATATACCTCAACGTGGGGCTGAGCTGCCTCTCTGCCTTTCGTTTCATAATCCGCGCTGGATTCATGGCCATCTACAGACTCTTCATATTTCTCTACACGTTCGCTGGAGGTGGCCCTTTGTGCTGCAGTCATAGCATACATAGTCTTTAAAGCGGCACTGGTGAGCCCTGTGATTCCCTCCACAATGCCAGCATGGAGCTACTCGATTAGCCCCCCTCGGCGGACTCTGAGTTAAGGGACTCGGGGGCCTGTTCTCTCTCCCCTGAGAGGGTTCACGTTCTACACTCAAGCCTCTAAAAGGCATCACTCGGAGCACAATACCTGCCGGTTTTGAGTCCTGAGGGTGAGTCATCTGCCTAGAACTGCAGGTCGAGGTCATGAATGCCTGGCTCACAGAGATGGTCTTCTACAGTGTGACTGTGGTATCTGCCGACAGCAGCTTATGAAGAAGGCCCTCATGGCCGATTCCAATGACAAAAATGTCCCGTAACACTTCGTTGAGGTGGTTGCCAAGTCGCATGGTGCCGCCAGCCTCCTGAGGTCTGCGGCGTATTTCGCGATTTCCTGGCCTTCGGGCCGTTGGTGGGTGTAGAACCGGTGTCTGGCTGTGAGGATGCTCTACTTGGGCTTGAGTTGCTCATGGATCAGGGTTACGAGCTCCTCGTACGTCTTGGTCATTGTCTTCGCTGGTGCCAGCAAGTCTCTAACAAGGCCATAGACGGTGGGCCCACAACTGGTTAGCAGGTTAGCTCTGCGCTTATCAGCCAGTGTGGCCGGGTCGTCTCCTGCCAGGTCGTTTGCTGTGAAGAAATGGTGTCGAGCCTCTCCACAAAAGCGTCCCAATCATCACCATCGGCGAACTGCTGCAACGTACCAAGGGTAGCCATTTTCGCGTGAAGGTCCGTAATCTCGTCACCAATTGTTGTGTCCTTCGATGCTCTAATAACGACTCCACGAGGCAATGTGTTGTACTTGAACAATAGTGACCTTAGTCCTTTATTTGTTAACTCCAGAGTGAGGATCACACCTGGTGGCCTGCCTTTTATACTAGGCCAGGCACACCTGTACAGGTAACCTACAAGTCTCCCACTGCTGTGCCCTCTGGTGACACACCTTATGATACTACCAACAGTAGCCATGTTGGATATATGACAACTTAGGAAAGTGTTTGAAGTACTTGGTTTTCCTATGGCCAGCCTATTCTTATATAGCATGTAAAGTATGTTACTATGAAAGGTTACAGTATTACTTCAGATACCAACATCAGTTGAAGTTCTGTGCATGTATGCTTGAATACATGGCAAAGTTTCACCCCCCAGGTGATGGATTTTTTTATAACATTGAAAATGGCAGCATAACTGCAGTCCAAATGTTCAACTGAGATGGAAGCAGGGAGAGAATTTGAAATAATTTGATTATGCAGTAGTTCTCTAAATTGATACATTCAATCTATGAATGTTCCAGGTATGGCAGTGTAGTGGTTGTGGTTGTGGTACTGGACTAACAATCCAGAGGTTGTGAGTTAGCTTGGTTAGTTATGGGATAGAATCAGGACAAAATAATTACCATCAAAGATTGTTGTAAAAAGAGTGAAGGCAATCTACCACCCCTACTAAGTTTGGCCAACATTGATTCCAATCCCCAAATATATGGTTGAATCTTAATGTTCTCTGAAGTCCCTTAGCAATCACAATAATACAAAATCATAAGAGAAATATCAGATGGGCATATTGTTAATGACCCAGGCATCAAATCAGGACAAAATTCAGGTAATCCCAGCGCAGTTATCCCTGCAAAGCCCTGAGACTTGAACACAATCTCATTGAAATGTATAACATTCTTAAAAGGCTTGACAGGGTAGATACTGGTAGGTTATGTTCTCCTGGCTGGAGAGCTTAGAACTAGGGGTCACAGTCTCAGAATAAGGGGTGGGCCATTTAGAACAAAGAGGCTGAGGAATTTCAAAGGATTGTGAATCTTTGGAATTCTCTACCCCAGAGAACTGTTGATGCTCAGTCGTTGAGTATATTCAAGACAGAGATCAATATACTTTTGGGCACTAAGGGAACCATGGAATATGGGGATAGTGTGGTAAGGTGAAGTTGAGGTAGAAGATCAGCCATGATCTAATTAAATGGCAGAACAGGCTAGAAGGGCCAAATAGCCTACTCCTGCTCTTATTTCTTATGTTCTTATGTTCGTAAAATCAAGCTTGACTCGCATAGCCTTTTCCGCCCTGCTAAAGGCAGATGCCCATCACATAGCTGATTCGGACCGCGATTTCACCTATCTTGGCCGGACCAAGGCGGGCGACGTTGGTGGTGGGACCCGACCCCACTGCTGTCTTTCCATCCCTCCCTCCCACACGACTTCCCCCAGCGAGGTTCACAGCCAATTAAAAGGAAGTGGGTCTGATGACATCACTTGATGACGCGTCATCAGCAAGTTCCCTTAACGGGACCATGCACAAATAAATGTTGATGGTTGTGCTGTCAGTGATCTACAGCATTGAGGTGCTGCAAACACTGACAATCATTGCACAAAGTTGCATGGCTGCACCCAGGCTCTCCCATGACTCCCTCCAAGCTCAGAAATGATTTCTGGTCTCAGCAAAAATAAAAACATTTTATACAGGGGGTTCAAAAGATATTGATGATGTATGTTGCATCCTCTCTCCTAAATAGGTACTGTTAGCTGTATTGCTGTAGAGAGTTTAGCAAAGCCAATTGATCTTGACTGTTAATTTTGCTTTTAAACTTATTATCATAATGTTGTTTCATATCTTTGCATTCTTCCCATGGAGAATAGTGCAAAGTAGTGAAATAATTCACAGGCTGATTAACGGTCTGACAAGCCACGATGTTAACACTCTTTCAATTGCTGTAATTGTCACAATAAGATGATTTGAGCTCTGGTATGTTATTAGTTGTAGATGCATTACATGAGGTTTTCATTATTATGCATCAACCAAATTGATATATGAATGCCAAATGTGCGATGAGAAGACAAAAGGCAGAATTTTCCATTTGCTGTTTAATCTAATCTAATCTTATAAAAGATAAAAATAACTTACATTTATAAAGCACCTTATTGCATAACTCAGGAATTTCTCCTACCACTTCAATTACATTTAAGTGTAGTGATTATTTCTATGGAGGGAAATGCAGCAGCTATTTTACATACAGCAAGGTTTGGCAAAAAGTAATAATATGAATGACAAGTTGGTCTGTTTCTGTTTTGGCTGAGAGAAGATGATCCAAGAAATTGGAAGAACTCTGTGTCTTTTCTTGCATCATTCTAAGGGATATTTAATATTCAACTAAACAGATAAATAAGGCTGTGGTTGAATGTCTTATTTGAAGGATGGTACCCCCTACAATCCAAGTACTACAGCAGTACATCAGTCTAGATTATGTGCTGAAGTGCTGGAGTGAGACTTGTGCCTACAATCTTCTAGCTTTATATTTATACTTTTTATTACTTGCCAAATATTTTATAATTCACATTTCCATTTCATTTTTAAATGAAAATATTAGTCTGACCGTCATATCCATTTGACATGGGTGCAATAACATAACATAGGGCTATGTTTAATTATCACCATAATATATATATCTATCCCAGGCACTGTATTTCCTCAAATCAGTGATAATTACCCCTTGGGTCATGATCTGTTGATATTCAGGGCCTTGGGAGGGCTCAGTATCTTCCTGGGATGGCCAACTTCTGTCTATATTTCTAGATCGTCAATGAGGCGACAGGGGGAACATTGCAGATGTGCTACAAACTGCCCATTTCTGGGGTGCATAGAATAATCCCTTTGCCTGAATAGTGAGCCCAAGGCACACTCAATATTGAGCCTTGACACATTGTCATCAAGCTGGCGGACGTTATACAGCAACAAGCAGCTCGCCAACAAAACAGAATGGAAAATTGGGCTACTGCAACACCAGTGGTAAAAGTGGGAAGGGAGCGACTGGGAAGGGGGTGGTGGTGGGGGGGGTGGCAGAGGGCAGCTATCGGGAGCTAGCATAACACTATGCTTGTATGAAATTCCTTTGGTCCTGTGTTAATATTTCCTTAAAATAGTGGATACAACAATTTGATAACAGCTTGTTAAATGTTCAAATGATAACATCACCTACAATTCTTATAACTCAGTTATGTTGAAGTCTTAGGGTTAAGTATTCATCCATTTATTAGTTTTAATGAAAATGTAGATGAGATTATAGATCAGGGAATTTTATTTTATTCCCACACCTTTTTTTCAACTAAAATTAGTGCTCAGACCAAAATATACCTATTAATGACAGACTGGAAACCATTGCTGGATTTTCAGCTGATTGCACCCATTTAGTACGTCGGCGGGATGTAAAAATGACTTTTTAGACGTAAAACAAAATGCACAAGATTTTGCACCCGGGCGGAATTTTCGCCAATGGTTTTGTGGCAGCACTAAAACTTAGCGCCCCGCCGCTGTTTTGACTGTTTGGATGACGTAAATCATCGTACATCACTGCGCTAGCACCCCAGGTGGAACTTTCGGGCATTTCACCCGATTTAGCGTCCGCCCAAGAACCCACCCCGAAAAACCAGTCGGACCCAGGGCGTACTAGGTGCTAACGTCGCCATGTTGAAAATGGAGGAGAAAGTCACAGTCACAGTTGTGAGTGATTAAAAGGATTGGGAGAAGAACGATGCGTTACAGCATACTTTTGATTGTGAAGTTTAGGTGAGTTTCTAGTTTGTTTTATAAAGGACATTTAAGGACATTTTAAAAGATGGGGGCCATGCTAGGTCAGGAGCCAGTAATCCTGGCTGCTATATTCATACGGCTTTGAGCTGGAAGAAGGCTTATTGTTGATCATTTGCAACATAATTGAAGAAGTCACAGACATATGGGGAGGTGGCCTTACTCCCCACGAGTTTACAGGGAGCAGTGCTCAAACCTCTGGCTCTGAGGCACAGTGCAGTAAAAGGCTGCACTTCGGAAAAGAGGTAGTCACGGATAAATGCTGCGCCTCCAGGCAGACCTACAGCCTACCATCATCATCATCATAGGCAGTCCCTCGGAATCGAGGAAGATTTGCTTCCACTCTAAAAATGAGTTCTTAGGTGACTGAACAGTCCAATATGAGAACCACAGTCCCTGTCACAGGTGGGATAGATAGTCGTTGATGGAAAGGGTGGGTGGGACTGGTTTGCTGTATGCTCTTTCCGCTGTTTGAGCTTGGTTTGTGCATGCTCTTGGCGATGAGACTTGAGGTGCTCAGCGCCTTCCCGGATGCACTTCCTTCACTTAGGGCGGTCCTTGGCCAGGGACTCCCAGGTGTCAGTGGGGATGTTGCACTTTTTCAGGGCCTTCTTCGACTTTACAAAAGCCTTTGACACTGTCAACCACGAGGGTCTATGGAGCATCCTCCTCCGTTTCGAATGCCCCCAAAAGTTTGTCCCCATCCTCCGCCTGCTCCATGACAACATGCAGGCCGTGATCCTTACCAACGGATCCATTATAGACACAATCCACGTCCGGACCGGGGTCAAGCAGGGCTGCGTCATCGCGCCAACCCTCTTCTCAATCTATTCCTCGTTGTCATGCTCCACCTTACACTCAACAAGCTCCCCGCTGGAGTGGAACTAAACTACAGAACCAGTGGGAACCTGTTCAACCTTCGTCGACTCCAGGCCAGGTCCAAGACCACCCCAACCTCTGTCCTCAAGCTACAGTACGCGGACAACACCTGCGTCTGCGCACATACAGAGGCTGAACTCCAAGTCATAGTCAACAACCTACCAGCGGTAACAGGACTGCACTGCCCGTCAAGGTGAAGGTGACTGTGGCACTTGCCTTCTAAGTCTCTGGCTCCTTTCAGGCATCAGCGGGCGACATATGCTCCATCTCGCAGCTCGCTACATATTGTTTCATTTGCCAGGTGACTAATGCACTATACACACGCAGAATGAACTTCATAAACTTCCCGATGAGCAGGGAGACCCAAAATGAGAGGGCTGTAGATTTTGGACGATTTGCTGGCTTCCCCAAGGTTCAGGGTGCCCTTAATTGTACGCACGTCCCCTGCAAGCACCTTTACAGAATGCAGAGGTTTTCCGAAACCGAAAGGGATTTCACGCCATGAACGTACAGATCATTAAACTTCTTTCAGCACTGCGTGCCAGTCCTGATCACAGTGTCTGTGGCAGAGACTTCCTCAGCAATTTCCCTCCAAATGCTCGTAAAAATCGATGGCAGTAGTCTGATCCACACCGTAGATGCAACTCCTGCCATCTTCTTTCCACAGCCCCCACTCGAGCTTCAGTAGCCTCGTGGCTGAATTGCTTGGCACGCTGTCTTGAATTGTTGTCCTCCATCATCAAAATCCAAATGTAAAATGGCTGATTCAGCCCTGGTTGTACAGTGCTACACGCGGCCGCACCCTGCATTAGCATTTGTGACCGGAGAGCAGACCAGAAGCGCAGGAAGGAAAAAAGATTTTGCACATGTGCAGAACAGCCAATTTTTTTGCGCTGAAACTTTCGGCTCCAGCACACAAAGTGTGTGGTGCAATGCCAGGGTTAACGCTAACGCTCCTTGTGAACTTTCATTTGGCCAAAGTTGCTCACTCTGGTGCTAACGTTAACCTGGCGCTAAATTTTTAATCCGCCGTGAATTGTGCTCGGAAATGGGCGGAAACACAAAAAAACGAAAATCCATCTAAAATACTGAATGGTTGGTTGCTGCTTTTTGTCCATCATAGAAACATAGAAACATAGAAAATAGGTGCAGGAATAGGCCATTCAGCCCTTCTAGCCTGCACCGCCATTCAATGAGTTGATGGCTGAACATGCAACTTCAGTACCCCCTGCCTGCTTTCTCGCCATACCCCTTGATCCCCCTAGTAGTAAGGACTTCATCTAACTCCCTTTTGAATATATTTAGTGAATTGGCCTCAAATACTTTCTGTGGTAGAGAATTCCACAGGTTCACCACTCTCTGGGTGAAGAAGTTTCTCCTCATCTCGGTCCTAAATGGCTTACCCCTTATCCTTAGACTGTGACCCCTGGTTCTGGACTTCCCCAACATTGGGAACATTCTTCCTGCATCTAACCTGTCGAAACCCGTCACAATTTTAAACGTTTCTATGAGGTCCCCTCTCATTCTTCTGAACTCCAGTGAATACAAGCCCAGTTGATCCAGTCTTTCTTGATAGGTCAGTCCCACCATCCCGGGAATCAGTCTGGTGAATCTTCGCTGCACTCCCTCAATAGCAAGAATGTTCTTCCTCAAGTTAGGAGACCAAAACTGTACACAATGCTCCAGGTGTGGCCTCACCAAGGCCCTGTACAATTGGAGCAACACCTCCCTGCCCCTGTACTCAAATCCCCTCGCTATGAAGGCCAACATGCCATTTGCTTTCTTAACCGCCTGCTGTACCTGCATGCCAACCTTCAATGACTGATGTACCATGACACCCAGGTCTCGTTGCACCTCCCCTTTTCCTAATCTGTCACCATTCAGATAATAGTCTGTCTCTCTGTTTTTACCACCAAAGTGGATAACCTCACATTTATCCACATTATACTTCATCTACCTTGCATTTGCCCACTCACCTAACCTATCCAAGTCACTCTGCAGCCTCATAGCATCCTCCTCGCAGCTCACACTGCCACCCAACTTAGTGTCATCCGCAAATTTGGAGATACTACATTTAATCCCCTCGTCTAAATCATTAATGTACAATGTAAACAGCTGGGGCCCCAGCACAGAACCTTGCGGTACCCCACTAGTCACTGCCTGCCATTCTGAAAAGTACCCATTTACTCCTACTCTTTGCTTCCTGTCTGACAACCAGTTCTCAATCCACGTCAGCACACTACCCCCAACCCCATGTGCTTTAACTTGCACATTAATCTCTTGTGTGGGACCTTGTCGAAAGCCTTCTGAAAGTCCAAATATACCACATCAACTGGTTCTCCCTTGGCCACTTTACTGGAAACATCCTCAAAAAATTCCAGAAGATTTGTCAAGCATGATTTCCCTTTCACAAATCCATGCTGACTTGGACCTATCATGTCACCTGTTTCCAAATGCGCTGCTATGATTTCCTTAATAATTGATTCCATCATTTACCCACTGCTGAGGTCAGGCTGACCGGTCTATAATTCCCTGTTTTCTCTCTCCCTCCTTTTTTAAAAAAGTGGGGTTACATTGGCTACCCTCCACTCGATAGGAACTGATCCAGAGTCAATGGAATGTTGGAAAATGACTGTCAATGCATCCGCTATTTCCAAGGCCACCTCCTTAAGTACTCTGGGATGCAGTCCATCAGGCCCTGGGGATTTATCGGCCTTCAATCCCATCAATTTCCCCAACACAATTTCCCGACTAATAAAGATTTCCCTCAGTTCCTCCTCCTTACTAGACCCTCTGACCCTTTTTATATCCAGAAGGTTGTTTGTGTCCTCCTTAGTGAATACCGAACCAAAGTACTTGTTCAATTGGTCTGCCATTTCTTTGTTCCCTGTTATGACTTCCCCTGATTCTGACTGCAGGGGATCTATGTTTGTCTTTACTAACCTTTTTCTCTTTACATATCTATAGAAACTTTTGCAATCCGCCTTAATGTTCCCTGCAAGCTTCTTCTCGTACTCCATTTTCCCTGCCCTAATCAAACCCTTTGTCCTCCTCTGCTGAGTTCTAAATTTCTCCCAGTCCCCGGGTTCGCTGCTATTTCTGGCCAATTTGTATGCCACTTCCTTGGCTTTAATACTATTCCTGATTTCCCTTGATAGCCACGGTTGAGCCACCTTCCCTTTTTTATTTTTACGCCAGACAGGAATGTACAATTGTTATAGTTCATCCATGCGGTCTCTAAATGTCTGCCATTGCCCATCCACAGTCAACCCCTTAAGTATCATTCGCCAATCTATCCTAGCCAATTCACGCCTCATACCTTCAAAGTTACCCTTCTTTAAGTTCTGGACCATGGTCTCTGAATTAACTGTTTCATTCTCCATCCTAATGCAGAATTCCACCATATTATGGTCACTCTTCCCCAAGGGGCCTCGCACAATGAGATTGCTAATTAATCCTCTCTCATTACACAACACCCAGTCTAAGATGGCCTCCCCCCTAGTTGGTTCCTCCACATATTGGTCTAGAAAACCATCCCTTATGCACTCCAGGAAATCCTCCTCCACCTTATTGCTTCCAGTTTGCCTAGCCCAATCTATGTGCATATTAAAGTCACCCATCACACCACTTTGTTCCCTCCCCTTAACAACCACCAACTTTCCATCTACTTCCTTAAAATTGCCTTTAGCAGGAGTGAATAATGAAACACTACAGTCACTTGGATCAAAATTGGACAATGAATGTTTACAGTTATTGAGTACTGTATAATTTAAGACCAATGCCTGCTTGCAACAATACTATTGACTGCATCAGTCTCAAGGCAAAAGCTCTGTGTGTGCATGTTTATACATGTGCAAAACTTTGTTCATCAGTGTCTAAATACTGATTTTTAATTTGAGCAAAGTTACAACATTCATTTCATCTTAAAAATAAGATTTCAAATGTTCCAAGTTGATTATCTGCAAACTTTTTAATATTGGCTTTCCTTCTGCTTCAGTTATATTGCAACCATTGCAAAGCCACTGTGGTGTGAGACTACCGTTTTGACTGCTTCTGTTAAATTGAATCTAGGCTAAAACAACCAAAGTTGCACTGCAGATTCTGCAGTAACAGGAGGTTTCACATTGAATCCATGTTAATTGTTAGGAATAGCTGGCTTATTAGAGAATTCAGACTGACCAAAACCCAGTGTTTTGGCAGGTTTCATTTGTTCCAAAATGTCAATATACAGAATTTCTACCAATATAACAGTTTGGTTGCTCCATATACGAAGTTACAGCCAGTCACTGTCCAGCTATCTCTTGTTTTTATCCCAGCTGTAATTCAAGTGATTTCAATGTTTCCCTTTGTGTCAGCCTCTGAGTTTGGGCTCAAGTCCCACTCCAGAGTCTTGAGGAAGTCCAGAACCAGGGGACATAGTCTAAGGATAAGGGGTAAGCCATTTAGGACTGAGATGAGGAGAAACTTCTTCACTCAGAGAGTTGTTAACCAGTTGAATTCCCTACCGCAGAGAGTTGTTGATGCCAATTCATTGGATATATTCAAGAGGGAGATAGATATGGTCTTTACGGCTAAAGGGATCAAGGGGTATGGAGAGAAAACAGGAAAGGGGTACTGAGATGAATGATCAGCCATGATCTTATTGAATGGTGCAGGCTTGAAGGGCCAAATAGCCTACTCCTGCACCTATTTTCTATGTTTCTATATTTGAGCACAAAAATCTAGGTTGACACTCCAGGGAGTGCTGCACTGTTAGAGGTGCCATCTTTCATATGAGACATTAAACAGGTCTCTCTCAAGTGGACGTAGAAGATCCCATGGCACTAGTTTGAAGAAGAGTAGGGAGTTACCCCAGTGTCCTGGCCAATATTTATCCCTCAATCAACATAACAAAAACAGATTATCTGGTCATTATCACATTGCTGTTTGTGGGAGGTGCTGAGCATAATTGGCTGTGGCATTTCCGACATTACAACAGTGACAACACTTCAAAAGTACTTAATTAGCTGTAAAGCATTTGGGACACCCTGAGGTTGAGAAAGGTGCTATATAAATGCAAGTCGTTCTTTCTTTTTACTTGATGTTCAAAAAGCTTACAGTAGGGGGGAAAAATGAGTCTTGCCAATATTAAGAAAGCATCTAGAGTGAGATTTGTTACCAAAAAGGTAAGACAGATATGGAGTTATGGTTAATTCCTACAATATATCAAAATAGATCACATGTTTACAGCATAATGAATGACTGTCACTCTGACTGAGTGAAATGTCACAGGTCTGAAATCTATTCGACAGCATTTTAAAGCTTCCTTTTTAGCAATGTCAATAACATACAGAGTAACCTGAAACTTTAACTCTGTTTCTCTCTCCACAGATGCTGCCTGACTTGCTGAGTATTTCCAGCATTTTCTGTTTTTATTTCAGATTTCCAGCATCTGCAGTATTTTGTTTTGTTTTAACATATAGGGTAAGTTCAATTAAAACAATTTGAAATCTACCTAGGGTAGAAGCAAGAAGCTCATAGGTAGGTGCGCTGGTAGTGTATATGTTTGCTGTCTGTGCTGTGAAACTGCTCTACAATATAAATATTTTTTTCAACAAGAGGAGAGCTGAATCAGCAATGTAGCAATATGCACAAATAGGGTATAATTATTCATTCTTATTGAGCTAAGAGAGTTTTCAAGATAAAGGCCGTCCAATCTCAAGTGAGATGAAAGGTGAGTTGAAGTAAAGAAATCTTAAGTTGTTCTTTTAAAATGTGGGCATAAAATCTATTTAATTTTTTAAAATAAATATGATAAAAGCCAAGTGCTATTGGGAAGGGTGCGATTCCAAATTTAGACCATTCTGAGAATGATTTGAATACTTATGTCTTCCTTATTCATCAATTAGCTATTTTCCTCCCTCTTGAAATTCTGCGTCCCACTTAATATCCTCTTTTCTACAATTTGCTACACCTGGTCCCTGTACAGGATAGATGCTTTTAATCCATAAATTTGCCATTAAAGATCTGTTCAGGGAATTTTTCAATCGATCCTCAATGAAAACAGGATTATGCAAGAATGCATGTTTGAACTCTACGGCTGTGTTCATACAGTTCATATCCTCAAACCAGAATGTACATGCTGGCAAAGCTCTGCTCCTGGCTGCTAAATTGTTAAATGTTTTGAAAGCATTGATAGGATCATTGGCACTCTCAAAACATTGGAAACACCACTGGGTGTAATTTTCTTTCGGGGTTGAGGGTGTACTTCAGTTTCAGACCACACTGAAGTTATTCACCATGCAGTGTCAAGCCCAAAGGCTGGATGATGGCTACCTCCAAGCGGCCTCAACTCTTTTGGGGTGGGGCGGGGGGGGGGGGGGATAAAATAAACATTAGATCAAGTGCCCCCCGATCTGGGGGACACTCCAGACACTTAACTGCCCCTTTCCAAGCGGCCTCATACCGCACCAGTCCACAATCAGCTGACTTGAATCGAATTGTCATGTTTGCATGTCTGCGAAACAGGGACCGTGTTGGAACGACGCTAAAGCGACAGAACTGCATCCGTGCTCCGTCTCATTAACGTTGAATAATCCTGTTGTTTTCGGTCTCTTGCAATAACATAACGCGTGGTTTGTATCACTTTGGGATTCTTTTTCTTAAAGAACAAACAACGCTTTTCTGACATTGTGCTTCGATGCTGTAACATGGTTATTTATCAACCCGTAGGTGGCGCAAGAGGCTTAGCATTGAACTGGTATTTCCTTTCCGTCCCATTCTCATGAACTGGCTTCAGGACACAGACAAGAAATAAGTAACACGTTTGGCAACACGTTGACAATATGCTCCGGATGTAACCTTCCCCTGTGTTCCAGATTGCTTTATACTGTAGTCCCTGCCCTGTCGCCTGTGTACGAGTTAGTAACGATGACTCACCTATCACCTATTACCATCGAGGATTAGCATGCAGATTGCTGTACACAGGATGAGAGGATTTTGCGTTCATCCCACATAGCTAACTAGCTGTGAATAAACTGTCGGAACAATAGTCTAATACACATAATCCCCCCCCCCCCCCCCCCAACAGTGCCATTAGAAAGACACCTGAAGATATGCTTTGCTGAAAGGTTCGCAGTGATTGTTGTACCATATTTTTCTCAACCATTTATTTTCTCTTTAATATTATATGTCGACACCTATAACAAAGAATTAATATCTCAGTATTTTAAAAACAATTTCACTTTGTCTCAGCAATCTGTTTACCGGGAATCCAGGTGTTCGATGCAGTGATCGACAAGAACGAGAAAGTGCAAAAAGCCGTGCTGTTAGATCTCTATGCTTGGTTTAATATTTCTCCTTAATCACTGCTCAACTTAGGAGAAATGTTGACGTTCTTTAAACAATTGTCTGGGGCAAGAAAGAGAACATAAACCTATAACTAGGTTATTTTTATTTGATTCAGACGCCGAACAAACATGCCCTTTCAACTTTGGTTATCTTCTGCCTTTATTCTTTGCAATGTTTGGTATCTTTAGTTTAAAATTCCTTTGTCGAAACCTTATAAAACGCAAGTGTCTGAAGCGCGTGTCAAGAAATTAACCGAGAACAGAGTTGCTTTGATGTCAAACCTTTCGCTGAAAACCGCGTATTTTAAATTTCCCTGGAGCCATTTAATCGATCGTTGGTCACTGTAATCTTATTGCACATCATCCGATCAGAGAATTCATGGCTACCGAATTATTCTGATGGAAGGTTGAGCAACGCACAGAAGTGGTTGAAGTGAAGATCAGATTGACATTTCCCAGAGCCAGCGTCGCCACAGCTCGCTTAACCTAAAGTGGATTGTACATTTAACCCCTTCATTTCATTTTTTCCATTACAGAGATTAGGACAATTTTAAGGGTTTAAAGGTTGCTGCTGATAGCTCAGCTTCTGTGAGAAACTTTTCCCTTACCCAAAGAAATTGAACCGATTTAATGTACCCGTCTCTGCAACATCTCAGACCGCCCAATTCATTAACTTTCAGTTCATCTCTACCTGACATTGACTTTCGGCTGGGCAAGATGACGGCTTGGTAACAAATGGCGTGTTTACTTGCTGGATATGGTTAAAGGAACACTGGCCTTTTTTTTTAACGGAGAGTACATTTGTCTTTACTGAATATCAGGATGTAAATACATCTAATACGCCTCACAGATGTTATTCGTACACATATTGACACATAAACAAACATATATTCATATGTATGGAGGAATGCTGAAGTTGCCTATTTGATGTGTTTAAATGTTGTCCTTTGTTACAATTAGTTTTGTTATACTTTATTTTCCTGCTATGTAAATGGCACGTTATGCATGAGTTGTCACCGCCTGTAAACTCAGAGCGTTGGAAGAATGCTGGGGTGTGGGTGCGTTGCCCGGTCGCGACTTGTTCTTGAGCGACAGACAGATGCGCAAGTAAAGAATTAGAGAGGGGCGGGGGTGGGGGGAAGAGTGTATAAAAAGTAAACCAAAGGAGGAAGAAACGGCGCTAAAGTTACCCTCTCAGTCTTGTAGTAATAACACTGTCAGCGAAGGTTCAGTGTTACCTGTACTTTATAAAGACTCGAATACTGATATAGATTAACAGGGAACTGGAATAGGACAGCACTGGGAGGGGAAACTGTCACACAACCATATTGTAGACTCACAAACCTCGGTATAACCTTCAGAATTAACATGCACGCAATATTTAAGTACTCAGCCTTATCTTTACAGCCTGTTTGCTATTGTATACGTTAATAGTAAAGTGTCACATTATCAGTCGTTACATTCGATGAATTATATGTGTGTCTTAAAAATGGTTTGCAATCCTGCTAGAGACTGTGCAGAGGAACGGCCTTGTTTCATGGAAGAATACAGGTGACTCATGCAGTTCTAGATGATGAGTCGTTTCCCGGTTGTGGCTCACCTGTCTGATTCATTCCCAGAGTCAGGATAGAAACCGTGGTGACATGAGATCATCGGAAGTAACGATTTTTTAAACAATTCCTCTCTGTTACATGTAACTGCATCTATTGTCGGAAATGTATGTGAAAATAACAACGTGCCTTTAATTAAATACTTGCAAATTATAATATTGCACATTGCAAATATACATACAAATAAGAGCATAGTTTATATGCACATATTCACGAATAACAATGATAAAACAATGCCATCCATTGATAATAATTGCAACATAATCTAAAATAATAATCCAGTTTTAGGGGTGTTACTGTAACAAAACGATTATATGAATATAGCTTATAGAAATGTATTGATAATAACAAGGCCATATGTTGTACCTGTGTGGATAATGTCATACTTTTTCATGAGAAAATTAATGCTAGGATGTATTAGTTTTCACGACGCTTCCTGTTATTTATATAATTTCTTTTTGTGTTTTCAGTGGGCCTTTGCTTCGATTTTTACCCCTCCTTGTAAGACAATCCTTTTAGGTGAGGGAAACACACTCGCGGGCTGCTTTGTGTTTGCTTTTACTTTCAAGTCTTCTGCCTGATGAATGTATGAAGTCTGTTTTTAACAGCAAACACTATTTCCACTTTCTGTTTTAATTAGTTCAAGGAACAATCATTTCCATAAGGTATAAGGTGACATTTCGATAGATCAAATTAAAGCTTAAAAATGCAGGCCTTACATGTATATAATCTCTATAAATGCCAGGACACAGTCAAGCTTCTAGCTACTCTAGATGACATCCCCCTCGGTGCGTGGATTCTAATGCAAAAGGAGATGTGAGTAAGCGGATGAGCAAAAAAATGTCGGGAGCACCAATCTGAGCTTCCCTCACATTCTCAAATGACTAGAAACTAGAAACAAAATGCTTGTTAGGGACTGTTACGATTTTGCTAAAGGTCAATGAAGAGAAAATGCAGCATTGCATTGGCCTGTGTGGGGGATTAAAAAGAGAAGTGAATTTTTAACTCAAACTTAGAATTGCCTCAGCTTTGAATTATAAGAATTCTCAGTAACATCACAGCGATGCAGTTGAAGTTTTTTTTCTTTTGATACCTGTTCTGTAAAGATATATGTTTCTATGCAATGATACCTCAGAAAAACCAAAAACAGCCAACGTAT
Organism: Pristiophorus japonicus; assembly: GCF_044704955.1. NCBI lineage: Eukaryota > Metazoa > Chordata > Chondrichthyes > Pristiophoridae > Pristiophorus > Pristiophorus japonicus. The sequence goes on along the minus strand of NC_091982.1, from coordinate 189,383,553 downwards.
CGTGATGTCTTCATCATTCGAGGTCATTACATTTAAATTAAATATTAGATGCATGATTTATAAAATCAACCTTATTGCATTAAATGACATCCGTGATACATTAAAGTGGGAGAAAAACAATATTGATATGATGTAGTGTGGAACATATATAGCATGGAACGTTTAAACGGATTAGGGTGGGATGAGAAAAACATGCTTTTAAGTAAACTTACTAGTGTATAATAAGGATGGATGTGACCATGCTTGTGATATCACTGCACTTAATAAATTGAAAACAAATTGAAAGTTGCTGCAAGTTGTTTATTCAGCCGACTGCACTTAAGTATGTGCCCATTAAGCATGTACTTTAAAACCCAAATCTGCCTCTTTATTATTTCTATAAACTCCCAATTGTTAATTAAATGTTTTAATAAAATGTTTTTTTTCTACTGAAGTACCATTTTGCTGACAAGCTCAGACATTTTTAAATTCTGGTATTTTTTCTACCTGCCAAACTTCAGCCAGACTCAGTATCATCCTCCAGGATTCATGTTCTACACAGTCCCCATTGTTAACATGAAGCAATACGGGTCTGAGTCCTTTATTTGCTCGGGCGAATTTACTGTTTGGATGTTTACAAATAAATGTCCTTGTAATTTCTGTAAATATTCACTGAATTCAACGAGGCGCGTAATATGCTTAGTTTTCAACTATAGTATTTGTCCATGCGCACAGAGTTTACAGCCAGTTTACAGGGAAATTAGTACATCGGGAAATATCGAAACTGTTCAAATTGTGACCAGATATCTATAAAGCTTGCATGCCTCGGTGCAGCACACACACACGCACAAGCAACACCGGTTGAATCAGCCGAACTAGGAGAAGTCGATAAGGAGACCAAGACAAGTATAGTGGAATTCTTACTACAGGCGGGAACTTAAGGGCGAATCGACATGTTCTCCATTTTTCAGAGCCATTCCGCACAAGTAAATCACAGTTCACCGCTGGATACTGAATGTTTCATCAGTTATCCCAATTAAGTCAGTGTAACTGTTTCGGAAGTGCGAAAGGACCATTATTATAGGTGTAATGTGATTTGCAGGCTTTCTATTGTTCATGCTAATGAATTAGGATTTTACCAAATAGTTCTCAGCAATATCACACTCAACCACAGTTTCGATTCATGATCGTTACATTCTACAAAAAACTTTTTTTTTCTGAAAAAAGTGGAAACGAGCTGTGAACACTGCCAAAATGGTGCTTCACACTGAAAATAAAGCCAATTATAAACAATATTCGGTATCTCCTAATGAAAGACGCACAGATATTGTGGCAAGGATAATGCATTGAACAGTTTAAAACGTTAATTTTCGGTTCTTGCGCTATTTTCTGTTATGCTGTTTTCATCTATTAAAGACTATAATTAAATCGAGCGTCAAAGACCGACAAGCCTGTTTTACACCTGAACAGATGTGCGTTCCTTGTTAAAACAGCACTTTTTGTATTTTACAGTAATCATAACCTTCAGACGTGAGGTCTGATATTGTCAACGATATATACAGTGTATATATTTCAGAAAAATACTGGTTTCTTTTTTTAACTCGCGGGCTATGTAATTTTTATACGAATACAAAGTACTTAAAAGGTATTACACGTTAGAGAAGCAGTGGCGAAGCAGCGGCTGGGTTTTGAAGATTCTAAACTTGGTAAGATGCCAATATGACAAGTAGACTGGTGAGATCGATAAACAAATTATCTGTATCCCCGTGTAATTACCTATTTGTCAATACGTTTTATACACTGCGCTGCAGTTAAGAAATCAGTAATATATGTGTGACCTTCAATGATTTGAATAATAAATCAATAAATCCGGGTGAAGCCCTGCAGGTTTTTTAAAGAGCTGGTGTCCATTTGTCCGGTTCTCGTTCAGTTTGCGGTGCTGCTTGTGAGCTGAGGGTGGCGGCGGCCGGAAGGAGGCGCTCAGTCCACACCATCCAAGCCCGGGACCAGCCTCCCGGGCGCAGCGATGAATCCCTGAATCTGTGGGCGGACCGGTCTCTCTGACTGACAACCCGAGTGGCTTTCCCAGCAAGCCGCACTCATTCATTACTGATTCCTGACGAAGTGCCAGAGCGATCGAGAGAGCAGTGTGAGCTCAGCACTGGAATAAGACGAGTCTAGGAGAGGGGGAAGTGGCCAACGTTAACATTATGGATATCTCGGTGCTTTTGTACTTCTTCTTCCCGCTAACGATGGCTGTTGAAGGTAGGACAGCCTGTCTCTTTCAGAGGTCCCATTGCTCTTAACATTTGATGAAAGGCAGCAATTTCCATTGGATTCATACAGGGGCACGGAGAAGGCAACAAGATCGCGGCAGCTACATGCAAGTCTCTGAGTCCACCTGATAGGAAAACAGAGCGATCCAGATATTTTCCCTTATGTTTTACGAGTAATTTCGTCTATCCAAACCAAGCCACCCTATCACGGACGTATAGTTTATACGATTACAGTTACTGCATAAACTTGTGTCTTGGAGTTCATTACTTCGCATTTGCTGGTTTCTTTTATCTTTAGGAACGATGCATATGGTTACGGTTTAGGTAATTGTACAGTATATATATAATACTTGGAAGAAAGAGTCAGGTTGAAATTTCAAGTATATAGAACAGTTTTTTGGCAAGAGTGCTGCCGACTAGGGTGCAGCCATACATTCTGGGATATACATTCTGAGGATTGCAGCTTGATTCTGCGCTTGTGCTTTTGTGGGGCTGAGAAAGTCTTGGGCACGAAGTTTGCGATCGGTTCTGACGATCGGCCAAACCTGCCTGTACCTGGCAGTTAAAAGCCGCCTCCTGGAGTTTTCTCTGCCATGTCGAGGCCACTAGTCAGTTTGCAGTAACAGGGACCACCACACTTACCCGACCCGCCGAGCTGTCCCCTACACTGCACCATTGTTCCGTCGGTGCAAATTTAAACAAGATTATGATAAACAGGGCACCCCGGATCTTTCAGACGGTGATGTAGTTTGGAAGTGCAGGATTTTTTTTAATTGCCCAGTTTAGAAGCCACGGTAAACAAAGTAACAAGCAACTTCTTGCAGCGGAAGATATGGAAAAAAAAGTTTGGTGACGTTTTATATGGGGATTAGCTGCAAGCATCAGCGGCCCCCAGCCCCTTCAGAGTTACAGAGGATGGCTTAGAAATCCGAGTCATCTTGAATCAAAGTGTTCAGGGTTTGAGAGTATTTTAACTCAGTGTGAATCGGCCACCTATGAACGCCAATCAAAGTTTGGTATCCGTAGAAATAACATGACAAGTGTGGTCTCAGTCGGCCTTGTTTTGGAGAAACAAGGTTGACTGGAATTTGTATCGACTGGAAGTAGATGGCTGCCAAACGTATGCAGGAGCTGCTGTTGCCTCTTACAGCCGAGATACACGGGTAGTTATATTCACTGCAAATTGCGTGCAGTGTTAGGCGAGTTTATATTTTGTCTGCGTACGCCGAAAAAGTGGTCAGAATGCCTTTAACTATTTGTTGCCCATACATCAGTTTTGACTGTTGGCGTCCATGATGCTTTCGGTCTCAAGCTTTCAACTCGACAATATGTACAAGTTATTCAGTCAGTCTATAAACATGGAACTTTACGAGGAGATTTATTCAATAATGGGATGTAACGTTAGCGGTTCTAGATTTCTGTATATTGCCATTAAGGTGAGCTACAGCAGAGATTGTAATTCTCTTCTATACATTAGTGGCTGTGTGACAGCTAGAAATTCTGGAATATAATTGATATTATATCTTCCTCTACGTCAACGATCAGTCTGCCAATTCCTGTACATTCTCAATGTTGTAAACGGTTCTGTATTTTATATTCAGTTAAACTGTCAGAGTGATCACAGCGCGCTGGGCCGCCGGTTAACAGGATACAATTAAAATTCTCCCCACGAACAGGATCACAGTAGTTAGAGCAACCTTTCCTGCGCTAAATTCGCCGCTGCCGCCTTTCGAACATGTTCCGAATACAAGTACAAGCCCAAAGAAGTGCATTATCCAGAGCGGTGGAGCTGCGATCAGACACAGGCTACTTGTTCCGAAGCGACGGTAACAAGGCAAGGTTGTCTCACTTTGAGAAAATTGCTTCACTTCAAATCATAGCTCAGACTAAATATTCCCATTATAAGCCCTGCGCCAAATTCAGCTTATGTATTGCTCTGGCAAACCGATGGAGCGCTTATTTTCATTGTTTGATCTTCTCTGAAACTTCATAAAACAACACCCGGCTTTCCTGGGCGGCATCCTGTAATTAGACATCCCCAATGCTACATTGCCAGGAGATTCACAGAAAGTATGTACAGTTTGAGTGTTTAACCCCAGCATATAATTTACACATTTGTTCATATAAAATTTGAGTCAGCCATTAAAAAATCCTGCATTGTCAACTTTTGCATTGGGACCTTTTGTACAAGTTACGTCCCAAATGCGTATTTAGAGAAATATATTTTAAAAAGGTTGCCCAATGAATTCTCCAAATTTAATATATGCCCAATTAATAAAATTGTAAGAATTCAAATTTCTGAGATATTCTGACTTCATCATAACCGTGAATTAAAAAACATGATATACATGTTAAAACGATGTATAATACAAAATTAAACGTACAAGCACCATATTTAATGATATAAGAACATTTGATAATTTATATTGTATCCAGTAGTAAAACCAGAAAACATACCTTTCAGGACTTTTCAGAATTTTATTTTCTAAAACTGAAAACTTCAATGTTCTTGTTTTCACTACAGCTTACTAAAAGATGTCCATTTTTGTGAGGAATCCTAAAATGGGATTAATCATTTTTGTCTACAAATATGATATTGTTTTGCTTAAATTTATATCAGTTATGCTTTTATTTTGATTCTGGAATTATGAATTCCTGTGTGACGCGCCATAATGAAATTGGTAAATGCACAAAATATAAAGCATCAGTTTCACATTTGTACCATCCATTTACATTCCCTGCATAGATAAAGCGCTGGACCTTGGCAAAATAACTAATATTACTGAAATTCCACGTACTGATTCCTTATATTTGCGAATCATTACTATTATGGGCTATAATGGCTGGTACAGATCGGCAGACGTGAAGTGCTCAATGAGCGTTTTGCTAACGGGAGCCGGACTGGCATATTGCATGGCAGGGGTCACTCGCTAGAAAGAGACGGGGGTTCACATGTCGGGCGTTGAGCTGCGGCCGTGGCCCGACCTGTGCTGCGGGGACTGTGGTCCTGCGCCCCGGTGTCCCAGCATCACGATCAGCTGATGGCGCACCCGGCGCATTCCCTCATCCAATGCAGACATGGAAGGAGGCCGGGCGGTGTGAATTTCAGTGTGCTCCTGGGATCCTTTTGTCTGAAGTGAATTTCACACATTACTGTTGGCTTTTACTCCCCTTCTCTTCCCTCTACATTTCCATAAAGGAAGCCGACCTAAAGAATGCAGGATGGTAAAAAAAAACCTGCTCATGTGGCAGCTCGGTGTAGATTCTGCTTTCAGAGTTGCATGCCTTCTTGTTCTGCTGTTTTCAGCACAAGGGCTGGCGGATTCAGTTCCTTTCAGTGGATTTTTTTTTAAAGGAAGCAAATCCCCCAGATACCATGACAGCACATTGAGTAAACAACTGGAAGAAGAATTGGTGTTTCACTGTTTTCCCTTTTGAGGAGTGGTTTTTGCCTCATTATAACCAACGGGTTGTGGTTCGGTTTACAACTCTTGGGAGTACTATATGCACGGCAACGCTTCCAGTTATTTATAAACAGCTCATCTCTAATCCAGACATTTGATAATATTTTTATTATGGGGCGCCACAAAGTAAATGGTTCCTTGCTTGCAACTCGATACATTTCGTGGAACAAAAAAAACTCGAACAACTCGATCTTCTCCTCCCTACCTGTATCTCTGTGTGTGAGGTGTGCATAATGTCTGCATTGTAGATTGCCACACAAGTGAATTGGAACAAACATTTCAGGGTTGGTGATTAGACTGGTGGTATGTATGTGTGGGCAGATAATGAAAACCCAGACCGCTGTAAACGAAGACTTACCACAGATAAAAACAAAAGGAAATAGTGCACTTTTAGATTGCTTCTTCAAATTAACGACACCCACAAAATCGATCGCACCTATACTTGGCTTCAATAATGTTCAGGCTGTGGTCAGGATAGTAAGCTGGAGACAATGTTAATTAAAGAATAATAAGAAATAAATTAAGATGGAAAGATAACATACATCTGTGGTTCCTTGATTTAAATCTGCCTTGGATGCCTTGATTCCTTTGCTATTGAGTATTTGAGTATAAACGTGCCGCTGATGTGTTGGGAACCAGTTCTGAAGCATCTGCAGGGGTGTCCTTCAACAGAAACTGTCCTTTTGCACTAGAATGATGAATTGCAGAATTAATGCACTGAGAGCTTGCAGTTTTTAATCCTGAGGCATGAACTGTCATCAAGAGGGCAGGGAGAGGTCGTGAACTTGCTGATGGAAAAGCAGAAATAGCATTGGCACAATACCGAAGGAGCCTTATTGGGAAAACGACAGGCAAATTGGATTACATTTGAAATGTATGATGAGTCCTGGTAGTGCAGGACACTGCTGCAAAAGGGCACATTAATTTCCTTCACAATTTGTTTTAAAACCTTGAGGATTTCTTTCTCGTATTTTGTTAATTATTTATGTCTTTTCATTTTTGGTGCCACGTTTTCTTAACCAGTTTCTGCCATTCTGACCCCTTACTTTTAAATGTGTAATCAATCATGTCAAATTATTGCATCATTATATGGAATTTGTAGGCCATACATTCTTGATTAGAACAACCATTTGGTTGAGTAAGGTAGTACACGTAGAAATAGTGTACATTTTAGTAAGTTATTTTAGGAGATGTAAATACTAACAGTCGAAAGAACTGTAGCAAGTGGGACCGAGAATCATACTTTAGATGAGAGGGGGAGCTGTAGGGTAGGCAGCTGTCGGCTAACCAACAGTACAAATATTAACTAAAACCTTAGGTAACTTTGAATAGTAACATGAGATTTTTTTTAAAGTGACAATATATAAACTTTGACTCTCAAATGTAATCAAGATGTAAATACTGCCTTTAAAATGCAGCAAAAAGCATTGAGATGTGTTGGGTGTTCCCTTGGTTCCATAATACTAGGTTTGGTGTCTTTTCCTCTTGCTGGTTCAAAGACTGCCTTGTTCTAAACTGAATTAGATTCAGACTGCAGTGAATATTAAAGAAACATTTACACTACATGAATCAAAGACCAGAGATCATGACTTACAATCAGATTGGAAGGAAAGCTCCATGATAATGAAATAAATTCTAATTTAACCTCAAATGCCACTTTTGACTAGCTGTGAGAAAGAATCATTGCAATCTTGTTCCGTGTCCTGATGCCTTGCACATTTGTTTCTTAAATATGTTGTGTTGACAATAAGCATATCTTTTGTTGCTCACTTTGTACTGCAATATCTAATTGATTAAGAACTGCATTAGGTAAAAAGAAACAATTTTCAGTATGATTGACGTTTTTTTTCAAATAGCCTTTGTTCAAATTGATGTTTAATACAATTGGAGATGAGCTGGTTTTGTTTGTGCGGCAGTAGAACATAGTGGGTCATAAATGTATAAATGCCAGAATGGAATATATAGCTTAATATCTTAAAGATAGATGAGAAAGAGTGTGAGAAAACCCTAATTTTCCAAGGCTGGCTGTGAAATCAATTTTTTTGAATAGTCAAAGGGATCACGTTTAAACATCAACTATACACATGCACAACCAACGCCTTAATAGTACTTCACACAGCCCACTCAGCAGACAAGCCTGTGAAAAAAGTCAATGACTCCCTCTGTCAAGGGCCCTCCGAGACAACAATGAGCATGAGTGCTTCACTGAGGATGACACTCCAAGCACTAATGGAGCTTTTGATTCCTCCCTTTGCAAGGCAGCAATTAGTGATCGATGGTGTTTGCAGCTGGCCAGATGTTTTGCAGTCCAATGTCTGCTGCTTTTTGATAAACAATTTTAGGCAGCGAGAGTTTGAAGTTAATGTGGGAAGAATGAACACAACATTGTGATAGTTTGATTTAAAATAGCAAGGATTCAGGAAGCGAAATAGCGAAATGGGACAAATACAATGGGATCTGGAAAGAGGGAGTGATGATCTGGAATACAGCATCTGATGGGTGGTGCAATGGGTACTAAAATAAGCTAGTGTCAAGAACAGTTGTCAGTAACTACATAAAAAATCAAAGAAAGTGAAATAATAAGAAGCAGGCTAGGGGAAACAAAAGGGATGTCTGGTCAATGTAATCAATAATATCAGTATAAACCAATAGTGTTATTCAGCAAACGAGTTCATTTTTAATCGCACAAAATACTTTTATGTTGGTTATGCAATTGAGGATAGAAAGTAAATTTGCAAAATTATAACACACCAAACGTACTTTACAGTCAGGTATAAGTGGGTTCAATTTGTTGTAACCAGCAGGCTAACACTGGACCCGTTTTATTGCAATTTAATTTTGTGCATTTCATCCACTCTCTCTAGTTGCGAACGAAGGTTTTTGTTTATTAGAATCCCATTATTATATCATGTATCCTTTCTCCTTTGTCTGTACCTGCCTCTGCTCCGGCAGATCGTATAGTGCTGCAGTGCTGGCAGTTTGTTGAGACTTGTGACTGAGTGCAGACAGCCAGATCCAGTAAAATCTTGCTAACTTTCACGGGGTTCCAACCTCAAACATTACTAAGATAAATGCAGAAGATTAAAGAATGAATGCTGTGAGTCTAAAATCTCCAATAATTCCCAATTAGTACAAATTATTTCACTTGAAAACAAATCACACAATACCATCACAGAACGGTTCAGCTTCGAATCAAAGAGTTATTTTTATTATACTTAATTTATTGCCCCTACAGTTAGTACTGAGAGCAAGTTTTTGTTGTGAAACATCACTTCTTTGTAATGAATTGCATGAGCTAGGGTTTGTGTATATGTGTGTACATATTATGTGTGCACGTGTATATGTATGTGTGTGTGTATGCATGTATGTGTGTGTATATATGTAGACAAGTGTGTGTATGAAGGGAGTTTATTGAGGTTGGAGACAAATATGGCTTAACCCAAAACTACAGATGAGGAAATGGAGTTTGATACTCATATTAAATATGTTTGGTTCTGTGTACTGTCAGATGATGTGTGAACTGTGCGCATTAGATCAGTCATACAGCCTGTATTTGAGTGTGTGTGTGTGTGTGCTGCGGGATGGGGGCGGAGGGTGGTGGTATGCTGTGCTGGGACATTAGGTGTCTGTCTGGTTCACTCTAAGCAACCCTCGGGGCCTCGATATACATGTATTGTAATCTTTCTTATCTATGTGCGAGTGTGTATATAAGTGTATTTGGTGTAGTTGTATAAGATCTATACTGTGGGCAATTGTATCTGGGAGAGGATGCTCAATAGCAAACCATTGATTACAGAATCTGGTCTAGGATAGAAGGGAACAAATCATTCATAAGTATTACATATACAAGTGAACTTTGTAAGTCTATAAGTTCTATAAGTTATGAATAGACTAAGTTAGATATTCAATAAATGAACATCCAGTATTCTGTTTATACCACAAGTATGGTATCAAATATGAAACTAGAAGAAAATTATATTTCTATTAAATATTTGATTTTAGTCTGAGCTATGTAAATGCGGCAGCATCTCAATATTTATCACATCTTTATGCAAACCAACTTTAATCTCCAGAAGGTTTTATTCACCATCTTGAAAGTGACATTAGCAGAAATTAAAATGCTAAATTTATGGCAACTACAGTCCCAGTAAACATGGTTATTAAATAATTTAATGCTACTATTTTCAGAGTATCAACTGAGGTAGAAAACTACAAATATCTTTTAAATAAAGCATTAATAAAGTTTGTGCTGCTGTATATAATCTACTCCATTGAACTTGCTGCAGCAGACAAAATGGCAGCACAGCATCAGAGGTTTCAAAGCGACCTGTCCCAGAAGCTGCACTGGTTCAATGAGTCTGTTTTAATTTTAGTAACCAATGCTCCCTGATTCTTAACTTCACAATTCTGACTTTTTTGAGTATTCACAAAAAATAGTCGTCTGAGTAGTCAAGGAATATTCTGGAATCATGGCTACAATGGCACTGTTACATCTGGAAAATGTAAATAAGAGTTATAACAGGTTATTTGAATGATAACACCTCATAATGCTTTTGTTTATATAGGGCCTTATCCCTTAAAATAATTTGTGGTTAGCTTTTAAGTCTTGTCCAAAATGTTAATGTTTCCGAGGCATCGAAGTATCACATTTTGTTGCTTAGCCTGAGCTTCAAACCTTTCTTCCTCCCCTGCCCCCAAATAGTAACTAGCATTGAGGATCTTGATAGCTGATGCTACATGCTGAAAAAGTAAATATTCAAACCTTAATGTAGTATTACTCAGTGACTCATAATGATTAGAAAGCCACCGCATAAAGTCTTCATGGGAGATCTCCCATTTCAGTATATGCAAAGGAGTAAATTTTTCTTGATAGTAAGAGAGGGTCATAGTTTATGTATCTTACAGTACTGACGTACATGTTTCAAGGAGAAAAATAAAGCTTTACATCAAGCTGATTCTGAGGGGTTTGCCCCTCCTTATACCACCCACTGAGTCTACATCTATAAATACGAGGCCTATAGACAGCCTTCCCATCCCAGCATTGACTCTATATCCAACTGTACTTCTATTTTTGTTTAATCACATCTTTAAGATTTTTTCTAAAAGACAAATGGTAAATGAGAAAAAACCTAATCACAGAAATTCCAAATGCACATACAGGTAATGTAGTTTTAATTATTTAATTGAGTTAAAACTAGGCATTTGGTTGGAATTAGAACATGGTTGCAATATTTCTGTATTTTCTCTTTATGTTCGGAAGAAGGAACAATATTTGCTGAAGAACCTTTGTGTGGAATTGAGAATGCACCACTGCAAAAGAACGTTGATGGTGTATTCTAAATAGGATGTCAGAAGAAGTCTTATTGAAACATTAGAGATACTTTTTATGTGCCTGCTAGTCATTTATGCGCTAGCCATTTTGTGAGGTGAATACCCATTTTATGTAGACTGCAACATGCCTGACATTCATTGCACTAGTTGGTTACCACTTAATTTCAGGTTATTTTCCTATTCAGTAAAAATTTGAAACCAGATGTGGTAAATTCAGTTTATTATTAGTAGAATTAACTATGGAATTAAAAAAATAAAATTTCAATTAGTCTAATATGTTCAAATGAAAACTTTAATACTTTGGCAGCTAAAATGGTTATCTATGATATATTTATTGTAGTGCATTATATATTATACTTTAATTGTAATGCGCTATGTATGGTACATTTATTGTGGTGCGTTATGTATGGTTCATTTTTTGTGGTGCATTATTGTATGATTCATTTATTGTGGAGTTGTGATAAGGAATCTGTGCTGTGAAAACTCTGCAGCAATATCATCATGTTGCCCATTGGAACACTGTTGCAACAGATGCTATATTTACTTCAACGCAAGAATTTTGCAATGCCATTTTCACATTACTAACTATGCTTTACATTTTTTTGTGCGGTTTGTACATTCAGTGATAGAATTTCACCAACACTGATGATAGTTTGCTGGCTAACTTGCCTTGCAAGACAGCTTACTAAATAGCAAACCCTCTTTAAGGAACAGATACCATCTGGGCTTTGCTGAGAAGTTAAACATCAGCGTGTTGAAAGGTTTTGTACTTTGCTGAGACCGTGAAACAACCCATGAGGTAAAACCAATTGTAACAGTTGTAGTAGACGCCTCTTAAACCACAGGACTATAATTTTTTTATGGGTGAGACAGAAGATAAGAACAGTCAATAAAGATAATAGAAGAACATTAAAAAACTCTTGTAAAATGTCTAGGTAACAGCAAATACAGCTGGCCTCTGGCCCCTGGGCTAAACAAAATGTAAAATCAGCTAAGCAACTTTTACATAGATAATTCAAAAATACATTCAGCACTCATTGCAAATGCAATTCTTATTATTTTTAATAAAATATTCAGCTATTGTTTTACATACCATAGTTGCTGCATAACCATAAAAGAAGCCATGCAAAGTAGAAGATAAGTTGTGCATTACTAAAACAGTGCAAAGCGTGAGAAAAGGTTTCACAGAGTGTGATTTTTTTTGCCTGGGGCTGCCTCTGTGATCAGGAACTGGTTAGTGATTGTGCATTTCAGAAAGCCAATGCCAAACTTAGACAGTAGTTTCTTTGTTACTCCACCCGAACCATCACCCATACCTAACCAAATTAAGTCGACTCATCCCTTTACAGCATTCTTTAACTTTCTGCCGAAGTTCTAGGGTGTATATTCAAACACTGCAGTCATTTTTATGATCTTGCAGAATAAGTATATGTTAGTTTCACTGGTTTATTGTAAATACACTTCAGTCTGTTTATTTTAAATGCAAACATTTTGACTTGTTGACAAGAATAAGTAGCACTTAGTTGAATGTTGTATTGTAATAATTTTATGTCAGCAGGAGCCAGAAAGAAGCTCCTGATACTTAGGTTTTTAACTACATTCCAACTTCCCTGATATTACAGTACAGCTAGGTAAACAGTTTCAGAAAAGGACCTCCTTGGACTTGGGTTCGACTTTAGATGTTAATTAGTCCATGGTTAAATCACAGTTGTGTCATTTAGCAAGAATTCCCATTGTACCATTGGCAATCATATTGTAATGTCTATGTGAAAAAAATCCAGACAGACCACACCATTGTAATAAATCTACAGTAGATTTACTTCATTGCGATATGAATAAATTGGGGAGGAAGAAAGCCTTGGTTTGTAAGTAGCTCATTGTCTGTTTAATTATTCACACTTATGCAATGATGATAGGAGAACTGTTTGGCCCTATGTGCACTGACTACAGTGCTTAAGATTTATGAATGAATGACTTATAGGGTATGTGACTGTGACAGGATGTAGCCTAGGAAATAGGACCTCATTAGGAAAATGCAAAGTTATTATTCAAGTTATTGGTCAATCATGGATAGAAGGGACATCTATTTGTGCATTTTATGGGAGAAATAACTGGCTACTGCTCAACCAAATGAAGGTTTTACATAATTTTGTTATATTTTAAAGTTACAGGAAGTTAAGACATTACCCAAAGTTGCCCATCCCTTTGAATTCAGTAATCTTCTATTGATAAAGAAACCTATCAAGGCAAGCAATGGTGACCGGAATACTTTTTCCATTTTTAGCATCTGATGTCAGCATTAAGCCCTCCTAGATCAGGTATAGCATAGAATAGATGTATAGCAAAGTTTCCTGAGTGCTTGTTGCAACAATGTATGTTAATGCCAATCTCAAACAAGCACTTCTTTTGCACCAGTGTGAATTTTTCATTTTCAATGCCAGCCACCCCTTGGGATTTTCTGAGTGAGACAGTGAATGAATTGTGGACTTGGTTAAGATTGTCCAGATTTTTTCATTTTAGACCTTAATTGCCATCAGACAGAGAATTGTATCATCGTTTAGAGCTGGATTCAGATCTGGGTCCCAGTGTTCTCATGTATTGGACCACCCAGTCCCTAAGTATACTGTAGCATTTAAAATTTATAGTACTGAAGATACTAATATTTTAAACCAAGTGAAACTAGTTTGAATAAATTAGTGCCAGATAATTAAACTTCTTGTATGTGCAAATCGAGCCAATTTGTTTTGAATTCAGATATGCTTCCACAGATGCTGCAGCTTAATAAAGCCATGTTCCAACATGGTGGTTTCATATATGTATTATTGTTATGATACAGGTTATGGTAAATAACTGTTTACATTAGTCAAAAGCATATCTCAGTAAAGGAAATGTTAAAATAACTTTGATCAAATATTCCATTTTTAGTCAATCTCATGGAAATACCCAACAGGGAGGGATCTAGAAGTCTATTGCTACTTGTAGCATGCTAAGACCTACTGCATGGCTTGACTATATTGTGATTTTTATTCTTCTCAGATGAATTACTGCCTGCTGAGATGTTGCTCAAGTTCTCCTGAACTCTGCGGCATTTTCTTTCATTTGAGTCAAGGCTCACTGCAGATTGGTAGGCGAGAGACAAGCAGGGTAGCCTGTAGCTCATTAGCTGGTGAAATTACCATTTTCACAGTTTTTTTCCCCCTTGGTATAATTGTTCCTTCAGAATGGTTTTGTATAACTGACTGCACTCTGCATGCAGCAACTGAAGCAAGGGGCTGCCGTGTGTAAAAAAAAAATCTGTCTTGTGCAATTAACTATCAACTTTCTTTAGGAGGTGGATGATGCCATCATTGTTAACCCCTGTCAGATGCTTTTATTCCAGGCCAGTGCATGCCTGAGTCCATTCTCAGAAGTCAATGCGCAATTTTTTTCCCTGGCCCATAGTTCTCTGTTGCCTTCATAGAAGTTCATGCCTTATTGTATTCTGTTACGATACAAGCAAAACGTTAAGAGTAGCCGAGGCCACACACAGAATGTTGTCTACATTCTCATCATGCCCACCCTCGATACCTTTAAACTGAACAGTTTTATGTTGCTTTTAGAATACGTTAAAATACCATGGAAGCATGTTGAAGTGTGAATGTGAGAGCACGGTCATCAGTTCAACTGAATTTGAAATTGGTACTGGTTTCAATTATTTTAACAAACCTATAGTTATGAAGAACACTTAAAGTGATTAAACTAACCAACTTAATGGTTTCAAATAAAAGAAAATCAACATTCTAAAGTATCAACTGTGCAGTCTTTGGGAAATAAAGACCACAATGTATTTGCAGAACTTGTAATCATGGATAAAGGTAAGTAAATCAGTAAATTTGTAATACTATTGATACTACATAATATGAGCTTTTCTAAACGTGCTAGTTAACTACATCTGATCTGAAACCTGCCTTTTGATATATGGATTGGCCCGGCCCATTTTCAGTTTTTTTTCAGGATAATTTACAAGGTGTGGTTTGTTCCAAACTCGAGGGGAAAAGTGCAGCTACAGAGTCTTTCTTCACTGGTGCTCAAGTGGCAGTGCTACACAGCTGGCCCACAATGAATGTGGGAGGTAAAGATGACTACCTTGCAAACAGATCATGGCCACTCACTCATCTGGTCTAAAGTTTTAGTAGCAGAGATTACGTTCAGTAAGTGTGCGCTATGCCACTGCGCTGCCAAATCTATTGATTGCCAGGGATTAAGAATTGAAGGGTGGAGATAATGGCATAAATATATGAACCAGGAGTAACTAAAATTGATCTCCACTGAACACATTTAAATTACTTGAAAGCAAATTGGTGTTTTTCTCTTCAATTTTTTTCTCCACATGATAGATGAGCCTAGATAGTGACTATCAACATGCTGTTCAACTATTGATGGAATTGAGGCCACATTTGCCAGCAGCATTACATGGATAGTAATCAATGGGCAGAAAAGCCGCCTATGTTTTCCCTTCTTATTCCAGAGATGCTGAGAGTATTTGGTGTATCTTAACTGTCTTTCCAATTGAGATCAGCTAACTTGGCACAGACTGGAGATCAAACTTAATACCTTCTTGGCCTGTTTGGTTCAATAGCACATCAAGCAGTGCAGTGAACCATTGAGACATAAGCGGAGTTGAAAGCAAATGGTTTTGACTTTTTTAGCTTAAAGAGCCTACATATAATGATTAAAATCAGTAAACTGTAGTTATTTGGTGCCCAGATTCTGCATACAGTATGTATCAGAATATTGTTTTACATCCAATAATTAATAATACATCTCATATACAAATTTATATAAACATACATACAATAATACTTTAAACATGTAATACATTCAAGTTAAAAGTTCCCATGCAAGACATTTTGCCAATTATAAATAGAAAAGAATATTGCCAAGACCCCTATTTTGGAATCAATTTTCCAAACAGCCAACCAACTCAACATACATTTGGTGTAGTGTTACAGTAACCTATTTTTAAAATTAAAAATCATATTTATAGAATTATTGAAAAAAGAATCTGATTATGGAAAATGCAAACAGGAAGCATCTCAGTGAAACCTTTAGTTTCAAAACAATAAGACCAAATTAAATCACATCACTCCTTCAGGGTGTCTCTATATAAAGTAGGGCTCAAAATGGACCAGCTCTGGGGCTTAAGGCAACAATGTTTCACAGACGTTACACTATATGGGGCTGAAATTCGTGGCATTTCTCATGCGTGACTGCATAACTCTAGCTGGAATCTGGCAGGATGGCTGCAAATTAAATTGAAATCAGGTGTATGCTCTGGAGTTTCTATCTGGCATGGGGAAAGAGTCTCTTCCTGGCCTAAATGAGGCAACTGAGGGTAAGTATGACCAGTGGAAGTATGGCATATCAGCCCACCAGATGGCAGTAGTGAGCTCCACCTTGGGATTCAGGCCAGATGATGGCCTGGACCTCAGTTCCCACACAAAGAAAAAGGCTAATTCTTAATTATATAAATGTGCCCTCTTACAATATGGGCAGCTCAAAATTCTTTCTGGGAAGAACCCGACACCCCCTAGATCGTCCCTAGGGGCGATCAACTGCTGGGCGTGTATTATAGACCCCCAAATAGTGGGAGAGAGATGGAGGAGCAAATATGTAGGCAAATTGCTGTGAAGTCCCAAAATCTTAGGATAGTAATATTAGGGGATTTAAAATATCCTAATATTGATTGGGACAAATATGGTGTGAAGGGTATAGAGGGTGCAGAATTCTTAAAATGCATTCAAGAGAACTTTTTTAGTCAGTATGTAACAAGCCCAACAGGAGAGGGGGCGGTTTTGGATTTAGTTTTCGGGAATGAAGCTGGGAAGGTTGAAGGGGTATTAGTGGGAGAGCACTTGGGTGCCAGTGACCATAATTCAATCAGATTCAAGTTAGTTATGGATAAGGACAAGGATAGGCCTGGAATAAAAGTTCCAAATTGGGGAAAAACTAATTTTGCTAAGTTGAGGAGTGATTTGGCCACAGTGGACTGGAAACAGCTACTTGTGGGTAAATCAGTATCGGAACAGTGGGAGGCATTCGAGGAGGAGATCCGGAGGGCTCAGGCCAAACATGTGCTCTTGAAGAAAAAGGGTGGGAATAACAATTCTAGAGCCCCCTGGATGTCTAGGGACATACAGGGGAGGATAAAGAAAAAAAAGGAAGCTTATGTCATATACCGACAGCTAAATACTATAGAATCTTTGGAGGAATATAAAAAGTTAAGAGGCAAAATTAAAACGGATATTATGAATGCCAAGAGAGAGCATGAAAAATTCTTGGCTAGTAAAATTAAGGAAAACCCAAAGATGTTCTATAAATATATTAAGAGCAAGAGGGTAACTAAAGAAAGGGTAGGGCCTATTAGAGACTAAGAGGGTAATCTTTGTGTGGAGGAGGAAGATGTTGGTATGGTTCTTAATTAATACTTTGCATCTGATTTCACAAAGGAAAGGGGCAATGCAGATACTGCTATCGAGAAGGAGCGTGATATTCTGGGTGAAATAAACATAGTGAGAGAGGAGGTATTAAGGGGTTTAGCAGCTTTGAAAGTAGATAAATCCCCAGGCTCGGATGAAATGCATCCCAGGCTGTTGAGTGAAGTAAAAGAGGAAATAGCAGAGGCCTTGACCATCATTTTCCAGTCCTCTTTGGATTTGGGCATGGTGCCGGAGGATTTGTGGACTGCTAATGTAGTACCCTTGTTTAAGAAGGGAGAAAGGGATAGATCGAGTAATTATAGGCCTGTCAGCCTAACCTCAGTGATGGGAAAATTATTGGAAAAAATCCTGAAAGACAGAATAAATCTACATTTGGAAAGGCAAGGATTAGTTAGGGACAGTCAGCACAGATTTGTTAAGGGAAGATCGTGTTTGAATAACCTGATTGAATTTTTTGAGGAGGTAACCAAGAGAAATTGTTGGTATATATCAACAATTTTGATTTGAATATAGGGAATATAGAGGGTAGTGCGTACGATGTAGTGTATATGGACTTTAGCAAAGCTTTTGATAAGATCCCACATGGTAAACTGATCACAAAGGTTAAAGCCCATGGGATCCAGGGCAAAATGGCTAGTTGGATCCAAAATTGACTGAGAGGTAGGAAGCAAAGGCTAATGGTTGATGGATGTTTTTGTGACTGGAAGGATGTTACCAGTGGGGTTCTGCAGGGCTCAGTACTGGGTCCCTTGCTTTTTGTGGTATATATCAACAATATCGATTTGAATATAGGGAGTATAATTAAGAAGTTTGCAGGCGACACTAAAATTGGCTGTGGTTGATAATGAAGAGGAAAGTCATAGACTACAGGAGGATATCAATCTACTGATCAGGTGGGCAGAACAGTGGCAAATGGAATTTAATTCGGGGAAGTGTGAGGTAATGCACTTTGGGAGGGTGAATAAGGAAAGGGTATACATATTAAGCGGTAGTATAGATGAACAAAGGGACCTTGGAGTGCTTGTCCACAGATCCCTGAAAATAGCAGGCCAGGTGGATAAGGTGGTGAAGAAGGCATACAGAATTCTTGCCTTTATTGGCTGAGGTATAGAATACAAGAGCAGGGAGGTTATGCTTAAATTGTATAACACTTTGGTTAGGCCACAACTGGAGTACTGTATGCAGTTCTGGTCACCGTATTATAGGAAGGACGTGATTGCACTAGAGAGGGTGCAGAGGAGATTTAAAAGGATGCTGCCTGGAATGGAGAATCTTAATTATGAGGACAGATTGGATAGGCTGGGTTTGTTCTCATTGGAGCAGAGGAGGTTGAGAGGAGACCTCATTGAGGTGTACAAAACTTTGAGGGGGCTGGAAATAGTGGATAACAAGAGCCTATTTCCATTGGTGGAGGGGTCTATTATGAGGGGGCATAGTTTTAAAGTGGTTGTTGGAATGTTCAGAGGGGATTTGAGTGGAGGCTTCTTCACGCAGAGGGTTGTGAGGGTCTGGACCTCACTGCCTGGAAGGGTGGTGGATGCAGAAACCCTCACCACATTTGAAAGGTGCTTGGATGGGCACTTAAAATGCCATAACCTGCAGGGTTATGGACCTAGAGCTGGTAATTGGGATTAGACTGAATAATCTCTTGTTGGCTGGTGCAGATATGATGGTAAGTACTGCAGGGAATCGAATACAGCCAGGGTGATCGCCTGGACTAGTTTTGATCACTTGGATGGATCAGAGAGGAATTTTCCCAGATTTTTTTTCCCAATTGACCTGGATTTTTATCTGGTTTTTGCCTCTCCCAGGAGATCACGTGGTTCCGGTTGGAGTGGAGTGTAGAATGTTTCAGTGTAAGGCGTATCGTAGTTGTGTGGGGTGGACTGGTTGGGCTGGGTGCTCTTTACCTTTCCGCCATGGTTCATTGTTCATAGGTTTATATGTAACTTTCAGGGTTGCTGACCAAGGGCTGTGCGGCTCTTTGTCGGCCGGCGCAGACACGATGGGCTAAATGGCCTCCTTCTGCGCTGTAAATTTCTATATTTCTATGTTTGTAATCAACAAGTTATACTGGAAATTGTGGCACCTGGTCCAGGTAGGCACTCTAGATGTGCCCTTGGTGACTTGGGAACTTGCCATTCACATAGAATCATGGAATCATATAAATTTACAGCACAGAAGGAGACCATTCAGCCCATCGTGTCCGTGCCAGCCGACAAAGAGTCATTCAGCCTAATCTTTCTTTCCAGTTCTTGGTCCGTAGCCTTGTAGGTTACGGCATCTCAAGTGCACATGCAAATCAAGGGACTGCCTCCTGATTGTGCTACCTTTGGTAAGGTCAGTGGTGGAGGTTCAGAAGGGCACATCCTAGCACTTACCCCAGGATGCACGCCTTTGACCCATGAATGTTTGGGCTCAATATTTTTATCTGGATAAAAGTAAAAGCTTCAGAAGCAAACTTCACCCTATCTCCCTTTTGTCAAAAAGATTCTTTCTATCTCCATGCCAAAGACTAGTTTTAAGATTGTTATTATGAAAGCAAGAGCAATAAGCCTGGAATTAATAATTGTCATTATTAGCAGGCAAATACATGGCATGCCTCTGTTAATTTAATGTAGGTGTTCACCTGCAGGCATTAATCTACTACATTTTAAATAGGTCAATGCCTCATTTAAAATCGCAGATTGAGGAATGTCTTATGGGCATGTGAAGTGTGGCCCGTTAATATTGGCAACTGCCATTTCCAGGACTAAAGAGTTTAAAACATATGATAAATTTGTGTCTAATTCCCAAAATATACCCTCAGCAGATGACAGTCTGCCAGACAAACTGCAGATGAAAATTTGCCCCTGTGTATTCCGATCAGCTTGTTGCCACAGCTGTTTGGATACAGATAGACGGAGAGGTTGGATACAAGTTCAATTTCCAACATGGTGAATTTCCAGTCTCTCTGGACCATCTGGATAAGAAAAGGCCCAACCGCACCTACCCCCTTCCCCTCCCCCAAAGAAAGGAACAGAAAATTTAAATTGAAACACTATCAGTAAAAAGCAAATTCTGGATATCTGAAACTTTAAAAAAAAAGCTGGTAACACACAATAGGATAGTCAGTACAGGTATCTGCAAAGAAAACACGCAATTGATGCTGCTGGTTCCTACCCATCAGTTTTGATGAAGGGTAAGACCGAAATGTCAACCATCTTTCCACAGATGCTGATTGACCTTGCTGTGAGTTTCCAGCTATCCTTTTGCCAGATCGAAATGAATATATTTGGCTAGTTAATCTACAATATGGTGTTCAGATAGAGAAACACATTTTGTTTTTATTCATTATGCCTGGTAAATATATTATCCAGTTTTGTCCATTCAATTTCTGTATATTTTGCACTTAACTGTAGTGATATAACCTCAGCTTCAAGTTTGTACAATGTCAGTGTCATTCCAGTCTGATTGCACAGCCGTTATTTCATTAGGATCCTTAGAATGTCACTTGCTAAACAGTAATGGGGATAATACTGATAATACTTGTGTTGTAATAATGAATTAGTAAAGGCTACACAACTACCATATGATAGAAGAATTTATACAAATTTAGTTGCAAAGTAAATACATTTAGATTTGGTACGCTTTTAAAGTGACCATACTAATTCAGTCTATTAAGATATGAAAGAGGTTGCTGGGGCTTACAAAGGTCTGGACTGTGTCTTCAATCTAATTCTGCTGTCCTTATAAAGTGACGCTGCCCAATACAATTAATACAATTTATCTACATCATAAACAGCTGAGCATGGCTTAAGGGCCTTCAAAATATAACCCCATTAGGTACGAGGTGTAAAATTTCACCCAAATCTACCCATGGCATCTGCTTTAATTCTACCAGCAACTATTCTGCAGAGAATATTTTTCAAGTCCTTCTTAAATTAGAGCACATAGTTGTTAGATATCTTTTACACAAGTCTCATTATATTTTTCCTAACCTTCCGACGCCTTTGGAGACACATGGTAAGTATAATCAAGAGTCAGGGATCATTTCATCACCTCTGATGAAGATAAATGACTTCCAGTACAGGAACTGAACCTTGTCACAAACCATTTGCACAAAATGGCACACTTGGGTTTTACATAAATCTGTGGGGAATAAGATGAAAACCACAGGACAGCTCCTTGCAGGACGTGCGTGGCTTGCTTTTTTTTAACTCTTTCACAGATTTTGTTACATTGGCAGAAACCCAGTTGTGCCACTGCAGCAACATTGGAATGTCTGCATCAAGTTTGACCTATAGCAGTGACTATAGTCTTACCATTTTAAAAGAAATGCTCCCCTGGTCTATCTCTTGAATGGGCTACTGTGCAATTTATAACAAAATATGCTCTGCACATGCTTTGGTGTGTTGTGCTAGGTATGCAGAGTAGCAAGATAAAGTAAAAGATAAATTTGAAAATTATGCAGGACAGATTCAGAAAAAAGATATTGCAGAGAGGCTTTGGAGAACACAAGTGATTTGTTTATACATTCCTGAATTGAAGTAAATTGAAAGATTACCAAAGAAGAAGGTAAAGGCAAAAAAGTCAACGAAAAAATTTAATCTAGATCTCAGGAGGAAGAGAGAAAGTAACGAGTGAGGAGAGGAGAGACAGATGCATAGCCATAACACTTCACAAAAGCATTGTATAGACCTGATGAGTTGCAATGTAACTTTGGGGAGTAAATTTTCAGCTTTCTATTATCACGATGAGAAACTACATCCACCTCTCCAATTCTGTTTCCACCCCCTCTTAATCATTGCCCACACTATCCATCCTCTTCAGCAAAGGGCACAGTCTGCAAGACCATCACTCTGGTTTCTTTTTGCATGAGATACACTAAAATTCAGATATGGAGATGTTTTTAGTTAGTTCTGGCTTTTGTTAAATTTGAAAATTAATTCCAAAGCTACACAGTTTCTAGTCGTGACAAAACTCATTCCTAAAGATTAACCAAAGATGTTATTAACTGAAGTCAGCGCTTCAATATTTTTGGTCAGTATGGGAAATATTTAAGATAATTTGATCTAGCATATTAATTTTGCCAGAAATCATGATCTCCATTGGTCACTTAAATCTTCTTCCCACTCAGACAAAGAGAGCCTAAGAAAATTCTAGCACCTGCGTCCTGTATCCAGTTTTTAAAATAATTGATATTTGTTCTGATCCCCGATATGCAGTGAAATTACTTTATGATCGACAGGTTGGACTATAGCAGCATCGAAATAAAAAATGATCACTTTAAATTCAATTTAGTCAACTTTCCAGTTCAATATTTCAAGAAGTAAATGGTTTCGAATTGTGATTTGTGCAGCAGCTCCTTCTCTTGAGGCTGAGGGTTATTGATTCAAACGAAACAAATTGTCAGGCATGCAGCTTTAAATCCTATTGATCAATTTGATATAAGTAACTAAAAGAAGATGGTGGCCAAATGGCCAAATGATTCTGCAACTTTGATTATTTGTATTAATACCTATTTATAAAGAAGACTATGGAATGGATCTGCTTTGTAATACATTTTAAATCAGGATCATACTGTAGCAATAACATAGGTCACTGTCATGTGAAAACTAACAGAGGCAAAGGCATTGGCCATACATTTTATGACATTTCTATGCTATGAATGCCTTAACACAATGGATGTTTCCATTTTATTTCAATAATACTGTAAATTAAACCATGTTCTATAGTGTAACTTATTTCTCCAATTCTGCTTTCTAGTATTCATCTTTAAGAATTTGAACAAAATTTATTTTTTGTTAAAATTCTTTGAAAGAAAATGTACAAACAGAAGACCTTTTAATCTCAATTAATTGTTACATATTTTAAGAGCACTGGTGCTAAATGGCTGGATTCATTCTTGTTCACTTTCGGCAAGATTTCAGCTAAGAGGCACTGGTGCTGAAATTGCCCACCACCTGAAACGGGTCGCACCTACCGCTCTTGAAGTATTCTAGCCGCCCCAATGCATGGGGCAGCCAAACCGGAGAAATTCAGCACTTTGTTTTTTTTTGGAGCGACTCGGAAGTGGCCTCATCATCAGGGCGGAAGTGAGGGCGGGGCGGAGTGGTCGATGCTACAAGTCATCAGCGCCCTTCAGTTAAAGGGGAGGGCCGTTGCGAACTCTGCAGCCACTTTAGTGGCAAACACTGGGCCACCAGGGAGGGTTTCGGCTGGGCCAGTGGCCTGGCAGCCAAGAGGGGGTGCCAGCCTGCCTGTTGGCGGCCCAGCTGAACCCGCGACCATAAATGTCGACCTGACCTTGCAGTCGGCCGACAAAAAGAAACATGGAGTTGCCGGCAGCGCCACCTCCCCTTTAAGGACAGCCGTGCCACCCAGTCACAGCAAGGGTACCGACAGCAAAAGCTGTCAGTGGCACCGACCGGCAGCAGCGCCTCTCCTGCGGGGCAATTTTCAAAAGAGGCAATTTCCTGTGGGGCAATTTCGGGAAGGGGTCGCCACTGGTCGGTAAGGGGTCGGCATGTGCACACCACCACAGTGGGAAAATGGGCAAAGCAGTTCCCTACACCACTCCAAAACTGAGGAAGGGCGATTTATAAAATGGCAGCCCCTCCATGGAGACTTGACGGCCAGTCCGCACCGACCCGTGGCCGCCGTTTTCAGGTGGCCACGGGCCTTATAGAGAGGGGCAATTTCGATCCCACTGATTTCAAGAGCAAATTTCAGGCCATCAAAAAAGTCTGCAGAGAATTCCTTAATTGGCAACATTATACTAAAATGTTATAAAATATAAAACTTATACTAAACAATATATTATGCACACCCACAAAAGCAGCCTTATGTTTATGGCTTTGAAAAATGCAGATCCTGTACCTGTTAAAACTGACTTTAATAACAATATTATTTTTCCTGAAAATTCCATTTCTACTTTAAATTCACTGGAACAATCCAGAATCATTTATCTTCCGTCATTGGTGCTTTGTATTATCTGTATTGTTTGAGCAAATGCTGAGCAAACAGGCAGCAGCAGCCTGATCTACTCAAATTTGCTTACACTAGCATGTCACTTGATCCCACTGACCGAGAGCTCCTGTTGATTTACATCTCATTATGGCGCTAATTGATTTGTTTAGGCAACAAACAAATTTGGCAAGAGCTTTTTATGAGTTACCATCCATAATTAATTAGACAGTGTGTTTGTTAATATTTGAATTTTTGTCATCCTTGTTTATTGGTTTTCAGATATTACTCAATGGACTATCGGCACAATTGAGTACCTGTAATCTCAAACCCAGGAGCTGACCAGTAGTGGTGTGCTTTTTGCTTTGGGACAAAATAACATTGGAAAAATGTGTAATTCTAGAATGAACTAAGGTGTGTCTCTTCTGTGAGTCAGCAAATGATTCACCTTTACCTGCAACTTGAGTGTGATGTGGTTCTGACCTCAGTTTACATTGGTGTAAATAATGTCAGTGATTTTTTTCGGATACTATCTCAATACATAAATACATTTTCTGCAAAACTTTTGAATAACTCCATTTCTTCATTGAGGTATATAGGCATATGGACACACCGATACATTTGGCTGTATAAGCACAAGCAAATACACACATTGAGAAAAATGAAATGGCAAAATATGCTTAACTATTTTACTTTAGACTAAGGAGATTTTCAAATTGTGCTTTGAAATCAATACGGTAAAAATGCAGGACATTATAGAATCAGAATTATACAGTATTGCAGGACAGAAATAGGCCATTTGAGGCATCAAGTCTGCCCTGGTGTTTTTGTCCCTTAAGTCACCTAATCTAATCCGGTCTCCTACTCTCTCCCTACCCTGTAATGTTCCTCTTTCAGCTTGGCTCAATTGGTAGTAGTCTTGACTCTGAGTCAGAAGGTCATAGGTTCAAGCCCCATTACAGATTTGAGCACATAATCTAGACCAACATTTCATTGTTGAAGGGGCTGTCTTTTGGATGAGAGATCAAACCAAGGTCCCATCTACAAGCTTAGGTGAATGAAAAATATCCTATGGCACAATTTGAAGAAGAGCAGGGAATTTTCCTGCTGTCCTGCCAACACTCCTCCCTCAAACAACACCATCAAAAACAAATGTTTGTTTGTGGGATGTGTGTGAAAATTGGCTGCCTCATTTGCCTGCATTGGTGTCCTTCAAACATAATCCATTGGTTGTAAAATAATTTGAGGTATCCTGAGGATGTAAAAGGTGCTACATAAATACAAGTTCATTCTTTCAAACAACAATCTAATTACCTTTTTAAAAAAATTATGAACACTGCTTCAGCAAAGGTTTATGCCAAAGAATTCCACATTCTAACCACCATCTGTGCAAAGAAAAGTTTTGTAACTTTACTTCTTTTGTCTTAAAGTTGTATTATCTTGTTATTGTCTCACTAGTCAATAGAAACATAGGGGGAGAAATTGGGGATGGGGCACTAACTTAAAAGTTTGAAAAATTAGCATCAGGCGCTAATGTTTTCAAACTTTTAAAATATTCGGCTTTTGCATTCCAGGAAGGAAGTGGAGTGCTAAATCAAGCGTTCCACTTCCTTCCAGGAGTGCAAGAGGCAGCAGGTGGTAGTTGTACAGCGCTGGACACTGAGCCATGCAGTGCTGTCACGTTGAAAGGCTCCATCTCTTCCTTAAAGGGAAACGCCATCGCTGCAGGCTCTGCAAATAAAACTTACCTCTTCCTGACAGCAGCCGCGATCCTGCCCAATCAGCCCAATGCACTCAAGTAGAGAGCCAGGCTGATCGATCGCGGGCAAAGAACCCAAATTCGGGTCCGGGGCACTACCAGGATGATGCACATGGCAATGAAGTCCTGATCTCCAGGCAAAGGAAATCATGGCACTATGCGCACCGCCGCTGTAAACCTCCCGTCGAAAGTGTCGGGAGTCGATGTTACATTCGTGCCCGGTCGGAACCCAGTTAGCGCCCCATTAGCGTCCCCTGGAGGTAATAACGGGAGGGGCTAAGGAGGTCAATTTCTAGGACAAACTATTTACTTTATCTTAAATTTTCAATATTTTGAAGACCCTTAACCTTTTCAGCTCCACTAAAAAATACCCTAACTTCTCATAACTGTAACCCCTAATCCCTGGTAACATTTCAGTGGTTGTACATTCTACTTTTTCCATTACTTTTATATCCTTTCTGTCCAACTGTAACATAAAAAAAGGTTTTGCACAAGTTTAATATTATCCCCTTTCACTTGTTATTACTTCATTTTATTATATGCCTGTAGATACAATCGCAATAACTTTGAATGTCTTTTATGGCCTTATCCACTTGTGTTGCCACCTATAATAAGCTATATATCTGTGCACCAAGACTTATTTACCCCATTCAAAATGTTAAAATTTAAGGGACACCGTTCCCCTATTCTTACTTTCAAAATGTATTACTGAGCAATTCTCTACATTAAACTGCATCTGCCACTTATCTGCCCATCCTGCTAGCTTATCACTGTCTGCTGTGGTCTTTCAGAGTCCTGGTCATAGCTTCCTATAATCCCAAATTGATGTCATCAGCAAATAGCAGCAGCCTCAACACAGGCCCCTGTGGACCATTAATCTTTACAGTCTAAAAAACTTCCCTTTACCTCTAACCTTATCCTTTGGCCACTAGTCATCACTCCACCTATTTGTCCTCTGTATAGAACAGAACTGGCAGTTTATGCGCAAAGTATATTTTGGAAAATGTATTTATCTGCACAGATTTAGCAATAGCCCTTTATAATGGTCAAGCTGGTGAGCAGCTGTTTTTCCTCACAGATGGCTACAGAAATCGTCCCCTGTTTCACTGATTTGTAACAGTCTTTCTCTGCTGTAGGGCATGTTTAATGCGAATTACTCTGATCTATTTTTTTTTAAACTCTGTGCTTTTGACCCTGTCCTCTCTCCCAAGCAATTTGTGCCTCTGGTTTCCTTAACCTTTGTCTTTTAAAGTGCTGATTTATGTGCTGAGACCCCCAGGTTGTATTTGGCATAAATCAAAAAATTCTGTGGCTAAAACACAAAACATTTATTTCACAAGAGGTAAATGTACCTTTTGCACAGTTATTTTTCTATGAGTGAATGACATATTAGAGCTATAAAAGCAGTAGACCAAACTCGTATTATAGTATATGCAGCAGGTATATTTCTGAGGAATGGGTACAATATTGTAGTAATGAATGAGCCAGTAATGACATTTTGCTGTTTTATTCTGACTCTGTGTGACTACACTGTATTAGAGTTATTGTGGATACTGATTCGTATTTTATAGCTTTTTTTTTCATTATTAGATCTTACATTGATTTTGCCTCTATTTTGATCCACAGAGACTCTTATGGATTCAAGATGGGCGACTGCTGAGTTGGGATGGACTGCACACCCAGAAACAGGGGTAAGGACAATTTGCACAATATATTACTGTCTGACAAAATTAAAATGATAATAAAAACAGCTTCTAGCAAATCCTTTTAGTGCCATAAACTTTGAGCTGATCTCTTAGGCTGACATTCCAGTGCAGTACTGAGGGAACTGGGCATTGATAGAGCTGCTGCCCTTTGGATGAGACATTAAGCTAATGCTCTGACTGCTAAAATTGTTAAAGATTCTTTAGCACAGTATAAAGAGGCGCAAAAAGCATGAAGAACCTGCTATCTTGGACAATTAACATAGCTAAATACAGACTATCTGATCATTCATCTTATTGCTGTTTGTGGGACGCTGCAGGTGCAGAATGGCTGCTGCATCTGCCTACATTATAATGCTCGCTGCACTTCAAAAGTAATTAGTTGTGTGAAGCACTGGATCAGGACATCTATGTAATCTATAAATGATATGTGATTAGGTACATTGGGATTTACATTTTAAATCAGAGGTGTATTTATTTTTTCTGAATTGGGAAGATTAAAATGAAGAGGCATGGTGCACCACACCTTACACCATCTAGTATTTAGCTTCATCAATCCATTAAATTATGTTGTGTGACACCAGTGCGAAGAAATATTCAACATCATATCTATGTATTGCTTATCCATTAGTGACCCTTACTTCATATCATTCCAACAAGAATCAACAAAATGAGTGTGATTTGCAACCAAATCTTAGTTAGCGTATGCCCTATTTATGCCATGTGTTGGTGCAGGAGAATCTGGGACAATTCTGTTTTGTGTTTGATCCAACTAGAGTAGATACTGCACATCAGCACTGACTGCATGTCTGGGTGGATCTGCTTTCCTCTGTAGTGTATTTCCAATTTTCAACACACACCGACATACAATTAACAATATGGCATGAAATTGGTCTTGGCCAGTAGAATCAGCCGCTCATTCTACCACACCTCAGATTTTCCTTTACATTGAAGCCATTGACATAACAAAACCCATGAGTGACGGATGGAGGGGATAAGAAAACCAGTAGAAACCATATACCAATAACTGTCTGAACTAAAAAATAAAATTTAAATTTTAACCTACAGAAGGTAAACTGTCTTCAAGTGAAAAAAGACAGCTGTGTGATTGATTAATGTCAATAGCATAAAATCTCAGAATTTGCATTGGCCATGGACAGATATAGTGCTGTCTTTGAAGTTTCATTTTTTACAAATCTTTCTATAGCATCAATTTTCTTTGTTGGGGGTGGTAAAGTGTGAAGTGTTTACCATATACTTTATTAAAGAAAGGAATATTAGGATTAAACCTGTGACATTGCAAAACAAAATATTCTGTATGTTTAAGGCCTCAACTTTAGTTGTTACAGAACATTTTCTGCCAGTGGCAATAAGGTGAGGAATATTTGAATAGGTGTGAAACTTCTGAATAAAAGAAAAAGATTGGGCATTGAGTGAAAATATCATTAATCTTTATACGCTTTTCATTATTTAATATGATAAAGATTGTGGACAAATTTTACCTTTGCATGTAAACTGAGCGCAATTATACACTTATGTATTTCCTCACTGTATTCATCATATGGCCCTTTTATAGCTAATGTGCATTGTCAATATTAGGGTTTTTCATGTAACAAAGCACAAATTCTCATCATAAGTGAAGTCTGAGTTTGACTTGATTTTTGTTTCAATAAATATTTTTTAACTGTTTCTACGTGAAAGTCCCAGATGGACAGAGAATGGATAAGATAACTGCACCAAAGAGCCTTCCTCAATTGTGTTTATTTTTGTGTAATCTATGTTCATAAATTAATAAGTAGACTCTTCAATTCAAATTAGTGTACAAACATTCGAATGAGTTGTTTTGAAATGGATTATGCTTGCCAACTTTTTGGAAGTTTATGTCATTAAGTAGCATGTACTACAACCACGTAAGTTATGTCTTAAGATGCGCTTGTGAGAGTTGTGAAAGATAAACATCAGAATGTATGAAGTGGAACAAGGGGCAGTTTAGCCTGTTGAACATACCTCATCCAGTTACAAATGTTTGAATAGCATCGCATATCATACCCTTCTTCATCTTCCAGTTCCCTCATACAAAGCTGATGATCATAATCAGTTCTACAATGTATGACTACTCCGATATAATGTCCTTTTTAGAAAGAGATAATTAACTGCACTGTGTGACCACACTTTATACAAATCGTTTAAGTTAAATTATTTCACAAATCAGAAAAAAATAATGTGATTAGATTCTTTGAAGTTGTTTTGATTTAAAAAACTAAATTTCTTTGCAATTTGTGCAAAAATAATGGTTTCACATGTTGTAAGCT
This sequence comes from Pristiophorus japonicus, assembly GCF_044704955.1. Lineage (NCBI taxonomy): Eukaryota > Metazoa > Chordata > Chondrichthyes > Pristiophoridae > Pristiophorus > Pristiophorus japonicus. Next base: position 189,353,302 of record NC_091982.1, on the reverse strand, counting down.
ACACATGATGTTCAGTTTGCCTAGCATTAATATTAGCTCACCAAGTTTCAATCCAGGCTCCTGAGAGAGGTCTGGATATTTAAAAAAACAGCAGCCTTGGGCATTACACTGACATGACCAGACCTGACGGGACCTATAACCTTTAACAGCCATTAACTACTTAGTAAATCTAGCAGCCTAGACATCTATAATCACAATTTAGAAAATAAATCTTCACAGTTGATTTTAGTTTTCTTAAACCAGTACTCTCCAATGTTAATCTGTGTTCTTGGAAGTCAATCAGCAAAGATTACACAAATTTGCAGTATGGATTTTCTTGTACACAGTAACATTTCTGTCCACAAAAAATTGCTTATGTAAAACAGTATAAAAGCTGATTAGAATGGTAAATGAAATATTGTGTTGGATGTTTGAAAATATTTTCTCAGAGCAGGATGGCACTAAAATATGTATCACAAATTGTGATCATATACATATGAATGCTTTTAGAAGTACAGCATTATTGAAGGGATCGCAGCGACAATGAAATGTTTTTCTTTAAATGATTAAGAACCTTATTGACTGACATAGCCAATCCAGTACAACACAAATAACTATTGCTCCCCATAGAACTATTTTTATAGTTGATATATAGATAATATTATAAACTTATTACCTGTATTTGTAAAATGTTAATGATTTAATGATTTTTTTTACTATTACAACAAATATTCTTTGTTTTCTTTGTTCAGTGGGAAGAAGTAAGTGGATATGATGACGGAATGAATCCTATTCGCACGTACCAGGTTTGTAATGTGATGGAAGCAAACCAGAATAATTGGCTTCGAACTACTTACATAGCACGTAAAGACGTTCAGAGAGTATATGTGGAGATGAAATTCACTGTGCGGGACTGCAACAGTATACCAAATATCCCAGGTTCTTGTAAGGAGACTTTTAATTTATTTTACTATGAGTCTGACACAGACTCAGCAACAGCATCTGCTCCATTCTGGATGGAGAACCCTTACGTGAAAGTGGACACCATTGCACCAGATGAGAGTTTTTCCAAACTGGAGTCTGGGAGAGTCAACACGAAGATCAGAAGCTTTGGTCCATTGTCCAAGAGTGGATTCTACCTAGCGTTTCAGGATCTGGGATCATGCATGTCAATCATTTCTCTGCGTGTGTTCTACAAGAAATGCTCATCTGTGATTGCAAATTTTGCAGTTTTTCCAGAAACAGTCACTGGAGCAGAACCTACATCACTTGTCATTGCTCCTGGTACCTGTCTCAGTAATGCTATAGAAGTATCTGTCCCTCTGAAGCTATATTGTAATGGGGATGGGGAGTGGATGGTACCTGTTGGAGCTTGTACCTGCGCTGCTGGATATGACCCTGATGAACAGGAGACTGCTTGCCAAGGTAGGAAAATGATCAAATGGTTCAGATGTTTTTGACACTTTCTATCCAACTGTTTTAGAAATGTCCTGCCCCATGGGAACTTTAGGCACTTTAGTCTATTTTTTGGAACATTTTCCAGTGTGTTCCTTCCAACTCTCAAAAAAATGAACCAGGATGGGAAAAGCAGAAAACTTAATAGTCTGGTGGAAAATAGATAAATCTCTGTCAATGTAAATATTGTTTCTCCTCAGAGTTCACTAACTGGAGTAACTAGAAAGTGTGGCCTAGGTGTAAAGTTGTACCAAGATTTCTTATGACATGTACATATTGGTTCTTGGAGAAGGTGAACATGGATTATTCTTACATGTCAGACCCAACTGAAGCAGATTATACTGTTTGCAATAGTTAAACTATGTGTGAATTGTGGCCTTACTTGAATGGTCTTTGTCAAAAAATTATGCAACATTTGCAACAAAATTTCTCCACTATTGTCTCTTTTTTATCAGCGATCTATATCTTTATTCTTCATTAATCTTTCTTAATTTCCTCTGCTGAAAAATCAGTGAGTCACAGAACTAATTTATCAGTAAAGCTTTGTTTAAGTCCTCAAGTATTGTTGAGAACAAAAGACTATAAATGCTGCTTCATAAAACACGGCGATCCTGAACTGCTGGGACCATAGAAAAGTAAAGACCAGGAATGCAGTTGGTGAGGATTCAATTATTAATGGGTATGGTTGGACTGTTATTTTGTAGTTTTGATTGGTTTATTTTTGAGAGTGACAGTGAAAAGTTTTGTAAAACCTATTCTCAGGAGTCAAAATAGGTTAGGATAGTCCATGACAGGGCAGTATGTTCATGGTCGAAAAAATGAATGGGCAGGAATGCCTTTTCCCATTCCGGGTTTTCTTATGTTCTTTTATTAAATCTGGCTACAGCTTTACCACAAATGGTTTCAATAGAAACTACTGATGAAGGGAAATCTGTCAGAAATTGGTTTAGACTGTATTGGGAAGGATTTGAATTGGTTATACTGTCCTTTGGAAACTAGATAATGCTGGGAATTGAGACTACTCTGGTTTGGAAAGGACTGTATAAGTGATGAATGAGACCTGTTATGTGTATATACTTGATGTATGCAGACTCTACAACCTAAGAAATTTCTGCCAAACTTTGCATTCAGAATGTCTCCCTACGTCAAAAAGGATTATTACCAGAAAGTAAAGACATGTTATTATTTTTAGTAGGGAAATAATTTTTTCTAACTAGTTTTAACAATATAAGAAATATGGATCAAAAAAGGCCTTTGAGCCCATCGAAACCATTGCTCCACAGACCATGTAAAATTCAGCCTGACATGAACTTTACCCAGTTCATTCAGTCTCCTGAGGAAGGCACCTAAACAAAAGTAAATGTCTTAGAAGATAAACCTGTATTAAATTTTCACTGATTCTCAAAGATAATTGATTAAAACACCAGAAAGTTAAATCAGTCTTACTCCTTGAACCATCTGCAATACATCATTGGCTTTTTAAAGTAAGATGCTTGAATTATGCACAATAATTCAAATCTGGCTTGAAGGATCAGTTACACTGGCTTAAATAATTTGTTTTAATTTATAATAGAGGTCCTTAAGATGCATCCCATAAACTGATTAGCATTTTTTCACCTTCACATTGCCTTACTACTTTCAATGAATTGGGGAAAGTCGAATCTATAACTCTTGCAATGTGTGTTACTTTACATTTATTTTCACATTAAAATACATAGAAACATAGAAAATAGGTGCAGGAGTAGGCCATTCGGCCCTTCGAGCATGTACCACCATTCGATAAGATCATGCAGTCGGATTCAGGTGAAGTTATCATGGGGAACAAAGAAATGGCAGACCAATTGAACAAATACTTTGGTTCTGTTTTCACGAAGGAAGACACAAATAACCTTCCGGAAGTACTAGGGGACCGAGGGTCTAGTGAGAAGGAGGAACTGAAGGATATCCTTTGTTTGGCGGGAAATTGTGTTAGGGAAATTGATGGGATTGAAGGCCAATAAATCCCCGGGGCCTGATAGTCTGCATCCCAGAGTACTTAAGGAAGTGGCCCCAGAAATAGTGGATGCATTGGTGATCATTTTCCAACAGTCTATTGACTCTGGATCAGTTCCTATAGACTGGAGGGTAGCTAATGTAACACCACTTTTTAAAAAGGGAGGGAGAGAGAAAGCAGGTAATTATAGACCGGTTAGCCTGACATCAGTGGTGGGGAAAATGTTGGAATCAATTTATTAAGGATGAAATAGCAGCGCATTTGGAAAGCAGTGACAGGATCGGTCCAAGTCAGCATGGATTAATGAAGGGGAACACTCCCCCTAGGATATTGGGACCGGTCTTGCCCAGGTGCAGACCGTCCGGTTTGTACTGGTCCCACCTCCCCCAGAACCGGTTCCAATGTCCCAGGAATTTGAATCCCTCCCTGCTGCACCACTCCTCAAGCCACGTATTCATCTGAGCTATCCTGCGATTCCTACTCTGACTAGCACATGGCACAGGTAGCAATCCTGAGATTACTTCTTTTGAGGTCCTACTTTTTAATTTAGCTCCTAGCTCCCTAAGTTCGTCTTGTAGGACCTCATCCCTTTTTTCACCTATATCACCTATATGCACCATGACAACTGGCTGTTCACCCTCCCTTTTCAGAATGCCCTGCACCCGCTCTGAGACATCCTTGACCCTTGCACCAGGGAGGCAACATACCATCCTGAAGTCTCAGTTGTGGCCGCCGAAACGTCTATTTATTCCCCTTACAATAGAATCCCCTATTACTATAGCTCTTCCACTCTTTTTCCTGCCCTCCTGTGCAGCAGAGCCACCCACGGTGCCATGAACTTGGCTGCTGCTGCCCTCCCCTGATGAGTCATCCCCCTCAACAGTACCCAAAGCGGTGTATCTGTTTTGCAGGAGGATGAGCACAGGGGACCCCTGCACGACCTTCCTTGCACTGCTCTTTCTGTTGGTCACCCATTCTCTATCTGACTGTGTATCCTTTTCCTGCGGTAAGACCAACTCACTAAACGTGCTATTCACGTCATTCTCAGCATCGTGCACGCTCCAGAGTGAATCCACCCGCAGCTCCAGTGCCGTAATGCGGTCCGTCAGGAGCTGCAGCCAGACACACTTCCCGCACACGTAGTCATCAGGGACACTGGAACCGTCCCTGACTTCCCACATAGTATATCTATTATTCCATATCTCATTGACCATATTCTTCTAATACATTCAAACTTCCTTAGAGTAGTTACCAGCTCATATAGAGCCCAAGTTTCGGCTGTCTCGCAGAACGGCACACCTCCGAGAGGCCCGCCTATTTTGTAGAATTAAAAGCGTGCCCAAAACTTACCTCGTAATTATCCGTGTTCAGCAAGCCTGTTTAGCAGTCAGCACAGTGCAGCACAAGCAGCTGGGGCGGAGCTACAGCCCTGCGCCGAAAAGAGTGTCGGCAGCTGCCCGCGTGCACAGTGGAGTCTGCGTGCGTGCGCAGTAGCTCCTGGTCCTCCCAGCGCGTCCTGTCTCCGGGCGCCCCTATCCCGGGCCGAGTAGCCTGCCTGCCTCGCCCTCCCTCACCTCGCCGCTGCCCGACCTCGGTCCTCGCCTCGTCGCCACTGCCCTTACCTCGCGGCCTCCTCGCCGGCCTGCCCGAACACCTCCTCTGCGATGGGACAGCCCGACCAGCTCTTCGGCTGGCCCCACCTGACCGCCACCTCAGCAGCGGGGCCCGCTCGAACTCTTCCCCGGTGGCGGGCCCCGCCCGACCACGTCCTCGGCAGCGGGGTCCGCCCGAACTCTTCCCCGGTGGTGGGTCCCGCCCGACCACATCCTCGGCAGCGGGGTCCGCCCGAACTCTTCCCCGGTGGTGGGTCTCGCCCGACCACATCCTCGGCAGCGGGGTCCGCCCGAACTCTTCCCCGGTGGTGGGTCTCGCCCGACCACATCCTTGGTGGCGGCACCCGCCCGACCAGCTCTTTGGCAGGCAGGCCTGCGTGTGCTGTTGGAAGGCTCCCAGTGCTCCCAAACGGATAGATGTTGCAGTAATAATTTTTAATTTACTGATTTATTGATTGATTTTTTATTTATTTTATTTTTTATTCATTGATTTATTTATTGATTGGTTGATTTATTGATTTATTTATCATTTATTATTGATAATGGCTCTTTATTGCTAAAAATGAAGTGTTTATTGCTTTGGAAAATCTCCGAACTTCCCTCTAACCTCCCTCCCTCCCACCCCATCTCTAAATTCTACAGTGTAGGCAAGGTTTTTCTGAGCGTACAAAAGTCAACACTCCGTTCTAAGTCAGTTTGGAGTATCTTTTAGCTGCCTAAACTTACAAAACAGGCATAAATGGCTGGTAACACCCCCTTTTGAAAAAAAAACTGAACTAAAACAAAACTAAACAAACTCACTAGAAGTGGAGCAAACTAAATGCTGAGAATTGCGATTTCTAAGATACTCCAAACTAAACCAGTTGCTCCAAAAAAGTAAGAGCAACTCCAACCGAAACTTGGGCCCAGGTAGGTGTGACCAGCAAATCTTATAAAGGCATTCTATAATAAAAGTACTGTTGAGTCAAAAGACAAATGAACATTCCAAGTGAAGCTTGAAGATTAACCTCCGGAATGTTTTAGGAGCTGCTCCCGCTCCTCCGTAACCGTAACCTTCACTGGAAGCGCACCAGAAAGTAGGGCTTTCGACGCACTTCTGATGAAGTTACTGCCGGAGCGGGTTCAGCTCCAAGAAAATTCTGGGTCTAAATGTTTTTCTGTTCTACACTTTTTATTTACTTCTGAAGAATAGAGACTTTCATTCGTCATCCGGTAAAGAACAAAAATTGGATCTCTTCCTGAGCATTCACAGAATAATCTCATCGAGTTGAGGATTATATTCTTACAGTACAAATGTAGTTGTTTTCCACATAAAACTTTTCCACATACCTCAGTAGCGCTTTCAGGTTATTTAATTAGGATGACCAAAACAAAAATCTATATTTTATAAAACAAACTTTTATAAGATTATTTCGGGCACATCTCTATAATGCAAAATAATAAGTAAAGATCTCCATTGAGTGAATGTTTAAAGAATTGTTCTTACTTTGGTGATTTTAATATGTACATCAAATCCAAACTATGAGGCAGATTGTTTTGCCTGCCCTGATGTGATTTGCACAAACCCACATCTAATTCCACAGATTATCTTTGCAAGAGTGTCTTGTTAAATGATGAAATAAGGAAACCAATCAGTCCATGCTGGAAGTTTTCAGTAAATGCAGGCAGTCACAAGCAATGGTCAGTCAAGCATGCTTTTTAAAATCCTTTTCATGTGGTCATCTATTTACATAGATTGTGGCACAGCATGTTGGTGCTGAAATGCACTGGGGTAAAGTTTTGTCTTCACCACCTAGGTGGGGGCCCATCGGATTACCACCTAAGTGGTAAAAACAAAAATCTACCCCTGTGTGTCCACCTGGTTTTAATTCCATCGATTTCAATGAAATGAAAACCAGGCAGGTTCTGTAAACTGTCATCCCCTCCACCACATCCCCCAGATTACTGCACCAGCCAGGTGGTAAAGACAAAAATCTGCCCACTGTGTCATACAGCAGAAATGCACCAGACCATGGGCTGGGTTTTCGGTTGTCTGATGCCTCAGTTAGCAGCAAAAGAGGGTGTGAATGGGAGCGTAAGAGGTTGCCGACCAGGAACTCAGCATTTAGCGCCCGACCGGAAATTAATTAGAGGCTCAAAAGGGGGCACAAACCAGTAGCACCTGGCTGCTGATGATCTCGCCGATCATGACGTATTCCTTGTGCAATGCCCACGCTTGCACCGCAGTCGGAAAATTAGGTGCGGCCACCTCAGTTAGCGGCCGCCAAGAACAACGTCTAGAAAAACAGTCGGTACAGGCTTGCAGAGTCGTTAACTGGTAGCTACTTAAAGGGATGAGGAAGCGCTTCGCTCGGAGGTCACAGTCAGTGCAACGCTTACACAGAGCACCGTGGTGAACATCCGAGTCAGACAGACAGAAATAAAAGTTCAGCTTGGGGAAAAAGTGATTTTGAAAACTTTAATGGGTGCATTACTATGCCGCACCTTTAAGACTCGGCTTTTCCCGGGATCTGAATTGGAGTTCGGCGCATGCGCAATGATTCGGTTAAATTTAGCGCCTGCATTTCCGTTAGTGTCCCCCCCCCCCAGCTCTGGTGTGCAACGGCTGATTTAGCACCCCTGTCAGCTCTTTGACCGATTCTGACGAATTTCTGGGGGGGGGAGGTGGGGGCACAAACTTTTTCAAACTAAACGTACCGTTCCACCTCGATTAACGGCACAACAGAGGTGCAACTGAATTTCTCCCCCCCCCTCAGCTTTAGTTGTTGTGTGGAGGCACAGGGTCAAGGTCAGACCCTTTGTTACAGGCAGGATAGAATGCGTATGTGGGGGAGTGACTCTGGGCCGATCTTGTGCATCTCCTGGAGGCCAATAATAGACGGAGGCCCTCTGGTATTGGGCATGGTGCAGGGAGACTAATAGAAGGAGAGACAATTATACCGTAACTTTAAAAAAACGATATTGTGATATATTGTACATAAAAGGGTAAATTTTGCCAGGTTGTCAGAAGCAATGGTCTTCTCAGCATTTATTCTATAGTGTTTTTGTGTTCCTTTGAAAAAATCTGCGAATTTTAGGATGGGACCATCTAGTCAAGGAGAAATAACTGGAAATTCTCTTTATATAGATGCGTAATTATAGACCGGTTAGCCTGACATCAGTAATGGGGAAAATGTTGGAATCAATCCTTAAGGATGAAATAGCAACGCATTTGGAAAGGATCGGTCCAAGTCAGCATGGATTTATGAAAGGGAAATCATGCTTGACGAATCTTCTGGAATTTTTTGAGGATGTAACTAGTAGAGTTGACAAGGGAGAACCAGTGGACGTGGTGTATTTGGACTTTCAAAAGGCTTTTGACAAGGTCCCACACAAGAGATTGGTGTGCAAAATCAAAGCACATGATATTCGGGGTAATGTACTTATGTGGCTAGAGAACTGGTTGGCAGACAAGAAGCAGAGAGTAGGGATAAACGGGTCCTTTTCAGAATGGCAGGCAGTGACTAGTGGAGTGCCGCAGGGCTCAGTGCTGGGACCCCTGCTCTTTACAATATACATTAATGATTTAGATGAAGGAATTGAGTGTAATATCTCCAAGTTTGCAGATGACACTAAGCTGGGTGGCGGTGTGAGCTGTGAGAAGGACGCTAAGAGGCTGCAGGATGACTTGGACAGGTTAGGTGAGTGGGAAAATGCATGGCAGATGCAATATAATGTGGGATAAATGTGAGGTTATCCATTTTGTGGGCAAAAACACAAAGGCAGAATATTATCTGAATGGTGGCAGATTAGGAAAAAGGGACGTGCAATGAGACCTGGGTGTCATGGTTCATCAGTCATTGAAAGTTGACATGCAGGCGGTAAAGAAGGCAAATGGTATGTTGGCCTTCATAGCTAGGGGATTTGAGTATAGGAGCAGGGAATTCTTATTGCAGTTGTACAGGGCCTTGGTGAGGCCTCACCTGGGATATTGTGTTCAGTTTTGGTCTCCTAATCTGAGGAAGGACGTTCTTGCTATTGAGGGAGTGCAGTGAAGGTTCACCAGACTTATTCCAGGGATGGCTGGACTGACATATGAGGAGAGACTGGATCAACTGGGCGTTTATTCACTGGAGTTTAGAAGGATGAGAGGGGATCTCATAGAAACGTATAAGATTCTGACGGGACTGGACAGGTTAGATGCGGGAAGAATGTTCCCAATGTTGGGGATGTCCAGAACCAGGGGACATAGTCTTCAGATAAGGGGTAGGCCATTTAGGACTGAGATTAGGAGAAACTTCTTCACTCAGAGAGTTGTTAACCTGTGGAATTCCCTGCCGCAGAGAGTTGTTGATGCCAGTTCATTGGATATATTCAAGAGGGAGTTAGATATGGCCCTTACGGCTAAAGGGATCAAGGGGCATGGAGAGAAAGTAGGAAAGGGGTACTGAGGGAATGATCAGCCATGATCTTACTGAATGGTGGTGCAGGCTCAAAGGGCTGAATGGCCTACTCCTGCACCTATTTTCTATGTTTCTATGTTTATTAGGCCTCACCTGTCATATCAGTTCTTTCTGTTTAGGATAATCTATTTATTTTACAACATCACTGGATTATTTTGCTGTTTTTAATCTTTTAGCCAGACAAAGGGCACCTATGACTTTAAAATACAGGTACAGGGTCGAAAATCCGGAATCCGGAATGTTCTGGAATCCGGACTCCAGACCGATCAGTGACACGGTTGTCTGGAATCCGTAAAATGTTCCAGAATCCGGACCCTGCTGATCTCGGGTCCCCGTTGCTACCCGACCTCAGGCCTCACCTCGCCGCCGTTCGCCTCGCCCCCGCTGCCCTTATTTCACCCCGCTCGCCCCCGCTGCCCTTACCTCGAGGTTTCCTCGCTGGCCCGCCCGAACAGCTCCTCCTCAGCGGGGCCCGCTCAAACAGCTCTTCGGCGGCGGGGCCCACCCAAACACCTACTCCTCGGAATAGCCGGCCCGAACAGCTCCTCCTCGGAATAGCCTGCCCAAACAGCTCCTCCTCGGAATAGCCGGCCCGAACAGCTCCTCCTCGGAATAGCCTGCCCAAACAGCTCCTCCTCGGAATAGCCTGCCCAAACAGCTCCTCCTCGGAATAGCCTGCCCAAACAGCTCCTCCTCGGAATAGCCTGCCCAAACAGCTCCTCCTCGGAATAGCCGGCCCAAACAGCTCCTCCTCGGAATAGCCTGCCCAAACAGCTCCTCCTCGGAATAGCCTGCCCAAACAGCTCCTCCTCGGAATAGCCTGCCCAAACAGCTCCTCCTCGGAATAGCCGGCCCAAACAGCTCCTCGTCAGCGGGGCCCGCTCAAACAGCTCTTTGGTGGCGGGGCCCGCCCAAACACCTACTCCTCGGAATAGCCGGGCCAAACAGCTCCTCCTCGGCAGGGTCCACTCGAACAGTTCCCCAGCGGTTGCCCCCCCCCCCCCCACCACCATCCCCCTCCTTTCTGACGTTCTGAAATCTGGAAATACCCAAACTTGGGCTCAGATATTTCTGGATTTGACACGTCAGAAAGACGATCTAAAGTCTGGAAGAGCCCGGAATCTGGAACAGCCTCTGTCCCGAGGGTTCCGAATTCTCGAAGATGCACCTATATTATTCAGCTATTTTGCTAAATTAAGAAACTGTTTGTGCAGGTGAGACATCCAAATATAAATCACATGATTTCTTGGTAAATTTTTTTTCACTGCTGCATGATATAAATTACATTTAAAAACAAATACGTTACTGTATTTCCTTTAAAAAAATGGATTTTAAACACGTGCCATTGTAAAGACACAGAACATGAGAAAAGTTCAACGCTTTTAAATTGTACCTAGGCTTCGATTATGAAGAATGTCACAGGAAATGTCTGCTCTCTCAATGGCATTATCTTAATGTAGCTTTTGTTTTTCTATCCAACCTATACAAGGCGAATAAATAATGGAATTACTGGTTGTTGAAGATAATTCAATAGTTGAAAGTTCATTTCACAATTTGAAAGGTATGATTTGACTGTAGTCAATAGATCTAGTTCTTTCATCTGAGCACAAACTAGAGCTTTCATTGATCTTTATTAATATTCATTGTTCTTTCTCATTCAGTAGTGTGTATGACAAAAGGCTAGGTGATGTATATAGTTGGAGGCAGTCACGTTATATGCAGCACTAAGCCTCTGCTATAAATGATTCCTTGCATGTAAGATTGCCCTAGTTACTGCCCTGCCAATTTATTTAAAACATTAATTTTCTTTTTATGTAAATTTGACCTTTTTATCTTGAAGGAATTGCCTATGATAAATATAGTTGGAGTATAAGATCACGTTATATTTTGTTAGATGGCCACTATAAACCCTTCTGGTGTCAACATCTGGCCTCAGTCATACATCATCCTCTCCCAGTGGTGGAATACACTTAATTGCATCAGAAGAGATGTCCCATATGCCCATTGTAGCTGAATATTGATTTTGCTGTCCTGTGGGAGGCTTGGACCTCCCACTACCCTGATTATACATAACTAGCACGCTCTTTAGGAAAGCAGATTTATACCCCTTGTAGTCTTGATAGATAACTTTCTGCCTGAATTTTCCTTGATAAAATATTGACTTGAGCTGTTGCTTGACTGAACATAACATTGATCATGCACAGAGGCTGATGAATTTGTTTACCAACTGCAAAAGAAATTAATTACTGCAAACACTTAAGATGGGTGCTTTAGAGACAGAATTCAGCACATATAATTATAGAAACCGAGCATTACTCTCAAATGTAACAGATGGAGCCAACTGCTTTTTCAGAGCTAATTGGATTATGAGGATGCTGTGCAGATGCGACAGGTCAGTGTATATGTATGCATATTATGTATATATATATATATATATATATCCTGTAGCATTGCACACATGGAGTCTAGATTAGTTTTAGTATTGGGGCCAAGCAGGGTTAGAGGATGGGGGAATAATTAGGAGAAGATGGGAGAGCAGGGTAAGAGGAGCGGGTGGGGGAGGTAGATGGAGAGTGAGATGAGGTAAGTGGATAGGGAGGGAGTTGGGGAGCGGAAGATGGGGAAGAGAAGTGTGATTGGGAAGGAAGAAGAGTTGGGGCAATACCAGAGGGTGGCACTAAGCCACGGCTCATTTTCTCCTTAAGTGGAAGAAGGTGCCATAGGTCATCCTTCACAGTGGGTCAGGAGGGTGAAGATAGGGATTATTAGCAGAGGAGGAGAAGAGAAGGGGAAGGGGAAAGATAATTGGGACGGATCATGAAGCAGAGGGTACAACCGGGGATGGGGAAGGAGTGGGTGACCCCAGGCTTTCTTCCCAATGAGGGAGAGTGCAGTGGACCAGAGGTACTTTTCCTCACAGTAGGGGTGGAGGAGATGTACTAGGGCCAATTTCCATCTCTATGTAGGGTGGGGGGGAACAGCACTGGTTATCTTTTCAGTAGGGTGGGGGGAACGATGATGGGGAACTAAGTGTAGAGTTTTCAGCTCATTGTGGTAGGAGCACTGGGCACGAGTTCTTTCCCAGGGCAGGGAGAAGGGGAAGTCATTGGCCAAAGGAGGTATTCCTCTCTGTTGTCGGGGGCGGGGCGGCGGGGAGGGGGGGGCAGCGTGGGGAAGGGCTGGCAGGGAGAGAGGTCAGAGTTAGTTCTAGGCAAGGTAGGGAGAGGCCAAAGTTTTTTGTCGGAGTAGGGTGTTAGGAGAGAGTAGAGTGTTGCTAGTCAGTTGGACACATGCATTAAACTGCTTCTCAGTACGGGAAAGCTCTTAATGTGGTGGCTCGAGCAGATATCACAATTTGGTAGCCTGTGGTGCCAGATAACTGAGCTCCATGCTGGAAGAGAAGCTTCTTAAATTGTTTATTGCATGTTTAGCTTGCTTTTACTATGGACTTCAAAGCCAGCGTGTAGTTTAGGTCTGTTCCAATCTGAATTTGCATTTTGTTTTCATCTAAGTATTACCATGCAATGCACTACTCTCTGTTGGCCGGGTAAATCCTGGCAGTCCTCCGAGAAAGCTGGGAATGCTTACACCAATACAGGAGCAAACATGGAAATCCTCAGCAAATGCAGTGGAAATTACATCACAGTGCTTCCCAACACATTTTCTTGAGTCCATGCCAGGCGATGCCCATTCAGAGGTGCGTTAACATTAAATGGACCTTAGGCTTTGTACCCAGCCCCATTCAGGTCGTAGGATCTGAAAAGTAAAAGGTAACAAGTAGATGGAGGCCAAAAACAGATAAATGGCTTTGTTTTCCAGTGCCACACTGGATGTTTGGGGCCTATGGCCCTCTGGCTGCCATTTTTGGACTACCTGCCAAGTATAGCTGCTGCAGGCTTCAGGCCTGCACCTGTGGTTGGCTTTGCTCCCCTGCTTCCAGGCGTATGACCCTTTCAGGAGGCAGACCTTCGCTGAGGGAATTCACAGTCCAGTAAAATGCCCTGAACCCGGAAATACAGACTGAAGGAGGAAGGGAAATTACTTCTGTATTCGCTTGTAATCTGCATCTTTGCTGAAGAGGTGCAGTGAAATGATTCCAGCCTCATTTTAAACCAGTTCACTAACGTGCAAAAGTTCAACATTATGGGGGTAATTTTAACCTGAAAAAACATGTCGGTTGGGGATAGGAGGGAACTTGAAAGTATTAAAAATCTAAATCCCGTCTCCAACCCACCCACTTTCGGCATTTACTCAGGCGGGGCGGGGAGCCAACCCACTGCCAGGAGGCGGCTTGGCACTTTAAATATGATACGAGGGCCTGAATCCTCTGATTTAACCGCAGCCAACTGTGAGCCGGCAGAGGCCGGCCTCGGGGAGCAATCCTTGCGTGCCGGGAGGAGCAGGAGTGCTTCCTCCTGACCCCCCCAAACTAACCCATCATCAGTCCGCCCACCCCTCGCCCCCCGCACCCATACAAACACCACATCTACCTGTTTGTTGCAGCCTTCTGTCCAACGTTTTCTGCCCGACTGGAAGCCAGCCTGTCAATCAGGCTGGCTTCCGGGCGGGGAACCTGTCCATGACAACGTGCGCGGCCTACCAACAGCCCCTGCTCCGGGCGGGTCAGAAACTTAAACATTCCGGCCTATATTGTGGGCCTAGATTTTCTGATCAATTGGGCAAACCTGATGGGTAAAGTGGATGGAAATCTGTTGTGGTGGGTCCCTGCTCACTTTGTGTATTGCATACATTTGCGGGGGCAGGGAGCAGCTGCCGGAAACAGGTGGGAGACACATTAATATATTTACATTAGAGGGAGTAACCTGTATGTAATTGTCCAATATTTGTACTTGCTGGATGCTCATTCATATTCCCACCCATGAAAAATGAGCATCTAGAATTGATGCTGAGCTGAATGTAGAAGTTAGATTATAGAAGCCTAGCAAGAAGATTGTTTCTCAAATTGTGAGTTCATTTCTAAATCCTTTTGTTGTATACTTTTTATTTTCTACTCCTGCCACTTCAGTATTCATCTTAGTTTGTGGCATTTGATGTGGGACAACCTTTGTCTTCCTCCAGCTACTACTGTGCAATACTGGGTTTCCCCTTGGGATCCTCTTATATCTCTGACTTCTGGAATACAATGAGAAGCAACGGAGGGTTGCCGGGAAGGCTAGGGTGCACATTGTGTGCTCACCAATTGGTACTCTCGCACCCACAAAGCATTAGTTCATGCAGAGCCTACAGTTCACAAGGAATACTATTATATCAAGCCAAACATATGCGAAGGCCTGACTAACTGTATTTGCAGAATGGTTCTGCAGAAGCATCCCAATCACAGTATGGCATGCAGTAAGTGGCACTGCATGAAAGGCATGCTCGGGTCAACAGTAGTTAACAGAGCCTGATTGGCTTCTTCCAGCAAGGTGCCACCAATTATATCCGCAGGCAAGGACCACAGGGAGTTGTATTCACAGTGTATGCCATTGCAGAGAGTCAGAGGCAGAGCTGTGTCATCTGCTGTCAGGACACCTTCCAGCTAACAAGCAGCATAGAGTTGCAGCACCCCGGAGGCACTGAGACCTCCAACCTGCCTCATCTCCCCACAGGTACACTGTAGTTATGAGCATGGAGTTATGGAGTGGCAAACAAGGCCTTGCAACGACCTCAGACAGCACCAGCTCCAGTTCAGCAGCCATCAAACAGGGAGGGTGCTGGGCTGCCATCACATGCCTGTAGCTTTCTGCCTGCATTTTGGTTTCCTTTGACTTCATTTTTGCCTGTCACTTCTTTGCCTTCTTTCCCTTCAGCCAAAGAAAAGTCTGCTGGCAGGTTGAGATGTGCATTGAAGCTTTCTTAAAGCTGCAAGGATTTTTCTTTTATGATTCTGACAGTGAGTCACTATGCCCTTTAATTGGTTGTATCCCTTTCATTTTTACTTACAGGCAATTTTCTGTATGGAATTTGTGGTTCAAGCAGAAAAGTATTCTTCAGACGCTGTACTGGTGAAGGAAATTGTAATTGTAATTTGCATTTTGACAGTGTGCCCTGGTGCGGTGTGTATATGCATGATGTGCAATGAAGGAGCTGTAAGGTTCTGTGAAGGTTTGTCAAGGGCAAGCAATGAAAGCTTAATATGTTGCCAGGCAACATATTGCACCTTGTAATCTTGGGCTGTTTACTTACCTGGTCCGTAGTATTGTTGGGTAGTCTTACCTTCAGTCTGTTGCCTTCTCCCACAATTGTTCCCAGATTCTGCAGGTACAGCTGTCAGCATTCAGCCAGGCTGCCACCTTCTGCCAGACATAAGTTCTCCAGCTGATCTGAATGTTAGCCTCAAATTTTCAAAGTTCAGTTGGCATGATTCTCATAATTGTGCACTATCCCTCCTAGAACCATCCCTCCATGCACCATTGCTCCATGCACCATCGCTCCATACTCAATTCTTCCTAGAACCATTCCTCCATGCTCAACCCCTCCATGCTCAACCCCTCCATGCACCATCGCTCCGTGCACCATCACTTCGTGCTCAATCCCTCCGTGCACCAGCGCTCTGTGTACCATCCCTCCGTGCACCATCGCTCCGTGTGCCATCCCTCCGTGCACCATCCCTCCGTGCACAAGCGCTCTGCGCACCATCCCTCCGTGCACCATCACTCCGTGTGCCATCCCTCTGTGCTCAATCCCTCCGTGCACCAGCTCTCTGTGCACCATCCCTCCGTGCACCATCGCTCCGTGTGCTATCCCTCCGTGCACCATCGCTCCATGCTCAATCCCTCCGTGCACCATCCCTTCCTGCTCAATCCCTCCATGCACCATCGCTCCGCACACCATCCCTTCGTGCACCATCCCTCCCTGCTCAATCCCCCTGTGCATTATCCCTCCCTGCTCAATCCCTCCGTGCACCATCCCTCCCTGCTCAATCCCTCCATGCTCAATCGCTCCGTGCACCATTGCTCCGTATACCATCCCTCCGTGCACCATCGCTCCATGCTCAATCCCTCCGTGCACCATCCCTCCCTGCTCAATCCCTCCGTGCACCATCCCTCCCTGCTCAATCCCTCTGTGCACCATCGCTCCGTGCACCATCGCTTCGTGCACCATCCCTCCCTGCTCAATCCCTCCGTGCACCATCGCTCTGTGCTCAATCCCTCTGTGCACCATCGCTCCGTGCACCATCGCTTCGTGCACCATCCCTCCCTGCTCAATCCCTCCGTGCACCATCGCTCCGTGCTCAATCCCTCCATGCACCATCGCTCCGTGCTCAATCCCTCCGTGCACCATCGCTTCGTGCACCATCCCTCCCTGCTCAATCCCTCCGTGCACCATCGCTTCATGCACCATCCCTCTGGGCACAAGCCTCTGTGCTCAATCCCTCCGTGCACCATCGCTCCGTGCTCAATCCCTCCGTGCACCATCGCTCCGTGCTCAATCCCTCCATGCACCATCGCTCCGTGCTCAATCCCTCCGTGCACCATCGCTCCGTGCACCATCGCTTCGTGCACCATCCCTCTCTGCTCAATCCCTCCGTGCACCATCGCTTCATGCACCATCCCTCTGGGCACAAGCCTCCGTGCTCAATCCCTCCATGCACCATCACTCCGTGCACCATCCCTCCGTGCTCAATCCCTCCGTACACCATCGTTCCATGCACCATCTCTCTGGGCACAAGCCTCCGTACACCATCGCTCTGTGTACCATCGCTCTGAGCACCAGCCCTCTGGGCACAGACCTCCTTGCATCAGTCCTCCTCGTCAACATCTCCTGCAGCAACACATCTACATTGTTAGACATCTAGCAAGCGATAATTGCCTTGCCACTCTGCCACATAGGTTTTCCTTGCTTTCGTCATTGCTTATCACTTCTTTCCCTCCAGACAGCCATAGCAAAGATCACAGATTTCTTTGTCCCAGTGTGGTCACTTTTCTTTATTTAGCTACTTAGTCCCTTTAAGTTGAAGCTGCAGTCTTTAAGAGATATGAGCTATGAGTTCCTACTTCACTCAACACAGAATCACAGTAGTTAAGGAGATGTATTTAAATTATATGTATGAGCTGGACTCGTAATATCTAGTGAGCCCAGTGTCAATAGCAGCACCTTGCCTGATGTGGTCCAGCAAGACTCACACTGAGATCACATCATCAGCCCTAAATAATTTGTAACACTGAAATATCGACATGTAAGTTCTGCTCCTTTAAGCATGGGAATTGCTTTTTAGAAGTCTTCGGTGGCCTATTGGTTTTGTATCCTTGATGACATTCAGAACCAACAAGGTAACACTCAGCTGAATTTCCTCGGATTTCGGACAATACCATTATTCTGTGACTATAGCGCCCTGTGGTGAGGACATGGCACAGATGGCTATTTCTCACACAAACTACTTCAGGCAGAAGAATTCTTTCCACATCAACAGTAACTTGTGACTAATTGCAGTCATCTGTTACCAGAGAATTCTCGCAGGTGTCACCGTTGTACGGGATAACAGAAGAATTTGTTCCTGACAAATTAGGAGGCAAGCTAAAGCTAACAAATGATATAGCAGTAACTCCAGCAAGGGGCATGAATAGGAAAGTGTGAGGAATGAAAGAAATAAAGAAATTCTGGTCTATTAAATGGGGAATGTTTTGTCAGGAACATTGAATCGTGCCTCTTTCATTCAATTTTAATTGGGAAAAAATAGGAAATGATTTGTGCAGCTTTAGGCTAATGGACGTGTAGTACTTTCATATTTGAAATCAGACTCAATGTATTATAAGCATTACTACTACCTGTACAACAATTTATATTTATATTGCACTCCTCATGTAAGAGAGCATCTCGGAACAGAATAGAAGAGAGAGACAGGTTGAACAGGAATTGACGGGGTGAGACTGAAGGCACAGTTGAAGGGTAGGTTTTTTCGAGCCTTTGAAAAGCAGAGGGGGAGGGAGCAAGGGGAAATGTTTTCTGACCAGATGTCTAGAGGACAGCAGTGTAGTGACTAAAATATTAGCCTTCAATGGGAGCAGAAAGGGCAGGGGACATGCAGTAATCCAGAGTTAGAAGAACTAAGGGTGCAAGTCAAACATATAGCTGAAGATGATTTCCTAAATAAGGTGGGGGGAAACCATGAAGAGAATTAAAAACTAGGACAAGTATCTGGAATGAATTTACTGGGGCGCAAGGAACCAATGCAGCAGGAAGGTGAAAGGAGTACAGGAATTTGTGAGGGAGCAGAATTGGTTCTGGATTAGTTTGAGGGCTGAGATGGTGAGGCCAGGAAAGAGACCATTGGGAAAATAAGTCCTTAAACTGATGGATGAAGATTTGAGCAGTAGTGGGGTGGCAAGCATGAACAAGTGGAGAAAGTTCTGGAGATGGAAGAATGGTCTCAGCAGTGGAACAGTTGTGGTGCTTATGATTGAACAGAATGCTGAGATTACGCACTACTGGGCTCAGCCTGACTCAAAGGAGCTAATAGATTTTAAACTAGAGGTTCAAAGGTATCGACACAGTCGGATGGCTTCAGTTTTATTGATGTTGAGCTACAGGAAATTTCAACTCATTAGATAATACAGCAGCAGCCCTGGAGTCAATGCCAGTGGCAGCGAGGTAAGGTGTGGGCACACAAACCTTCAAAGAGTTGTCTCAGTAAAATGGTTTTGATCAAATACAACATATTTGATGGTGGAGTTTGTCCATACATGCTCCTGCCGCAGAGCTTCACCTGTTGGGAGCATGTGTCAGGAATACGACGGCGAGCTCAGCAGGCTTGCAAGATTTCCTGTCTTTTCTGGCAGGTGAAGCTCTGTGCTAACAGTAGCTATTTAATATCTTTGATTCAGATTGAAACAACATTCTTGCAAAATGAAAACACATTGATCTCTAGGTACTAACATATATTCCTCTCTACTCCTGTTATTGCTAGGGGGAAGGGGAATGTGTTCTAATTAAGGTGAGGGATGATCATGTTGTGAAATGCTGCCTTTTTTCCATTTGTGCACAGTATCCACATCAAGCATGCTTCCATCTCTACCTATAGGCAATGCTGACAGTTTTCATTGCTGATGATAGCTGGCTTTAGTGTTTATTTATCAGAATCCACCAAGGAGAAAATCAGTTATGAAAGGTCGCTTATCTAACATGGAGCTCGGTAGTGATGACTACAGTTTAGGCAGTAGCTATATTGCTTACTTCGGAGAAATAGACCCCAAAACCACCATAGGAATGGATTAATTAGACACATAGCCACTAAGCTATCAGAGAAATCAAAAATAACAGATGGACGCCATATAATTAAGATTAATTAAAAGTACATACATAAAATCTGCTTCAATTCTGATTGCCTGGAGGCAAAGATGGTAGGTAATAAGCTTTTTCTGCTATTCTAATAACAAAATGATGTCAGCACTTTCATAGAACAGCCATTTTCATAAAGGTCAGAGATATATATCCAATTCTTTTGAATTGGGTTGGATTTTTACAATAAATAGGTGAAGATTTAAGAAATCTTAAGTGTGAACTTAGTACAGAAAAAACGTATTTGTTTTTCATTCCATTCAACTTACTGATGCAGAGCGAGTGTCCTTTTAAAATTGCACAAAGCCACATTTTAAAAAAATGTTAGTGGCTGCAAAAATAATATAATAAACACGAAAGCACTGCAATGCAGTACAGTAAATACAGTAGAGTACATACATTCAGTAACCATGGCGGAGAATTTTTGGGGTGTCAGTGGGTAGAATTGGTAGCGGGTCAGGTGGGAACCCATCGCTGTCACCCCACCACAATGCACCTTTCCCAAAGTCGGGTCTGTCGGCACTGAGCAGACCCAACAAGCAGCGGCAGGTGACCCAATTAAAACGATTAGCATCTAGTTGACAGATGTTTAACAAGCTTTTTAAACTTTATTTTTGACTTTAACTGCATGACCACAGGAACCACACTGCTTGGCGACCATGGCTGTCAAACTGAGGCCTGGCCATTGCTCCAGCTGATTACTTGACAGCTTCCAATGTACAGTAAAAGCTCCCACCTGACAGAGGGTCGTGAATCTTTGGAATTCTCTATCCCAGGGAGCTATAGAGGCTGGGTCTTTGAATATATTTAAGGTGAAGATAGACAGTTTTTTTGAATGAAATGGAAGTCAAGGGTTATGGGGAGCGGGCACGGAAGTGGAGTTGAGGCCAGGATCAGATCAACCATGATCTTATTGAATGGCTGAGCAGGCTCAAGGGCCAAGTCTACTCCTGCTCCTATTTCTTATGTTATGTTCTTATGACAGATTCTCAGCCACAAACTGTTTCTCAGTCCATTTCCAGCAAAATTGTGCAGACTTTCCACTTTCCACTCCCCATCCACACTCACCTCATTGGAAGAACTCTCTCACCATTGATAGAATGCTTCTGTCATCTCTACTTCACCTGCCATCTATTCTATCAACATTGGTGCCATTTATACTGCCTCACCTTGGTCCTCAGAATCCAACCACGATCAGCCCCAACAAGGCCAGATTTACTTCACTTGACGCTGTACACACTGGCTGCCACATGATGCGCCAGGTTGGCATCACCCCACACCAACACCATAAAACATCCTTACAATGCCCAAGCCATTCCTTTCACACTCATCAGCATTGTGGGGGTACCGTTATGTCTCACCATTCATTGCAACTCACCAAGCCACTTCTAAAGGTGCACACAAATCTATCCAAGAACGGAAAGTGTTGAAAATAAAGGTGTCAGTGTTTGATAGCACATTAACAGAAACTTCACATGAACATTGGATAAAACACCCAAGCACCTACCCTTGTGTGTTGTTAGTCAGTATGAGTGGACAAGGATGAGGGTGAGTGTGAGGAGTGTCTAGTAAGATGGGGATGATAATGTAGGTAGAGAGAGAGGGATGGGTTGAGGTGCAGGGTAAGTTGGTGTGAGAAAGGATGTGCAGGAGTTGGGTAGGGAAGGCAGAGTAATGTTGATGTGATGAGACATTTCGTGATCTACTGAGATCATTGAAAGGTTTGCGCCACTGCACCCAGGTTGTCCTGATGACATACCTGTTTGTGACCTCCTGTGCAAATGCAACTCGGCTATGTTGGTCTCCTGGGGTGGTCTCTTTCACCCATGGCATGGCAAGAGGATCTCCCAGCATGCTGTGACACCCTCCATAAGCATATGGAGGGAGTCATGGGAGAAGCTAGTTGCAGCTCTGTACTTCTGTGCAGCGATTGTTAGTATTTGCAACACTTCACTGCTGTAGAACACTGACAGCACAAACGACAAAAGAAAGATGGCCATAGTCCCTTTAAGGAAACCGGCTGATGACGCATCATGAATGTCATCACCAGACCCGCTTTCTCTAATTGGGCCGGGAAACACGCTGGGCAGGCTTAGCAAGCCCCATGAACGTAAATTAATTTCCAGAGTGGGATGGAGCCAGCAGCGGGGTCATGACCCACCCCTGACATCGCCCTCCCTGGAGCAGCTGTAGGGTGGGGTCAGCGAGTCTTGATTGGGATGAGCCTCTGCTCGTAGTGTGGTAATACTGTTGACTGCTTTCATCTTAATCAAAACTACATCTATTGGCTTTTGTGGCTGCTCGTTTATATTTAAGCACAAGGAAAATGCAGAGCTCAACTGGAAAATGTTGATTTTGTCCAAAGGTAGTATTAATTCTGAATTCACATTATATTGTGCTTATTTACACACAAGATAAAAATCTGGAACCAAAAGAACGACTTGTTATTTATATAACGTCTTTCATGACCTCAGTACATCCAAAGCACTTTAGAGCCAATGAAGTACTTTTGAAATGTCGTTTCTGTTCTAAAGTAGGAAACGCAGCAACCAATATCACAAATAGCAATGAAATAATGACCAGATAATCTGTTTATTAGATGTTGGTTGAGAGATTAATGTTGGCTGCCAGGACACCAGGAGAACTCCCCTTCTCTTATTCAAATAGTGCCATGGGATCATTTATAGTGTATCTGAGGTGGCAGATTGCACTTTGGTTTAAGGTCTCATCTGAAAAACAGTGCCTCCGATAGCACAGTACACCCTCAGTACTGCACTGAAGCGACTGCTGAGATTACAGACTCAGGTCTCTGGAGTGGGATATGAACCCACCACCTTCTGACTCAGAAGTGAGAGTGCTATCACTGAGCCAAGTTCCCCTTAGTCCAAGAACTTTATGTTGAAGAGTCACTTTCTCAACATGCACCATCTGTTTGTGATTCCAGTACATATATATTTAGAACGTCTCAGCAGTCGGATTAGCAGATGTCTTAGCATTTGGGTTTGTACTACAGGGTACTACCAACTATAGTCAAAGTCTTGTGTTGTTGTAAAGCTTAGATTCATCATCTGTCTAAATTAATATATTAATTTACCTTTTTTAGCAAGGGAATAGTATTTCAATGATTCTATTCAATCAAAATTAAATTCTTGCAGGGTCATATTAAGATGAATGTTTTTTTTAAATTCTGCTGTAGAAATGAGTGACATAAATCTCTGTTTCATCACAAATACTGGTACAATATTGACCATAGATTGTCCTTTTCTTGATCAGGGAGTGAATATATATAATATTTTGCATGTGAAATTTTAATCATTAGTTTTTAGGCTGTGTTCTTTCCAAAGAATAAATAATGAAGAGCTAAAGTAGAATAGGAAGTTGTGTCTGATGGTGTGCTCTTCCATAGCTTTGACCAGAAGTGGCTGTGGTGGAATTTCTTGGTGAGGAACCTTTTAACTGCTTACAGATGGAAGAGTGCATTGAATAGCCTTGTCAGTAAAACGGGGCATTCAACCTGAGAATCCCTGTAACAATTTGACAATTGAAATCTGAGAATTGAGGAGAATGCAAAAGTGATTAAATATGAGAAGGGAAAAGCACTATTCTACATATTAGAAGTGACACTGAGTCAAAGGAAGTGACATCAATTGACAGGTTATGTTACACATGAATTTTGGAGACATCAAATGTCACATTCAACTGGATCTGAAAATGAAACATCTGAAAATGACATGCCTCTAGACAGAAAGAGTTCAGTTTAAGGATTCTCTCCATTTTTACTGTCCATTCCTTCAATTGGTGATAAAAAACTGAGGTACTAGCTTCTCAATCAAAGGATTATTTGTAATACTAAACTCTTGCAGCTTTCAAATGATAAGACTGATTTTTGTTATTTAAAAAATACCTAAATGGTAAAGCAGTATATTCAATGGCATACCCCTTAAATTGGTTATTTTTTCTGATTTCTTCCTACAGACATGGGATATTAATGTCAGAAAAAAAAATCTTGATTTCATAATTATCTTTATTAAGCAGACTGCAGTTGTTTTTATGGTGAATAACCAAATTCAAGTGTGGTCAACTAACAGTGAAGTTAATTTGAAAGTTCTGGTTTACTGCAACTCCAAACCAGATACATTTCAATCTATTTGTGCTTTTGCCTTTTATGATCAATCTTTTCACGGCAGAAAGTTCATTGATCACACTGCTTGTGAATGATTGTAATAATAGTTCCTGTATCTGAAACCTATCTTCATGCTCTAAATCCATTTTGTGTTTTAATATAAAGTTTAGAAGTGCTTAAATTAATTTATACATAATCGGACATGTCGCAGAGAATCTTGGAACTGTGACGGGAAGGCAAGTTCTTCGCAGAAGCAGCAGGTCTTTAAGGTTGGGACTTGAAGCTTCTTCAGGGCAATCAAGATTTTCTGCAAAAGTGGATAATAATGTCTTGAGGCTGGGCGCATCATTAGGGAGATGAAGTGGGATCAGTAGGTTGCCTTGATCACAAAGGTTTGCAATTATTTTTCCATTAGCGTCTGTTGTTGATCATGGATGAAAAGATTCCTATTGAAAAGAGAGTGACTTAAGATTGTCATTGGCGCCCATCCTATTTGATATCATTATCAATTATATGTTGATTGGCTTTGTAAGGGACGATTTCAAAGTGCCCAAAGCATTTCTGAAATAATTGTGGCACTTCCTTTTGTAAATGAAGTGTTGTTGCCAGACTCATTTCGGAATCTAAGGACTAGACTTACGGCATATATCCATCCATTTACTGCTCATTTAACTGCTGAGATTGAGTTTACTGCCCATATTTGATTATAAATGGAAACTAATACCCAATTATTGCCCATTTATCACCGGCGTAACTTTCGGCATACAATTATCGCCGGGAATTAGCTGAACCACCCGCCCATATTTTTTTAATAAAATCACTCATTCACCGCCCAGACGACTGTTTTACAATGGAAACTAACGCCCAAATACCATCCAGATTATCGGTGAGCGCTACTTTCGGCATCTCGCCCATATATACCGCCCAAATGATCACTCACCCAAAATGACGCTCAAGAAAAGCTGCACTCACCTGACCTTAACCCAGTGTATGGGTGCCATTTTGTAAATCAGAGGACTTTTAATAAAAGCCTGCTTCAAGTTGATGGGAACATTGAAGTAATTTGTGAATGATTTTAAGGGTGTTTTAAAATCTTGACAACCATCCAATCACATTGTGGTGAATTTTGAGTTTATATTGCGTTTGTAGAGGACAATTTAATACTTTTGAAAACATAACAGGGCATTTATACTAATGGGGTCTGTAATTTCTCAGCCGGTATTGATGACTACTCACATGCTGCAGAATAGAGATGGGAGAAGGTTTATTGAAGAGCATTATGTGCTCAATCAAAGAGGTGGGAGACTGCTGAGGAGGAGGAGACCTTACACCCGACACATTTACAGGGATAAGCGATCATACCTGGATTTGTCGGATAATACTTGCCTTAGGAGGCTGCGCTTCCGAAAGGAGGTCCTCAGTGAGATTTGCTAGCTAATTAAGGGTGATCTGCAGCCTACCAGCACTGGTAGGACCGCACTGCCCGTTGAGGTTGAGGTTAAGGTTACTGCGGCACTTTCCTTCTATGCATCGGACTCCTTTCAGGCCTCAGCTGGCAACATTTGCAGCATCTCTCAGCATGCCACACATTGCTGCATTTGACAGATGACTGACGCCCTTTGTGCTCACAGGATGGACTTTATAAACTTCCATATGACCAGGGAGGCACAGAGTGAGAGGGCTTTGGGTTTCTCGAGAATAGCAAACTGCCCCAAGGTGCAGGGAGCAATAAACTGTATGCACATCGCCCTGCAAGCACGTTTCAGGATGCAGAGGTGTTTCGGAATGGAAAGGGATTCCACTCCCTGAATGTGCAACTCGTTGTCGACCACAAGTAAATAATCATGGCAGTAAATGCAAATTTTCCAGGGAGCATCCATGATGCGCACATCTTGCGTGAGAGCACTGTCTCTGACCTGTTTAAGAGTCAGCCACAAGGTCACGGTTGGATGCTGGGGGATAAAGGATATGGCCTTGGCAGCTGGCTCATGCCCCCCTGCCGAGTAGCGCTACAACGAAAGCCATATAGCCACACGCAATATCATCGAGGAGGCAATTGGAGTGCTTAAACAGCGTTTCAGATGTCTGGATCATTCAGGAGGTGACCTACAAAACAACCCTGAGCATGTCGCTGAGTTCATTGTGGTGTGCTGCATGTTGCATAACTTAGCTATCAGGAGGGGACAAGAATTGCCAGATGGGACTGCCGATCCACCTCAGGAGAGAGGGGAGGCGGAAGAGGAGGACGAGGACCTTGGGGAGGACAATGAGCCTGCTGTTGAACCCATGCCCCCACCTCACCCTACACTGAAGGAAAAGCCCCATGGTAGTTACGCAGCTGCAAGACTGTTGCGACAGCAGTTCATAAATGACCGCTTTGCATGAATTAACTTTGGTGACAGTTATAGTTACGTTACGTTATGTTTCAACCTTATCTGGCCTGGCCTCACCATTGTTTGCAACCCTAGTATTGATGATTAACCTTTCTGTTATTAGAAGACACTGCACAATAATTTTAAGTTA
Source organism: Pristiophorus japonicus (assembly GCF_044704955.1). Classification (NCBI taxonomy): domain Eukaryota; kingdom Metazoa; phylum Chordata; class Chondrichthyes; family Pristiophoridae; genus Pristiophorus; species Pristiophorus japonicus. The sequence continues at coordinate 189,326,896 of NC_091982.1, read as the reverse complement.
AATAAAAATATTTAATAATTATAAATTTAAAAAATGAATATAAATACCCATTCTCCCACCCCCACCCCAAACAGTCAAATGTTTTTTAATAATAACATTTAATAATAATAATCATAATTTTTAAATAACAATTAACATATAACACCAACACCCCCCAACAGTCAATAAATTTATAATAACAATAACAATAATAGCAACAACCCCAACAGTGAACATTACAAAAACAAGAAGAATAATGTCCAGTTTCCCCCCGCCCCTACCTGCGACCATGCTTCCCTTTGCCTCTACTCTCCCAGGTGTGAACCCCCTCCCCCTCCTTTCCAACTTACACTCCGCCTTCTACCCACATTCATGCCAAGCCGTCTTGCAGCAGGGCACCTTGTTTCCAATTAAACGTTTTCTGACTCAGAAACAACTGCTTCCTCCTGACTCGCATCTGTCGACATGGGTGATACGGCACCTTGGGGTGCAATGCCGTATCTCGAGACCACCGCCTGCTGAATGGCATTGATGGAATCAGCCATTCTCCACATTGCCGCAACCATCTGCGCTTTGTCCTCCGAGATTCGCGCAGTCAGTGCGGCAATGTTCCCGGTCAATCCACCCATTGCCTGGAGGAGGTCTTGACCAATGTTGACACTCGTCCTTGACAGTGCAACCATGTCCAGGTTGACATTCGCCTGTCGTTGAGCAATGCTACCTCACCGAACCAACCTCCGCGGGGCCGGCGTAGGCATTGGACCACTCGGGGTGCCCCGCTTTAAGAGGCTTGGCCCCACTACTTCCTCTGTTGATGAAGACGTGGCCGCAGGAATATTAGAACAAGTACCTGAGGCTCATCATCCTTCTCCTCACTGGTCTCCTCCATTGTCAGGACGACCTGAAGGAGAAGTGGTGACACTCTCGGGGCCTCCAAGTTTCTGGTTTGCTCCTGGGGAGCCTGGGGAGCTAGAAAAAAAAATGAAGGTTAGTCGAAGAGAAGGGGAGGCCAGGGTGACATGAGAATGCTTACACTACGCAGGCATATGTACGAGGAGCAACACTACTGCAATAAATATCATCGCCAGGCATCACATATAATTAACATCATGATATTACAGAGGCTGCATGGCATTAGATTGAGATTTGATGATCCCATCATTAATTACATAACATTACATCATTCATATGTTATACTGAAATGTTATTAAATGACTTTAAATCACCAATGGTTTATACATTACTCACGAGGCGCAAAAATGGGATCAGCACCATCACGGGTGGCCGAACGATTATACGCACCGACAAGTGCTAATGCGTGCTCCTCTAAGTCGGTTAAATTGCTAAGTTCAGCAGGGTCCTCCTCCTGTGCGCCTGCGCTCTGATCTGTTCTTAGATATCTTCCTCTGCAAAGGTGATGAGCATGGCATAAGCTAATTGCCTAGGTACTCTTACAGATATTACTGTAACATCATCATCATAGGCAGTCCCTCGGAATCGAGGAAGACTTGCTTCCACTCTAAAAATGAGTCCTTAGGTGACTGAACAGTCCAATACAAGAACTACAGTCCCTGTCACAGGGGGACAGATAGTTATTGAGGGAAATGATGGGTGGGACTGGTTTGCCGCACGCTCTTTCCACTGCCTGCGCTTGATTTCTGCATGCTCTTGGCGACGAGATTCGAGGTGCTAAGCGCCCTCCTGGATACACTTCCTCCACTTAGGGCAGTCTTTGGCCAGTGACTCCCAGGTGTCAGTGGGGGTTGTACTTTATCAGGGAGGCTTTGAGGGTGTCCTTGTAATGTTTCCTCTGCCCACCTTTGGCTCGTTTGCCGTGAAGAAGTTCCGAGTAGAGCGCTTGCTTTGGGAGTCTCATATCTGGCATGCGAACAATGTGGCCTGCCCAGCGGAGCTGATCAAGTGTGGTCAGTGCTTCAATGCTGGGGATGTTGGCCTGGTCGAGGATGTTAACGTTGTTGCGTCTGTTCTCCCAGGGGATTTACAGGATCTTGAGGAGACATCGTTGGTGGTATTTCTCCAGCGACTTCAGGTGTCTACTGTACATTGCCCATATTACTGTAATACAACACATAGAACACACAGATATTATAATCCACAATTAGTCATCGCCCATGCTATTCATCATTAATATTACAAGCTAATACGCTTTGTTTGCAATTGATGAATGGTTATATCTGCGGTCTGAGAATAAATTTAATAAGATTGTGGTTAGGAACTAATGCTCAAAACCAAAATTATCAGCTTAATTACAATACGACAGATCTACATTTTAATTAATGAGTCATTGCATCATTACAATTATAAATTTAATAATTAATACTTACTCTTCCATAACCTACCAGGTCGTTCCAGTGCTTGCGGTACTGGTTTGGCTCATGAACATCGAGGATACAACCTCGGCGATCTCTGCCCATATCCTTTGGTACACATGGCGGGGTGGAGGGGGGCGGATTTCCCATGACCACCCCGGGTTAATTGAGCCCAACGAGTTTCCATCTCGTGGACCAGTGTTGCGTTCGCCTCATCTGAGAATCTCTTAGCTCTCTTCCTCCCATCAACCTCCACCAAATCAATCCCCTCACCCACCTCACCAACATCTCTCACTCCCTACTCCACATATTCCATCTTCATACTCTCAGTTTTTTCTATTCATTTCTCCCCTGCTTGCCTCAACTGTGTTCTCTCTCTCCTTGTCTTTCTTCAGTCTTCTGAGTATGCGCAGATGACCCCTGACCTCAAATCACGGGAAAAGTTAATCAGTTAAAAAAAAACGCGCATGCGCAGAACGACCATTGCTATGGACACCGACCTTGCATGACAGAATAAATTGCTATCGCCCATTTCACATCGCAACAGCTATCGCCCAAATTAAAAAGGCAAACTTAGCGGTTTTTAAAATGGGCGATATTCCGGCGATCCCGAAAAATAATACAACACTAACACCAGAAAAATCTACCATTTTTGGGCAATATCAATGTAAATAGAAAGTCTAGCCCAATGACTTCCTTAACATAGGAAAAATATTGCAGTTAGCTATACATTGTAAACCTGGACTTTATGCATTACAGGAGTACCACTCATCTGACTGTAACTAACGTTAAAGGTCTTCAATGCCTGGGGCTCACTTACTAAATAATACAACAAGTTAAACGAAAGGTTTTGGTAAAAGTATTCTTACTGAATAGAACTGGTAAATCAATCGGATAAAGTGCCGCTTCATTGTGCACCCAACAAACATACTGGTATAAAATAGCAGAAATATACCATGCTCCTTTTCAAATAAGCCTAATTAAAACCGTGACTTGTACCAAGAAAGAACCAAGGGGTAAAAAAAATATATATATGGAAAGTTACCGTGATCCCTTTCCGTGTCTTCCCATTACATTTTTCTTTCTTTATTCTCTTTATTAATCCCACAGGCCTTGGAATGGTAACATTTAACCCCACCAATGGGAGGCCTTAAATTAAGCTGGCCTTTATTAGGTTTAAAGACCCTGTTTCTCAGAAATCAGTCATGGACACAACGGGGAGTCATTTTAACCTAACCAGTGAGAAACTGACAGGACTGATCAGAGGCCTGTTTTACATCCTGCCCAATTTCCCTTCCAGTGAAGTCAATGGAAAGTAAAATCAGACTGGGTGTAAAACTGATGGCCAATCCACTCCTGTCAGTTTTTAGCTGGGCGTGTTAGATTGAAATTATCCTCAGCGTATTTATCCTTTAGAATTATTTTTCCATTTCAGGAAAATTAAGGCTTTATTATCTTTTATCTTACACAGTTAGAACAAGCAGCACATAGTATATTATGTTAATGACAGTTAATATAGAGCAGCAGGAATGTTTTATTTATGGTAACCAAGTCAATGATTTTCAAACCTTTTGCTGTGCAAAACAGACTGACAAAATGTTAATGAGGGCAGGAGCACATCGTCCCCAGCCTCAACGGGTTCTTTGGCCTTTTTTGGCTTCACCCGCACCGCTTCCCTATAAATATCAGGGCCAAGATGTTAGTAAGTCAACAACTGAAGAGAAGTGCAGAAATCTGATGATCTCTGGTACCTCTGGGATCTCCTCATAGAAGCCCTCAGGTCCAGAGGCCCCAGTTTGAAAACCAAATGACCTAGATGATTATTTAAATGCTATAAAAGATCTGGCTACCCAAAGAAAGGGAAATTTGAGTAATTTGCTTGTAATACTACATATTTTTATTATTTTTGTTTTGAGAATAGGTACATTTGAAAGTATATCAAAATGTAAGTACATACACAGTATACAAAGAACTATGCAGCTTTACTCTCATGCAATTATTAAAGGAGTTACTAATTTAAAATTCTTGTGGTGAGCTTAGCAATTATTGTTTAAGGGTCACACTCGGTCAGTGTGACTCTAAAGTGGGGAAAGGAGCCCTTAGGTAGCAAGAAATCACATACATGCTGAAACTACTCCAGCTCCGTGTATTTGGTTCCATAGCATTGATAAGTCCAGCTTCAAAATGAAGCCATTTTAAACTTGTTTAATTCAAAGGTTTGACAATACATTACTGTTTTTAGAGTTTTATTTAAGGTTTGCTAATTAATTAATTTCCTGCTGATTTAAGAGAACTGATACCATGTGCAGCCCCTCTGTTTTTTGTTAATCCAACATATAGATGGAGACCACAAACTCACTAGAACAAGATACGCTTCCTGAGGCATTTTCTCCTCAACATGGCATATGTATATTCATTAAACCACTTTATTACCTTTATTGTATTAAAATAACCAAGGGAACAGTTGAGATATTTTAATTACACTACAGTATTCGAATGTTATGCTCCTGGGCATATTTCGAAGACATCTGCTATTCATTAAAGAATCTACATGCCCTTATTAAACTGCAGGGCAGGACAGGTTAGGTTCAGGAAGATCTATTTTTTTTTAATGACATTGGCTAGAGATTACGGGGCTGAAATTGCCTTCCATCTCAAACAGGGCGCACAATTGGAATTAAATGACTATTCTCCACCCCAATCTATGAGGCGGGGAGAATAGAGGGATTTTGCCCTCTTTTCCTCCGTGATTTGTTGGGGCGGTGTTTCGGGTGGCTGCGGGCCGGAAATGGGTCCGGATCGGGACATAAGGTGGGCGATGTCATCAGTGCGGACACGCAGCAACGTCCCTCCCCTTCAGTTAAAGAGGAGGGATGCTGCGAGCTCTGCAGCCACTTAAGACAAAATTAACAATTACTCAGGCAGCAAGACCCAAACAGCATCTCAATATTTCTGGTGCTCACTTTCGGAAGAATGTAAGGAAGGGCTTTAGGTAACATTCAGTGAAGCACATTATACAATGCCACTGGCAGGCCTGAAGGCGATCATATAAAAGAATGCGAATAACACCTCAATTAATTGTAACACACTAACTAAATTGCATGATGTAATAACATACACTTATTCTGCAGTCCTAGAAAACCATCAATAGCAAAAAGGTACAAGATAATTGAATTGTATTCCATTGCTACAATAAGTAATAAGTTGTTTGGAGGAAGTTAAAGTCACAAAGTTGGTGTTGAGAGTTGAAATGTCCTTTTTTTCCCTACAATTTTGTCTTCTCCTCCCCGAAGGTGATAATTCTGGGTATTATCCCATGGACCATCCTTTATGCACCAGCCCAGACAATGAAAATCAGTAGGTTATTCAACCAAGGGGGGCATGACAGTTAACCTCAATCTGGTTCTTAGGAAGCATCCACAAGCTTGCACTTTGCCTCAGGAGTCACTGGTTGCAATCAGAAGTGGGAACTCTTGCTAAACAAGGGAAACGAAAGGCCAAGTGTAGCACCACAAGTGCTGCCCCCGCTAAGATCAGATAACTGGGCACAGACCTGGATTAATAAGCAAGACACTCTAGTATATATGGCTTTGTGCTACACTAGGCAGTACTTATATCCATCAGGCCATCGGTGAAGCATCTGTGACAGAACCTGCAGTGGCACAAGTCATAGAATCATAGAATGATGCAGCATAACAGGTGGCCATTCAGCACAGTGTGCCTATTTTGGCTCTTTCGTACAGTTACCAACTTAATCCCACTTCCATTATCCATAGCTCTGTAATTTTTTTCCATCAAATATTTATCCAATTCTCCTTTGAATATTGCTATTGAATCTGCTTCCACCACCTTTTCAATCAGTGCAGGTCCTAAGGTCCAAAACCTCGTTAAATATCTCAACACTAAGAACTACAAGCTTTAGTCTTGTGGTTTAAACATTATTTGAGCCTCTTGAGATGAAGTATTCAAATTACCCTTCATCATTTTCATTTCTCATCCACATTGATCCAAAAGTGCTTTCATGGAGGTCACATTAATATCTGACGCCACTGTACAGTCTGCAGTCTCAGCTGTCTCATCCATTGGCAGTCTGATGGAGTAAATCCAGTGCTTGCACTATCTGCTCTAGCTTCTTATACCATTGACAATGTATATGTTGGCAACCTATCTGTGAGTGTTTATTGCACGCATTAACAACTTATCTGTGGCTATTTGTTGAACATACCTGAAGTATTTTATTGTTCATGTCTCAATTTTCTGAACACAAGTTGATTTGACATTGGTTTGCCCTCATTTGTCATTATCACAGTCTGCTTATATCTTCTACAAGAAGAATAGTTTAACTCAGATACTTCTATTTACCTTCTGCCTTTAAAGGTGGATTTTCTGAGTTGTGTGCACCCAGGGTAGGAACTGTATGCGGCCGGACGTCTACCCAATACATTGCAAATGGCTGTTCCTGCCTGAACATCCAGGTTAGGGCCCTCATTTGTTATTCAATGTGAACTTACACTCACACAGGGGATTGCCTCACAATGTCCATCTAAAGGAAATGACCTTTGAGAGATGAAAAACTTTTCATTCACAAAGGGAATCTCCGTGCAATTCATGGAGTGCTGCAGGAACATAATCCCCAAATTTGCAGATAGTAAAGTGAAGGTGCTTCTGCATGAAATAAGTATAAAGTGGGCCACCCTTTTTTGTCACTCAAGCCACCATCCTAGATGACAGCAGTTTGGCATGTCAAGGAGAAGGCGACAGCCAATGTCAATGTTGTTTCCAGTATCCACAGAACCTGACAGCAGGCTGCCAAGGTAAACCTATCCAACAGTACCAAATATTAGCTTGATGTCCTAAGTGTACAGGTAATCTCTCAAATCTGTTACACCTTTACTGCTGCTGCATCCAAAGCAATCACACAACTTTATACCTCTTTTATTGCTTATCATGCATGTCCATTTTATAGCAGGAGCCAATAGTAGTACAGGTCCTAACCCTAGTTAAGTATCTCAGCACAAGGAGATGCCGCAATCCCAAGCATATCCCACTGAGACCCAGCAGCCAGCCACCTTCCATTGAGGAGTCATCACTGAGCAGTAAAAAGACACTTTCACTAAGGGGAATCAATGGACCAAAAAATAGGAATGTCATGAACATGTAGCACAAAGTAGGCAAATGAAAGGCTCTATTTTGGCCCTCGTCCAGAGAGTTTATTTTTCTTGCCTCTAATGCCCACTTTGGATGGATGGACTTAATCAGAAAATGCTGTATGAATGCATAATAGGGCTTTGTACATTCTGTGCCCTGGATACACTGCCGGGAATGCTATCCTGCATCAGAATTTCTATCTTTTAATTAGTATCCATAAAGGGTGAATGGGATCATGAGGCATTGACAAAGCTTTGATTTCAGTTACACTGTTACCATTTTATCAGTTGTCTGTGCGCATTGAAATTCTTCCATTTGTTGACTCTTTGAGTGTCATCCAGTCTCTGTAATTAACTCACTTAAGTAGACAAATGACTACTTTTTTTGCTAGTGATCCATTGTATGTCTAATGTCTACGTCTACTATTTCTTTAGCAATGTGCATTATTGCAATTTTTCTGGCATTGTTACAGAGTCCAAATCCCATGTAGATAAGCAAGAAATTATAGAAGAAGCAATCAAATATATAGAAAAATAGGGTTAAGAATTGGATTTTTTTTATACACTTCAGATCTCGATTATTTGGATACTATTCAAAGTTGGAAATCTGTAAGTAAAAAGAGAAATTGTAAGTAAAAAAAAGAAAGACTTGCATTTATATAGCACCTTTCATGACCTCAGGATGTCCCAAAGCCCTTTACAGCCAATGAAGTACTGTTTTGAAGTGTGGTCACTGTTGTAATGTAGGAAATGTGGCAATTTATTTGCGCACAGCAAGCTCCCACCAACAGCAATGTGATAATGACTAGATAATCCGTTTTAGTGATGTTGATTGAGGGATAAATATTGGCCAGGACACCAGGGATAACTCCCCTACTCTTCTTTGGTATCGTGCAATGGGGTGTTTTACGTTCACCTGAGAGAGCAGACGGGAGCTCATTTTAATGTCCCATCTGAAAGACGGCACCTCTGACAGCGCAACACTCCCTTAGCACTGCACTGGAGCATCAGCCTGGATTTTTGTGCTCAAGTCTCTGGAGTGGGACTATGAACTGAAAAAATTCTGACTCAGAGGCGAGAGTACTACCCACTGAGCCATGGCTGAGCATGAGAAGGGTTAGCACTAGGAGCTGCTTACTCAGGTTACCAGATGAATGGTTTGTCAAGGTTTGCCAAGGATGCTGAAGCCTACAGCTCTCACTCAACAGCAAGGATGTTAGATCCATAATTCATAAAATATTGGGAGATGAATGCCTTGGATCAAAGGACTGTTGTACTTATCCATTTAGCAAGTACAGAACAACTAGCAGCATACAAACCTGCCACTAATCCTCTGCCTTGACTCCCTCCTCCCCATGCCCCCACCCTTAACATGCTGCTTGTGCTCGAAGGGCAGCCAGCAAGCCTTTGACTCGCTACTGATGGCTCTCTGAATGGGTCATGAACTCTATGTTGGGAGCATCATAAGATTATGCTCTTGAGCGGTCCTTGCATTATGGGGTGAAGTCAGTTCACTCAGGACAGGTGCAGCATTCCTTGTACTGCATAGCTGGGTTCGCATAATTGGCCCCAATGTGACGGGTACGAGCACTGGTAAAGTACATAAATCATACCATGCATGTGTTGTTTCACTGCTGTATGCGCTCCTTTTGACAGTTACTTGTACATCGTCCATATCATACCTCAATTGCTCTCTGTGGTAAAGCAATCCATGCTCTCACAATATCTGTGTAAAGAAATTTCTCCTGTTCTCTCTCCTCACTCTCAGTGACAACTTTAAATAGGTAACCCCTATCACTGACTGAAAACTGGGGGAAATAATCTGTCCCTATTCACCCTATCAAAATCTTTCATGATTTTAAACACTTCCATCAAATCTCCTCTCACATTTCTGTGTTCCAGTGAAAATAGTCCCAGCATCTCAAGTCTCGCATCAAAACTATAGTTTCTATCCATGTGGTGAGATTTCTTTAGTGGCTTGTGTAATGAAATCATAAATAATTTTTTTCATAAACTGATTCATGATTTTATTAGACTTGGGTGTACAGAGGTAATTCTACCCTCTCCCATACCTGCTTAAGTTAATAAATGCCCACTATCCATGGAAGATACAATTCCTAAAACTTCACATGATCCAATCAATATCTTTTAAATGCCCCAGATGTGTCCTCTCTGAAAATGATCATGTTCTGTCTTGTTTTAAACCACCTTGCAGAACTATCATTTCCTGCCACAGGGGATTAGTCTCCCTTTAAAGCGTTCCCTGGGGGATCTCAGCCCATGCCACCAGCAATCTGTTTTATTCAACTCAAGATTTTATAGAATGTTTATAATTGATCTTCACCCAGGTTTCAGTGGAGAAACTGAGCAAGTCGTGTCATAGCAACCCCTTTTCCTGATGTGGGTTTTTTTAAGCTTACAGAAATACTTATTTAAAAATAAAGTTTTTCCCTCAAATGTTGTGAGCTCATTAGGGAGCAGAATACAGGCAAATGTGTTTTTTTTGTCATATGACTAAAGATGTTGGTTAAATCACTTTGACACTATTCTTTTGCTGTCTTGGAGTGTTCTGGAAGTAGTTTGCTGCAAGAGATCGGTGTTGACATTGGTCAGATTAGAAAGGAATGAGTTTCCTGTCAGATACTGCTTGCCAAGAGGCCCTTTGTCGATATATTTTCATTGCTGTGATAGTAGCTGGAGTGCATCTCATATCATAGCAAAGCAGTCATTAAACTTTCACTGTCTAAATAAAACACAGAAGATCACCACATATTATCACCAAATTCGGGAGACCTGACAAGGGTTGGCTGGCTGGCTCAAGCTAACTCGCAATGCAATGTACCCAATTTTGCAGGGTACAGATCATTTGACCAATTGGTGACACCGCTTTGACTTTGTGCCAGCAGGTAGCCTAATGGGATACGCACAAGATCTGTCCAGCATCTCACATTAAAGTGTTGTGCCCACTTAAATAGCTGCACATAGGGGCAACTATTGTTTCAGCCTTCATAAAACTTCAAATAATTTTAAAATATTGTTCAGCCTTTGTCAGGGTCGGGGAGAGAGTTGAGAAAAGAAGAGCTAGATAAAAATGAAGTGAATGAAAACTGGCTGGAATTTTCCTGAAAAAAACGGGTGAGTTTGGAGCGTCAGGACAGTTAAATTGTTTATAATGGAATTCCCAACCTGATCCCGCCTCCAGCTCGCCCACTTCCGGTTTTAACGGAGGCGGGAAGGGGGCGGGATAGGCATGGCCGACCAACCCGCGCCCAGGGGGCGGTATCTCAATTTAAATATTATAATGGGTCTGGAAACCTTTTTTCACCTCCATTTTGAATTTAACTGTATGGAACGGGTTTCACACAGTTCACGAAGCCTCCGATCACCACCCCACCATGAGGCCACCCGGCCCCCACCCCACCAAAGATGCTGAAGCTGGCCACAGTCCTCTGGTGGTCAGTCCAGATCCTTTCTCCGCTAATCCCTGAATTCTCCAATCCCCGAACAAGCCGGCAGGGCCTGCGGGAAACCCGGCTCAGAGGCCCCCCCGCCCCAACCCGCTTACCTGGAGAAAATTCCAGCCTCGATGTGGACGCACAAAATGGAGGGGGAGGAATTGGTCCCCATAGAGCCTGATTTCTGTGTGAAAAATAGTTGAGGGCACCACTTCCTCCTGAAGTGCGCCAGTTGCCAAATTGGCAAATTGGCAACTGGCAGCTTTTGAGTGCTCCTATCACCTACCTTAAAAAGGGTATTAGGTCCCTTGAATATGCTAATCAGGGGTTCAGTGCCTGTTTTAGGATCCCATTGCCACATTTGGCATAAACTGGGCATGCTCCGCTCAGTTTATCTGTGTCTACAGTGGCCCACTCAATGGAATTTAAAGGCACCACTGCAGGCTACTGAAATATGGGCACTTTTTTTGTTTTCTAACCTACCTTAACGTGGAGCCAAGAGGAGCAGGACTTCTTGGACTTACCTGTGGGCCAACTTCGCATTGGAGTCAGATGCCCAGACTGGAAAGTTGCATTGGGATGCCCAGTTGCCGTTTGCTGCCTGCCAGTGTTTTGTAGACAAGGCCTGACGTCCAAATTCCAGCAAGCCTCAGGTCTTCAGCTTTAGACGTGTGCTGTAGGCACACTCCCACTTCATGCCAGTTTTCACCGTGAGACCAATTTCTTGTCTGGTATCTTTAAGCAAGTGATGCAGCATCCAACCCTCTGATCATTCACAAAGTGGGCATACTGTAGCATGAGTGTGGGCAGAGTTGCCCTGCTTGGCTCACATACTACCCTTTCCAGAAGACAACACTGCAACTCGTTGGTCAGGAGCTGTTGGGCAAGATCCAGTTTGTACGGTACCTGGGTACTATCTTCTCCAACCAGTACTCTTGGGAACCTGGCACCTGGGAAGCAGTCTGTGCCCTGACAAGCTGCTGCCTCCTTTCCACAGGGAAAGTGGTGAAGATGTTGCCCCTTGAAAACAAGGCCTCTGTCACTCGCTTGATGGAACTGTAGACAGCAGACTAACTGATTCGACATATGTTACTGGTGGTAACATGGAAGGAGCCGGGGACATTAAAAATTAATATATTCTCACAAGAAGTGTTATCCCCCTTGCAGAAGTTGTCTGCACAGCAGCCTCCAAGAGATGGCACAACTATATGATAGCCCCCTTATGAAACGGAGACTGTGAGACAGGTCTTCTTTGACAAGAACAGAAATGACTGTCATGGCCGGTAAATGCAATTGCTGCATTTGTTGAATTTGTCTTCCTCATTTAGACCACACAGTACTATTGGAACCAGAAAGAAATGACTATCCTCAACATTTTGTTTGCTGTTAAATGAATTGTAGTAGCAAGCAATAATACTGTAGGAAAGTACTAGAAAAAATGCAAACATGGCACCCACTGCAGCAACAAAAACTAAACACAGGGAGAAAATATCAATGAGAATTTTTTTTTAAGTTTCCATTTGTGTTTTGTTACAGTAATCTTCAGTAGGCTAGAGCAAAGGATTAGTCATGTGCTCATTTTATAAGGTGAGCTTAGTGCTCGGGGCTTAGTAGACCAGAATTTTTTTTAAATAGCCATGAAATGTAGTGAGGGTTTCATATAAGTAATGATCATGGCCTGTAATATAACATGTTTGGCAGCAGTGCAGCCTCTGGAACGTTCCCAAATTCCTTCAGCACAAATGTAGCTGCTGTGCTCGGGGCACATGGGCACAATTTTCCCATTTCCCCTCTCCATTAGAGTGGCTCTGAAAGAAAAGAAAAAAGAAAGACTTGCATTTATATAGCACCTTTCATGACCACTGGACACCTCAAAGCGCTTTACAGCCAACTGAGTATTTTTGGAGTGTGATCACTGTTGACGGTGGAGCCATGAAAAATTGGCTCTATTATCCAGAAGCATTCAGTTTAGTTGGGAAGTAATTCTGTTTTCGAATTACATTTTGATTTTAAGTGGGATTTCACTTCAGTCATTTCTAATTATACTGAAACCTGACCGACCTGTGAGAATTTCTACGGGAGTCAAAATCAGGTGATGTGCTCAGTGGGATTTATTACTGCGGGAGAGAACATTGGCATTTGGGGCAAGGCCTGGGAAGGAGTGGTAGGCAGAGTTGGAGGACCAGCTGGAGTCAGGTTGGGAGTAGGACTTTTCATAGCCTTCCTGTACAATTTTACTTACGTCAGTTTTTGCAAAGTTAACTAAACTATTACCCATGCAAAAATGCCAGTTGGATCTACTCATTTAATCTGTGTACTAAGAAGAAACCCTCAATTTTTGAAATTGAAAACATGAGGATAATTTTCTCAGGCCACGCTGGCAATAGAGCACCTTGCCTGTTATTAGTGCATTTTGGAAAATTGTGGCAATGCTCCTGTGATTTTTCCAGTATGTGCCAGCAGCTGGTGCAGTTTTTGCCACCATAAAAACTGACTGCAAAAGCTTCCATAGATATGTGAAGAGAAAAACAAACGTAGGTCCCTTGCAGTCAGATTCAGGTGAATTTATGATGGGGAGCAAAGAAATGGTGGACCAGTTAAACAAATACTTTGGTTCTGTCTTCACGAAGGAAGACACAAATAACCTTTTGGAAATACTAGGGGACCGAAGGTCTAGTGAGAAGGAGGAACTGAAGGAAATCATTATTAGGCGGAAAATTGTGTTAAGGAAATTGATGGGATTGAAGGCCGATAAATCCCTGGGGCCTGATAGTCTGCATCCCAGAGTATTAAGGAAGTAGCCCGAGAAATAGTGGATGCATTGGTGATCATTTTCCAACAGTCTATCGAATCTGGATCAATTCTTATGGACTGCAGGGTAGCTAATGTAACACCACTTTTTAAGAAAGGAGGGAAGAGAGAAAACGGGTAATTATAGACCGGTTAGCCTGATATCAATAGTCGGAAAAATGTTGGAATCAATTATTAAAGATGAAATAGCAGCGCATTTGGAAAGCAGTGACAGGATCGGTCCAAGTCAGCATGGATTTATGAAAGGGAAATCCTGCTTGACAAATCTTCTAAAAAATTTTGAGGATGTAACTGGCAGAGTGGACAAGGGAGAACCAGTGGATGTGGTGTATTTGGACTTTCAAAAGGCTTTTGACAAGGTCCCACACAAGAGATTGGTGTGCAAAATTAAAGCACATGGTATTAGGGGTAATGTACTGATGTGGATAGAGAACTGGTTGGCAGACAGGAAGCAGAGAATTGGGATAAACGGGTCCTTTTCAGAATGGCAGGCAATGACTAGTGGGGTGCGGCAGGGCTCAGTGCTGGGACCCCAGCTATTTACAATCTACATTAATAATTTAGATAAAGGAATTGAGTGTAATATCTCCAAGTTTGCAGATGACACTAAGCTGGGTGGCGGTGTGAGCTGTACGTGATAAATGTGAGGTTATCCACTTTGGTAGCAAAAACACGAAGGCGGAATATTATCTGAATGGCGGCAGATTAGGAAAAGGGGAGGTGCAACGAGACCTGGGTGTCATGGTACATCAGTCATTGAAAGTTGGTATGCAGGTACAGCAGGCGGTGAAGAAGGCAAATGGTATGTTGGCCTTCATAGCTAGGGATTTGAGTATAGGAGCAGGGAGGTCTTACTACAGTTGTACAGGGCCTGGAATATTGTGATCAGTTTTGGTCTCCTAATCTGAGAAAGGACGTTCTTGCTATTGAGGGAGTGCAGCGAAGGTTCACCAGACTGATTCCCGGGATGGCAGGACTGACATATGAGGAGAGACTGGATCGACTGGGCCTGTATCCACTGGAGTTTAGAAGGATGAGAGAGGCTCTCATAGAAACATATAAAATTCTGACGGGACTGGACAGGTTAGACGCAGGAAGAATGTTCCCGATGTTGGGGAAGTCCAGAACCAGGGGACATAGACTAAGGCTAAGGGATAAGCCATTTAGGACTGAGATGAGGAGAAACTTCTTCACTCAGATAGTTGTTAACCTGTGGAATTCCCTACTGCAGAAAGTTGTTGATGCCAGTTCATTGGATATATTCAAGAGGGAGTTAGATATGGCCCTTACGGCTAAAAGGATCAAGGGGTATGGAGAGAAAGCAGGAAAGGGGTACTGAGGGATAATGATCAGCCATAATCTTATTGAATGGTGGTGCAGGCTCGAAGGGCCGAATGGCTTACTCCTGCACCTATTTTCTATGTTTCTATTTTGCTAGCACATCCTCAGAAAAATACTCCGCAATGTTTACTTCAGCCCGATTGGCCACAATTGCATTGTGTGCTGCGGAACTTTGATGGACTTCAGTTTCTGTTATTCATATCGGTGGGAGGTGTGTTGTCTCCATTATGTTAGGTGGCTTTAAACAATCATAGCAACAGCATAAAGAGTAGATTTTTTTTCAAGTTGAGTAATGTTTGATCTCAGATTGAAAGCAACAGTGTCAAAATTGTAAAAACAAACACGGTGAGCACATGTTTGCCAATTTAATGGTCTGTTTTCAATGCTGAAGCAATAGCTCAGGGAGAATTACAATGGGCCAGAATTTGCTGTCAAAATAATGGTGAGGCTATTGGCCTTCACCTTTATTCATGCGTAAATGGTCGAGCAACTTCAGGCGAGGGACAGATGTGTGGTTAAATATGAATATCCAAAATTTACTGTCAGAATTCTACCACTCCACAGTTAATTTAATGAAAATGATATTTCGCTGTCTACCTCACCAGTGACATGCATTGGATATCGTGAAATTTCAGTATTTGCACGGTAGATGCGAACTAAACTCTCCGCAGATATTTAGGGCTAGTAATTAATGGCATAAGTACACTTTTAACGATGTAACAAGTGTTATTTACTGCAAATCAACCTCTTTGGCGCCAAAAATTATCTATTACAAATGTGGAGTTTCACTCCTTCTGGTTTGAATTTTTTGGGTAATTTAAAAAATGTAAAATTTTAAATTTTAAATGCAGTTTCTTAATTTACCTTTCTGTCACTTCTCTCTCTCTCTCACTTAATCCAATCTTTCTCTTTCTGTATTTCTTTTTCTGTGCCTGATTTGACATTGAATTCACCCACTCTAATTCACCCTTCTTTTCCGTCCTTCCTGTGTTTATTTCCCAATTCTTAAATCTTATTGTTTAAGGAGATACCCTGTTGGCTGCCTTGTCCCAGCTCTCTCTCTCTGTCAGCTCGCACTTTCAGCAACTTCGTGAGCAAAATTATTTTGAGATGAAGGATGCAGGAGCAAGTCTAACTAATGACAGACAGTGTTAGATGCCCTGCTACAGCAAAATCTGGCTAATTAAATTACAACAGATTACCATCATCAAATAATATAAGAAACCTGTAAAAACTGCTAGTTGTATATTTTGCTATAAGCCTGTGAAAAGCCAAAGGAAAATGTTATGTAGTGTTCAGATTTGAGGCGTCTCTTCAGATTCTTTTTGAACATTTTAAAGCGTTCAGTGTTGGATTCAAGGAATCAAAGTGTTTTGCCCTTAGATACCTTCTGCCTGCTTTGCAGATGGTAGAATAAGTTAATTGTTAAATGTGCTTGTGACATTTAGCAGTAGGACATCAGTGCAGTGCATCAATGTTATTATTCTGTTATGTTGATTCACGGCCCACTTTGGACAATCTGAGTCCTTTTTGTATTGTTTGACTGGAATATTAACCATTTATGTGTAGATCTGCCATTGCTACAGCTTAAAATCAGACATTTTAGGATTATCTCTGGTGGGATCACTTCCTGCCCAAGTAAAATTTACTGATGGTCTTTCCAACTGTGCTTTTGCAACTGAAAGAAACATTATTTTCCAAAGTGTTTATTCTTTGTTATAAGTGACAAGCTTGTAATGTTTAAAAATCCAAATGTATTTAATGATAAAAATGTTATGTTGCTAATTACTGTTTGTTCTTGGTTTTCAGCTTGTGGCCAGGGAACATTCAAATCCAGACAGGGAAAGGAACCCTGCTCCCTTTGCCCATCGAACAGCAGGATCAACTCTGAAGCAGCCACCATATGTCCCTGCAGAAACGGATTCTATCGAGCAGACAGTGACCAGCCTGAGATGGGATGCACAAGTTAGTCACTGGCCCCTATCTGTTTATGTCACCAAGAAATGTAACACTTTCTTAGAACAGCATGCCATTCATATCAAGCTCTGTTGAGATTTCATAGCAAAGATCTATTCTCACCAGAATTGATAATGATTCCAGCATACTGTTCTGATACCTATATATGTGTCCTGATCTCCCAGACTGTTAAAGAGCAATCATATTACCTTTATTTCTGCTGTTAGGACTCCAACTATGGTCTTTAAAATGTCAACACCACCGACAGAGCAAATTTACCAATTTCCAGATCTTTATTAAGTCTAATGACCCTCTGAACTAGCTTTCTTTGTGCTATGTCCTCAGATTTAACTTTTTACTTCAGTGGAGCTTGTTTATTTTATTGGTGCAATAGCTAAGTCTGAATTCTTCTTTCATATTTTAAAAGAGTAAATCAAATATTACTATAATAAAGTCAAACCAGAGTTAGATAATGTTGAAGCCACACATAAATCCTAACTCTCCTCACTGCTAAATTACACACAGCTGGTATTCTGATCATTTCTGTTTCCTCTTTAATACATTCGTTTTTGCTTTTTCCTTCATTTCAACCAGCTCTGTGCTTATTTCTCCATTCAAATGAAAATGACTGTAGTTCCTTTGACTTCCTAAACATTGATCAGCGGTGGTCAGATCATCGTAAACCCATAAAAACTTGACTTTGTCCACCCAAATTCCAAGGTCCAAATACTCAAGACCACTGTGATCAAAAGCAGCCTTACTCTGCCATAATTCACATGGCACTATTTTGAAGAAAAGCAGTGGCGTTATCCCTGGTGTCCTAGCCGATATTATCCCTCAATCAACATAGTAAAAACAGATTATCTGGTCATTATCACATTGATGTTTGTAGGGACTTGCTGTGCGCAAGCCGTGTTTCTTACATTACAACAGTGATTACACTCCAAAAGAACTTCATTGGCTGTAAAGTGCTTTGAGAATGTCCGGTGGTCATGAAAAGCACTATATAAATGCAGGTCTTTCTTTATTAATCGAAAAATCTTTTAACAACAGATTCTCATACTAATTAACATTGTGCATGTAAACAGAAACACAGCCAAATGGACATGATCAGTGTAGTAATGGGTAACTTCAGACCCATCTGAAAAAATCAAATTGCATCTAACCAAGTTCCAAATATTTAAAGCATTAATCAAGTCCAGTCTTCTCAGCACCGGTACAGTAATTGCAGAACCTAAGCTGTCTAAGCCAGGATATAATCTGACTCACATAGCATATTTTACAGACCTAAATAACAGTTTGTGTTGAGAAGGACTTTAAAGCAGACAATGACTTACAAGAACAAAGACAGCAGTTTTTAAACCACTTCCAAAGCTTTTATAATCTTCTTTCTGTTTTTCCTGTGATCCCAAACCCATTAGCTTCTACTTTTTATGGCACTAGAGGGAACATGTCTGAGACAGATATATTTTTATAGTGCCATTGGGTTATTTGCAGTTTAATTATCGAGCCATAGTAAAGGCACCTCTGACACATTAATGACCATGCTGCTAGTCTGTAAATCTTAAGCAACTATGTCTGTGTGTAGTTACTGCACATTGATTGTAAACTTGAGCACTATTCAAAGGATGTACATGTGTATTTTGGTCCCTGTTAGCAGCCTTAGCGCAGATGTGAAATGTTTCAGCTGATAACTGAGGTTTGTTTTACACTATCTAAGCAAGCCGCTGGGTGCTTAGTCTCAAAAATTCCTCACCTTTGTGAAACCTGATCATACAAACTCCTATGAAATTTCTGTTTTTAAATCTATTTGTAGAAGTAAATAACTCAGTACCATTAAAGTGTGCTGGAGGCACCTTTAATATACAAGTACTGAAAAATGATTTTTATTAGCTTGACTAATGTGAAAATATGTATTCCTTGTTTCAAAAATGGAAGCCTTACATATAATAATCAGTACTCTCAAATTTCGCCAAGAATCTCATGTGAGGAGAAAAACATCATTAAATAATCAGATTAAAATGTAATATCTTTCATAACAATGATTGTCAGGATCTTACTGAGGTACTTGCTGTCACTCATTGAATCATTTTCTATATTTCTGTTATACAATATTTTCAATGGTGTGCTTACTTCAAAACACAATAATGGTAGTTATTGTGTTAAGTTATATCTGGGAGAGTGGACATTTCCTGCATAAACTCTGATGTGATCATTTGTATCGCACCAAGAGTAATGGGGGGAAATGAATTATTTCAGTGGATCAGTGAATGTGACACTGCGCTTTTACCAGGTAGACTCCAGATTTGATCTCTTGCCTGTGCCAAAGAACCAAAATTGTCATTAAGATTCTTGAATTAGAAGGGAAAAAATTAGCAAGAGCTCCTGTTCTAGATGAGGATCGGAACAACTTGTTCAAATTGTTTACCAACACCCGCTGTTCAGTCTCAAATCATGAAAAGTAACTGCTACAGGAAGGTACCAGAAGACTTAAACACATCAAACCATACCCAGACATAAGTTGCTGCCTTCAGGAGTTGAGGGTGTAAAGATGAGCATCTTTAGCAGACCCAGTGCAGGGCTTAGCACACTGAGATGGCATATTGCGAATTCAGGCATATACCCCAGGTATAAGGGGAGAAAATCAGAGGCAGGGGAGTTGAAAGCTCTATAATATTTATCGTAACTTCCAAAAGGCTGTTGATTAAGTTCCACATGAAAGGCTATTAATTAAACTGTAGGAATTATAGAGGAACCTTCATAATGAATAAGAAGGGAGCTATGTTTGTGTGGGGGCAGCCTCAGGACAAAGTGTTAGGACCACTGCTGGTTCTAATTTATATAACTGACCTAGATTCAGGAATCTAAAACAAAGTGGTAAAAGTTGCAGATGATACCAAACTAGGAGGTACAATTGAATCAGAAGATCAGACAGATCAATGACAGATAAAGATAATGCAGACAAGTGTAAGGTATTGTACATAGGAAGGAAAAATAGATGACGCACATAATTAATAAATGGGGTTGAAATAGCTAAAGATGAATCTAAGAGAGAGCTAGGAGTCTTAGTTGATTTGACACTAAACATGTCCAACTAGTGCAGAACAGCAATCGACAAAGCCAATAGAATCTTGAACTATACATCCTAAACAGTAGAATGTAAGTCAGAGGAAGTCATCATTAAACTGAACAGTGCTCTGGCTACACCCCACCTTGAATACTACATCCATTTCTGGCCACCGAGAGATTGTGCCAGGGGTCTGAGTTATGATGAAAGACTGGAGAAACTGTAGAAAGGAAGCTTTGGAGGGGTGATCTTATAGAGGTACACAAATTAGTTAAGGGAATGAAAAAAGTAAATCCAGAATATCTAAATTAAATAGTGGAAAATGGAACAATGGGACAGCGGTACAAACTAGAAAAGGGTCAATTTTAGGTCCGATATTAAGAAATTCTTCTTCAAATAGAGTGCAAATGAGTGTGGAATAAATTTCTAGAGTAATGGAGGCAGAAACCCTGAAATGATTTAAGAAACGAGTTGGATATTACAATGAGGAGACTTTAGGATCTTTCTGGACGAATGCATTAATATGGGCCGAATAGCCTTCCTCATCCCCAATTATCTTGTGACGTTGGGAAGGGATTTTTCTAAAATGGATTGAATCTGCAATGTGTCTCTGAAGATCTTAGTGCTAGAGAAGCAAGTCACTTTACTTTTTCTGGGTTTGTCATATTTTTATTCTGTATTGTGCACTTAGTAAGTGTTCATAGTTCCTGGGTGCTTCAGACCAAATACGTGAGGAATGAACTAAAATGTTAGAAAAACAAAGTAGAGAACCAATAGGTGTGGATTGCAGTTTCAGTTTCTTTTCCATAGGGTCAGTGTGGAGAATCCTTGCTTGGTAGTGACCTTAGGGCTGAATAAACGGGAAGACAATTTGTTTTATTTATCCTCTTTCAGACTAGATGTTATCTTTCCCAGAAAGATTCTCTGCAAATAGTTGCCCCCAACACATTAGGTGAAAAAAAGCACTTTACAACATCTACCTAGTATTTAAAGGATTGTCACTATCTCCGATGCCATCCATTTCTTTTATCAGCACAATACAGGCAACAGACTGGCTGTTAAAAGTACATCTGAAGTTGCTTTCTGCCTTCTATAAAATGAGGGTCTCAGATTCTTCCGTAGCTGGCTTATCAGTAAAAGCAGAACCCAACCCCAGATGCCTTCTCAGTGAACAGGCTTTAATTGCATTTTATAACTTTTCCTTTTTAAAGGATAATTTGCCTATCCAGTGACCTTCACAGACTGTTTTTAAAGCTGATAAATGTTACGCGACATGCTGTGTATAATATCCCTGTTGTCTCGTAATGCCAATATCTTTTAATTAAAAAAAAGTAGTTCCAAATCTATTCTTATCTGATAATAAAGAAGGCAAGTAAATGTTGCAATCTACTTCCTGCTAGTATATTTGAGTTATTTTATAGATTGATTCATTGAAAAGATCGCTATCTGTGAAATAGAATGAGAACAGATTTTTACGTATTTTTATTCAGTGAAAAAGGTTAGTAAAGACAAATGTAGGTCCCCTGCAGTCAGAATCAGGGGAAGTCATAACGGGGAACAAAGAAATGGCGGACCAATTGAACAAGTACTTTGGTTCGGTATTCACGAAGGAGGACACGAACAACCTTCCGTTTATAAAAGGGGTCGGGGGGTCTAGTAAGGAGGAGGAACTGAGGGAAATCCTTATTAGCCGGGAAATTGTGTTGGGGAAATTGATGGGATTGAAGGCCGATAAATCCCCAGGGCCTGATGGACTGCATCCCAGAGTACTTAAGGAGGTGGCCTTGGAAATAGTGGATGCGTTGACAGTCATTTTCCAACATTCCATTGACTCTGGATCAGTTCCTATGGAGTGGAGGGTAGCCAATGTAACCCCACTTTTTAAAAAAGGAGGGAGAGAGAAAACAGGGAATTATAGACCGGTCAGCCTGACATCGGTAGTGGGTAAAATGATGGAATCAATTATTAAGGATGTCATAGCAGTGCATTTGGAAAGAGGTGACTTGATAGGTCCAAGTCAGCATGGATTTGTGAAAGGGAAATCATGCTTGACAAATCTTCTGGAATTTTTTGAGGATGTTTCCAGTAGAGTGGATAAGGGAGAACCAGTTGATGTGGTATATTTGGACTTTCAGAAGGCGTTCGACAAGTTCCCACACAAGAGATTGATGTGCAAAGTTAGAGCACATGGGATTGGGGGTAGTGTACTGACATGGATTGAGAACTGGTTGTCAGACAGGAAGCAAAGAGTAGGAGTAAATGGGTACTTTTCAGAATGGCAGGCAGTGACTAGTGGGGTACCGCAAGGTTCTGTGCTGGGGCCCCAGCTGTTTACACTGTACATTAATGATTTAGATGAGGGGATTAAATGTAGTATCTCCAAATTTGCGGATGACACTAAGTTGGGTGGCAGTGTGAGCTGCGAGGAGGATGCTGTGAGGCTGCAGAGCGACTTGGATAGGTTAGGTGAGTGGGCAAATGCATGGCAGATGAAGTATAATGTGGATAAATGTGAGGTTATCCACTTTGGTGGTAAAAACAGAGAGACAGACTATTATCTGAATGGTGACAGATTAGGAAAAGGGGAGGTGCAAAGAGACCTGGGTGTCATGGTACATCAGTCATTGAAGGTTGGCATGCAGGTGCAGCAGGCGGTTAAGAAAGCAAATGGCATGTTGGCCTTCATAGCAAGGGGATTTGAGTACAGGGGCAGGGAGGTGTTGCTACAGTTGTACAGGGCATTGGTGAGGCCACACCTGGAGTATTGTGTACAGTTTTGGTCTCCTAACCTGAGGAAGGACATTCTTGCTATTGAGGGAGTGCAGCGAAGGTTCACCAGACTGATTCCCGGGATGGCGGGACTGACCTATCAAGAAAGACTGGATCAACTGGGCTTGTATTCACTGGAGTTCAGAAGAATGAGAGGGGACCTCATAGAAACATATAAAATTCTGACGGGGTTAGACAGGTTAGATGCAGGAAGAATGTTCCCAATGTTGGGGAAGTCCAGAACCAGGGGTCACAGTCTAAGGATAAGGGGTAAGCCATTTAGGACCGAGATGCGGAGGAACTTCTTCACCCAGAGAGTGGTGAACCTGTGGAATTCTCTACCACAGAAAGTTGTTGAGGCCAATTCACTAAATATATTCAAAAAGGAGTTAGATGAGGTCCTTACTGCTAGGGGGATCAAGGGGTATGGCGAGAAAGCAGGAATGGGGTACTGAAGTTGCATGTTCAGCCATGAACTCATTGAATGGCGGTGCAGGCTAGAAGGGCCGAATGGCCTACTCCTGCACCTATTTTCTATGTTTCTATGTTTCTATGTTTCTTTGGAAGCCAATAATATATACATTGGTTGTTCAATGTACATTCTAACTTCCATTTTCAATTTCAATTTTTCTAAGATGTGCCTTCAGCTGCACGTAATGTTATTTCAAATGTGAACGAGACCTCCCTGAGCTTGGAATGGAGTGAGCCACGGGATACCGGTGGCCGTGATGATCTGCTCTACAACATCATCTGCAAGAAGTGCAGCGTAGAAGGCAAAATCTGCTCCAGATGTGATGACAATGTCGAGTTTGTCCCACGGCAGCTGGGCCTAACGGAAAGGCAGGTGTTTATCAGCAATCTTTTGGCTCACACCCGATATACGTTCGAAATCCAGGCAGTAAATGGCGTCTCCAGCAAGAATCCATACCCTCCCCAGTTTACAGCAGTTAACATTACTACAAATCAGGCTGGTAAGTAGAGCAGTGTTTTAACATTTGAGATTGCAATATCCATATAAAATCTAAACATTCTCATACTTCAGCTCCCCAATAGGTCACTGGATCAGTGCACTGTACACTGCCCAGTGTGGTACGGAGAACTATAGGTGAGCGAGGTCCCAGGTTTAATCATAGACAGGCAGCAGTAGGGATGTTACAGTTGGGAAAAGAAGCAGCCAGGATTCCTACTCTTGAACATTATCCAGTGACTGCTGTTTGACAGTGCATGTGTGTGGCTGTAGAAAGAGGACAGGTGGAGAGAGGACAGGTAGGGAGAGGACAGGGTTGAACTGCATCTCAGCATGAGTGAAGAGGTGATGGGAGAGATTGGGAGTGAAGGTGGGGAGATGCCTTATTTGGTGCAGTAGCCCCAACTGCCTCTTCTCCCTTTCCTAACAATCATCCTGTCCAGCTCATTCACTGGTGGTTAATCTTTCTAGCCTCCTCCTCATCTCTCTATTGTCCCCCACTCAATCCCTCTCGGGCTCTCCAGTGGGTCTAAAAATTCAGAGAAAACAACTAAAGCTTAGGAAGGGGATTCTGGCCGTAAGAAACATCATTACACTTTGGGAGGACATGTATCTAGTTGGGATGGCTTTGGTAAGGAGTTTTGAGACCCACTGGAGAGCCCGAGAGGGATTGAGTGGGGGACAATAGAGAGATGAGGAGGAAGCTAGAAAGATTAACCACCAGTGAATGAGCTGGACAGGATGATTGTTAGGAAAGGGAGAAGAGGCAGTTGGGGCTACTGCTGTGGGAGACACAGTGATGAATACTATTGGTAGCCATTGAGGATGTGATAGAACAGAGGGAAGTTAAACCTATAGACTGGAGTGACCACAGAAGATGTTAGTAAGGGAGAAATGTGAGGGCTGAGAGAGACACATTGCAGATGACATAAAGAAAAACAATCTGGTAAAATAAGGTTATATGTGCCAGAAATGTAGACCCCAATTTTATTTCCAGGAAACCCACGGAATAGGTTCAAAGCATAGTCAACAAATGGTTGGGGCCAAACAACTTCCATAATAAACTTTGGTTTTAATATATTTGTCATAGTGAAACAAAAAGATAAGAGAGCTTATATTGATAGAGATAGTAGTGCACCACTCTAGCAAAGTAAACTCGGCCAAGAACAATTTAGTCCAGTGGAAATGCAGTAGCACCGGAATTCTATAATCATTCTCCCCCAAGCATGATGCAATGATACACACCCACCCCAATAATGGGATGAAAATCAGGCGGTTCTCCAATTGGCGGACAATCTATTCCACCACCTCACCGATCCAGGTGGGGAAGGTAAAAATTGCTCCTCATATTTTCTTTCTCAATTAAAGAAAACACAATTGGCACTATCTCTTTCTTCAAAACCATATTTTTGCAATTAAAATAAGAATTTTACTTACTCAGGTAGCTTTTCTTGTTTTTGAAGCAAAATTGTCCTCGGCCAAAGTCAAAACTGTAAAATCTTTGTATGTTATTTTTATTTATTCATGGGATGTGGGTGTTGCTGGCAAGGCTGGAATTTATTGCCCAGACCTAATTACCCTTTAGAAGGTGGTGGTGAGCCACCTTCTTGAACCTCAGTAGTCTGTGTGGTGTGTTGTAGCAGTTTGGTATAACTGAGTGGCTATTTCAGAGGGCAGTTAAGAATCAACCATATTGCGGTGGGTCTAGAATCATATATAGGCCAGACAGGGTAAGGGCAGTAGATTTCTTTCCCTAAAGGAACCAGTTAGGTTTTTACAACAATTCAGTAGTTACATGATCACCATTACTGATACTAGCTTTCTATTCCAGATTTATTTAAGTAACTGAGTTTAAATTACCCATGCTGCCATGGTGGGATTTGAACTCATGCCATGTTCCATCATTAGTCCAGGCCTCAGGATTACTAGTCTAATAACATAACCACTATGCTACTGTTCCCTACTACAATGTGCTACAGAGCTAGAGTTAAAACTGTATTTACATGTGTTGGAAACTAAGCTTGTGCTACTCCCAGCCAGATCTGGAAGCCTTTTGGGCAAAGCACCAGGAAGACTGGCCTGAATGCTTAGCAGCTATTAAGTTGTTTAAGTTTTTATGAAATGTCTTTTTTAGTTAACAAAATAATAAAGGATGTGATTTTTATGTCAGAATAATAGTCAATTTTCAAAATTTTAATGATTACCAGCATGGCTCAAGTCAGGATGTAACTCCTGGCAACCTCTGCGAAAAACTTTTTTGTCTTCTTCAGTTGGTTAATATCAAGACTGCATGCATACAAATATCTGAGAATGGATCCGTCCTAGCTCTACCCTGCTCCAATTTGGCCTGTCACTCCACTTCAGAAGCACTTTTGTTGCATTCCCTGAAACTGGTGCAGGAAGGAATATTAAAATGGATTTCTTGCAGACGCCAGGCCTATACTTCTGCCTGTGCCAATGTAAATCATTTGTTGGAGCAGGACAATTAGTCCCACATCAGTATTATTATGGGTCCTGTCCATGTAGTAAAAAGCAAAAAATATATTTATTTTAAAAAGAAAATGTAACTGAAGTATTACAGCTTCTGGTCACAAAGAAAACTTGCAAATTCAAAAAAAAATGTGGATTTGACACACAATTGTCACACTAATAAAAAGATTCTTCCATTTGCTACAAGTTTGTAATATCTGCATAGTGTCAATTTTTATGTTTTACAGACACACACACATTTTATATATATATATATATATATATATCTGTTTAAAGATTATGTTCTGTTTGTTGAGTCTGTCACCACACAAAGGATATGTGTTGCAATGGCAACAATCCTGTAGATTCCTTAAACTCTTGATTCCAATTATTGAAAGCTCTCGACCCTTGAGAAGGGAGGATTTATTTGAGGGTGGCCATCCTTAGGGTTAGGACTTGTCTGACTTTCACATTAAGCTCCTCTTTTGTACTGTAGCTTATCTTCCAGTGATTAGCAGCCTGAATATTCATTCATTTGGCACTTTCTATATTATAAGTCTGACACAATGAAACGGTGTTAGGGGACCTGCTAAGTCACAGCCTAAAGCAGCTGGTGGGATGCCATCAGGCTTTGTCAGACAGGAATTCACACTGGCAGTCCAGGTGCTGGATGGCGTAGCTGTAATTAGGCCCTGAGAGACGACTGTGTTCTGGGTTAGGCTGTTAAGGGAATCTTACCTCCAGGCAGTATGTATGTAATTTGTCCATTGATTGGTGTTTAATGGATGGTATTAGCTTCTATTGTTGTGTGACTGGATTAGAGGAGTTGGGCAGCAGGAGCTGTAAATGGAGGAAATCTAAAGTCTTTCTTTCTGTGGGTAAAACTTTTCAAATAGTTTGGGTTTAAACACTGTAGCAGAATGATGGAACTTACTCTGTGTACTCATAATTCCACTGGAAACCTTGCATAGAAAGAGAAAGATATCCCTCTTAAAGCATATTGCTATACAAAACCAATAAATTAGAAAGCAAGTGAACACATTTGTTGTATGTGTCTTAGATGAAACGTAATTAAACTGCTTTAATATATTTTCTAATTAATCCATTGCAAATGGAAGAAAAATTAATTTTTTAATCTTTATTAATCTAACAACATGTTTAGAATATAATTAATATAATCATTTGTATATATTGTGGGCTATAAAACAAGAAAAATTTATTTTTTCCAGTTGTAGCTGAAGTACGGGTGTTATAAATAGAATATGCCGTGAGTGCAATGGGATGTGATGGATAACTGCACTCACGAGATGGAAAATATCCTACTGCAGACTTCATCATTTTCATCACTCACCCATGAAAGTATGCAGCTGCTTAGGACATGCTTTTAAATGAGTGTCTCTTCTTGTGATTCATCAAATGAAACATGACTGTAGAATTCTGGCTTTAAACTAAGGGCAGGTCTGCACTTTTAGGTGTCAACCTTGACTCGGTGGTAGAGGTTTGGAGATTTAAAAGTGGTTTTTAAAATTATAAAAGATTTTTCGCAGAGTGCTCAACGAAAGACTAATTCCTCTGATTGGGGAGTCAGAGAGTCGTCAATTTAAATTTATCACTGAGAGAGAGGAGAGTATTTACGAGATATTTTTTTCACAAAGGGTTGTTTGGAGTTGTGTATGCTTTGCCAATTCAAAGTGATTTAGGCAGTGACCATAGCATCTTTATAATGGAAAATTGGCTACGTATTTGCAGCAGGACAATGGGAGTAATTTTGGATTGCCATAGTAAAAAGCTGGTATGGATACAATGGGCCAAAAGGCCTCCTTCTGTACTATAAACTTCTATGGTGGTGCTTGGTGGCGGGAACTTAAAAAATGTTGGCAATGTTTAAAGCTTGCGTGTTCTTTGCAGCTCCTTCTCCCGTGCTTATGGTGCATTTGCTGAGTGCCTCTTCAAATAGTATGACTCTATCGTGGCTTGCACCTGAAAAACCCAATGGCATAATTCTGGACTATGAGCTGAAATACCGTGAAAAGGTACAGTAATTCTGTGTGTAGTTTAAGAGCCTTGCTGAAACGATCAGGCATGATGGTACTTTGATAACATTAATCCGAGACCGCTGAAGTATTGTCTTGCCAATAATTATTTTCACTTCTTTAATATGTGACTAGTGCAGTTGATTATTCGGAGGGTGGGGGGGGCGGAGGAGGGGGGAACAGATTGTAGAATCTTTCAAATTATGCAGAAGCAAATCTAATTTTGTCATAATGTTTCAAAGAATATGAACAACTTTTCAAAGGTCACTTGTAGGTTGATACTCAAAACATTTTGCATAATCTTTTCAAAATGCATGAAATACATTCAAAAAATAAAGGTCTTCATAAACTTACCTTTCTGAGTCATGTAGCTGCTGAGCTGTGGACTGGACAATAACTAGTGACCCCGTGCTGACATTTCTTTCCCTCAATATATTTACATTTATTTCAACCCAGGACCAAGATGAATCAACAGCATCAACCATTACAAGTCAGAAAAACACTATTCGTATTGATGGGTTAAAAGCAACTGCTTTTTATGGAGTTCAGGTGCGAGCCAGGACAGTGGCTGGATATGGAAAGTACAGTGAATCTGTAGATTTCCAGACACAGATGGAAAGTATGTCAATTTTATTTAGAGCTTGGCTGGCAGTATTCAACAAAAGTATTTAGAGATATAAAATGAAATTAGTTGCTGATAAATTATTAAAGTTATGCCAGATGCATTATCAGTACTGCAAAAATATGAGTAATCTAAATCTCTTTTAATTTTTAGGCATTTGTTATAATCTAATAGTACCTTTTGTCAAATGATTTAACGAAAACAATAAATAAATCCTTGAGAGGTCAGATACTGTGTAGAGCCTTGGGAAGGAGATGATTAGTTAAGACCAGGATTAAATCTTTGTTGAAGTGGAGTGTACATATGAAAGTACTCAAAGATTGTTAAGGCCCCTGCATTTCTTTGATTTTATTCCTATTTGTGTAAAATGACCTTTTATACTGGTTGAGCTCTTAATTAAAATCTATGTTTCTCCAATTAGGTGAGAGTGGGAAAAGCATCCAAGAACAACTGCCTCTGATTGTAGGTTCTGCCACTGCAGGCTTGGTTTTTATTGTGGCCGTGCTTGTGATTGCTTTCGTGTGCATTAGGTAACTAAATATTTTCATTTATTTTTTAAAAACCCTTTTGTAGAAATCCTCATTGTGTGTCTGCTTTTTTGTATCACAATAAAGGTTTTTGTATAATATTTTTTTCTTATTTTGTATGAAGGAAACGTGGAAGTGGCTCAGACTCAGAATACACAGAGAAACTCCAGCAATACAGCACTGGCCACAGTAAGTTCTTTCATGAAACCATTCCATAAGAAACACATTGGGATAGGAATTTGTCTGGGTAAGCCCATTTTCAGGCCCAAAATTGGTTCTGCGTAGGCAGCTTGTGGCCCAAATAGGAGGCCCAAGACCGGCCCAAAAATGGGCCTCAGGGCTCATATCAATAAGTATTGGTGAACTGCAACACCTGTCATGCTTCCACAGGCATCTGACACATTTAGCATTTTGAATTTCGTGCTGCTTGCCTCAATGGTAATTCTGACCGCTGATATGTGCTGGAGGCAAGGTGGGATAGATTTGCGTGGGGGTGGCAGTGGTGGTAAGGCACTCATGATACTGTGGAGTCATGGGGAGCATTCCTGCTCCACAGGAATGATTTTATATAAGTTTCTAATCTTTTGTTGGAGGCTGCAGTGGATCCTAACTTCTGTTCCACCCAACTTCTGTTCCACTCATCCCAAAGCAGCTTCTCCCAAGGGGCCAAAACCAGGCATTAAGACCCTCATTTGCATATGTAAGAGTCCTAATGCCTGTTTTAGTCGGCTGCCAGGGATGCCTGAAAAGTTCCGCGAACCAGTCCCCAAAATTGGCTTTTGTTGCTCCAATTTATGCCCACAAAATTTCTATTCCATTGAGATATTTTAGCTAACCATTGATCCAGAAACTGTAATCCGTATTGTTCCATTAATGCTCTTTATCATTTTTTTATGCACTAATAGTCACACCAGGAATGAAGGTGTATATTGATCCTTTCACCTATGAAGATCCAAATGAAGCTGTCAGAGAATTTGCCAAGGAAATTGATGTATCTTGTGTAAAAATTGAAGAAGTGATTGGAGCAGGTAGACTAAAAGGCATTGACAATCTCTTATACTAAAATATACCTCAATTTATTATGTTTTATGTAATGCTAAATTTGAAATTTAATTTGTGGTCTTCTTTGTGCAGGTGAATTTGGGGAAGTATGTAGAGGACGCCTTAAACTTCCAGGGCGAAGGGAGATCTTCGTAGCAATAAAGACACTTAAGGCTGGATATACTGAAAGACAACGAAGGGATTTCCTAAGTGAAGCCAGTATTATGGGACAATTTGATCATCCAAATATTATCCACTTGGAGGGAGTGGTCACTAAAAGCCGTCCTGTCATGATTGTTACTGAGTTTATGGAGAACGGTGCCTTGGACTCCTTCCTCAGGGTAAGTGGAAGATTATAAGATCCCTTATATATAATGGTGTTTTCCATCAAATGTGCCTTTGCACTAGTTGAAGTCAATGGAAAGGAGAATCAGGCAGTGTATGTAGCAGGCGGCCAATATACAACCACCAACTTTGTGGCCCCATCAAAGTTGAACTTTACCCCTATTATTATTTAAGATGCATTTTTCAGTCCATGGTTTCCCTCTAAACTTAGATTAAATGTGACACAGAAATATTGAATTTTAATGGATTTGATGATTTCCTAAGCTGAAGTGAAATGCTATGGTAATATTGTCACTGATGGCCTGTAAATAAATACAAGCGCACTTGGCACATTTTTTTTTGTGATATAGTGCAGATGTGTTCTTTATAGTCACCTGATTGAAGGGATTTCATTTTTTTCATCAGGGGTGCCTCAGGAATTTCAAAGAAACCTGAGCTCCTCTTCCGCTGCCTTTACAGAAACAGAAAACCTAATACATTTTGTTCATTGAATTTCTGACCTTGTTGATTGTTATTTTGCTTGCTTTGCAGATGAATGATGGACAGTTCACAGTGATCCAGCTGGTTGGCATGCTGAGAGGGATTGCAGCTGGGATGAAATATTTGTCAGAAATGAACTATGTGCACAGAGATCTGGCAGCCAGGAACATTCTGGTCAACAGTAACCTTGTGTGCAAAGTGTCTGATTTTGGTTTGTCGAGGTTCCTGGAAGATGATCCAACTGATCCAACCTACACAAGTTCACTGGTGAGGGCAACAATGAGTTATGCTGTGTATATTTCATTGTCAGGTTGAGAAGTTTCAATAAAATGAGGTAGTTAAAGTTAAAAAATGTTGTAAATTTTATACTGGTCACAAATGAATCATAAAAACCATCTGAAAATACAAATGATAAAACTATTCATTATGTGTTGTAACTTTCAGTTCAAGGCCTGTTTTAAGATAATGTTTCTAATTACCAACACAGTTTGCAAGTACTCCAGTTTACTGTTAAAGCTGCTCTGTGCCATTGTTTTTCAGTGCTATATTTCTGTAGAACCCGAACGTATCTGTTTTTTTATGGCCTATTGTTTTGGTGAATCTTGGTGATCTGAAGAGAGCTGGGTGATCGAGAGTCAGGGGGCAATCGAAAGTCAGAGGGGCGATCGGGAGAGGTCCAAGGCCGGTGTTTCGGCCGCATATAGACTTGTTTATCCTGAATGCAATAGGCCCATTGGTTGGGGAGGTGGAACTGATCGGGTAGGGAGACAAGAAGGAGTGGCAGCAGGCCACTGTAGCTTTACAGGGCTCACAGAATTATTCCTGCTCCTCTTAGTCCTACAAATATTCTCCTCAAAAATAAGATGTAATAATAAGATGTCATAAGATAATAAGATTAATAAGATATAAACTGGCAGAGAGGCCAGTGATTTATTGCTTTCTGCCAAAATAGTTTGCTCCTAAATAAAAATGCCATTTGGTTTATGTTGCATATAACTTGATATTAATGTGTTAAAAAGGAAGGGAGACTGAACAGAGCTCTCTCCTTTTACCAGGGTGGAAAAATCCCAATCAGATGGACAGCTCCTGAAGCAATAGCTTATCGCAAATTCACCTCAGCCAGTGATGTGTGGAGTTATGGAATTGTCATGTGGGAAGTGATGTCATATGGGGAGAGACCCTACTGGGACATGTCAAACCAAGATGTAAGTATTTGAGTTGATAAACAGGTAGACATATTGCATGACAAATTCATTTGAAGTATTAGTAATAAAATGGCGTACCTTTACTCACTTCTAACGAAATAAGGATTCGATTATTTGGAGTACCTTTGCGCAACTGGGAATTTGGCTGATTTGGATAATTCTCAAAAGTACTGATTAGGTGTAGGGTTTTTTTTCTCCTTGGGCCAGCACTAGCATGAACATGCACTTTGATACCTAAAGCCTAATATTTAATACCAAGTTCACGTCAAAGTAAAGTAAAAAAAGGGCCATTATTCAGAGTGAAATGAACAGTAACTCTCTCAGACTGGTCCAGAAACAGCCCTGTAGCCATGAGTCCCAATTATTTGTATTAGCAGAGTTCATATGATTATCTGTGTAGCATCAATGTGCCATATGGATTTGCTAAAAGTGTTTCTGGGTAATTGGGGGACCTGTTTGGTGACTTGTTATGGGGATGTACTTGCTCCATATTTATATAATTGGATATAAAAGGTCACAGATCTATCTATAATAGAATAAATGCCAGAGATTTGTAGCCTGTAAATGCAGTGCCTTGGAGCTGCTTTTTCTGAGGCAGGTAAGTAGAACTCTGAGACACACATACCTTCTATACTCCAGAATCCAGTTATGGTTTCTACCCACATTAAGGGGAAACCCAGTGAGCCTGAAACCTGCCTGATATCTCACTGATATCCATGGAGGCCGAACTTGGTGGAGGTTGTGCCCGCAGCCGCCGAGGATCCGCCGGAAATGTAGTTTTTTTGGCCGATTCCCCCGGAACCACCCATCTGCCATCCACATTCTGTCCGGCGGGAGATTGGTGGAGAAGGGTTCCGCCGACGTGAGGTCGTGCTGCCCGCCCATGCCGGATGCTCCAAATGGCCCATATTGGTCAGTTATGCTGGCCTTGGTCAACCTGCCAGAAGGACCGCTCGGGAAAAGCAGGTCCGACCTGGACGACAGTCGAGCGGCAGGGAGAATGGGTGGGAGGGAGTGTTGGAGACCATTAGATCACGCCAGTCGGGCGAATGCTGGACCATTATGAGTGGGAATGCTGGAAAAAAGTTAGGTGTATGTTGCATTACTGTACTGCTGAGGGTGATGTTTAATTGGGATGTCATAAAAATGAGTGAAATGTGTCTAAGCCGATGAAGGCTTTTTTGTTGGACCTCGCTGAAAGTCCTTCATTGAGAAGCCCAATCGTGAAGGGAAAATTATTATGAATAAGTGAAAGTCTTCAGCATGTCAAATTTTGTACATCTAAGCTGATTCATTAATTGTGTGACACAATGTACTGCAATGTAACTGATGATCAAGTCATCTCAGGAATGGCATTCCTCCATGTTTGGCCTCGGAAAAAGAGGGTTGAAGTGCTAGCCTTAAGGTCTGCCCTGCAAGTAGGTAAAGTGAGAGTAATTGAATGGCAGCCTTCCTGCATTGATGACCCTTCCTTGTCGTCTTGCGATGGCCTGATGACAGGACCCATTATACAGTGCAGTCAGATGTGGATGGGAAGATGTTCCTGATAAAGCCGATGACCTGAGGGACAGATGTGTGTTTCTCACAACACACCATGCATGACGTAAAAATGACACACTCACCAAGGGAGGGTCAGCAATGTGAATGTATTTACAAGTGTAAAATAACAAAGGTTTCATAAGAATATTAAATGTGAAAATATTTACAGGAGCAACACCCACCCCTCTACCCGGCACCACCACCTCTCTTCCTCCCCCCGCCTACACGATGGCGTGGTGCTCCTCTGCCCCTCACTACCTCTGGTTAAGAAGGTTGTGCAGGACGGCAGTGGGATATCTGCAGACATGTGAGTCTTGGTGAAAAGATAGGGCACGGGACCAAAGGCGGCGAGATCTCCTGCTCCTTTGGATCTGTCTGCCTTGAGGAATTGGGATCGGGGCCTTGTACTATGCATGCAGAAGCCATCTCTTGCTGCATGGCCTCAACGCTTTCCATTGTGCGCTCCCACGCTGTAATGAGCCGGTCCATCCTGTCATCGTGCTGCTGGGTGAATGTGGCGATACTGCCAGCTATCGCAGCCATGGTCTGCAGCATATTGCGACTTATCTCCACGCTGGTGCGTGATAGCTGCACCATCTCGTTCAGTGCAGAGAGCCTGCTGCATCCGTAGGTGGTTGCCCGCTCCTGGTGGGTGCTGGTGCCTTGCTTGCCTTTGATCCACGGCCTCTGTGCTTGGCAGAGCTTGCGTCTGTGGAGTCCGTTGGAAAGCCCAGGAAATCGGATCCGACACCGAGGTTCTGCGGACACTTGGCTGACATGGCAGGAGGTTTCTGTCAGCCGCTTCCGGCTCCTCCAGGTCAAGGGGTAGAAAGACGGGCCCTTCTCCCTCCTGTTCTTCCTGGCCCTGGGTGGTGGAGGTGGGAGCAGTGGAATTAGGTAATGTGGGGGGTGGAGGAAGGATCCGCTATCTTCGAGTGTGGAGAACGTCGGGGTGGGAGACGCTGGGATCTGGCGCTTCTCTGAAGGCCAGAGGTCGATGGTCTCCTTATATCTGTCCTTTCTGAGTCATTATCTACAAGTAGAGGACAATATTTTGGTCTGTAGGGGGCGGTGGTGTTGGTCAAGCTGAGATGTGAGCCGTTCCATCTCACATTATGCCAGCAACGAGTTCCATTTCTCCATGTCTTCACCAATAATGGGCGACAAAGTGTGCGTTCAACCGTGAGTGCCTTAACATTGCATGTACTTTCATGCCATGAGTGTCGCTAACACCAGAGATTAGTATAACCTTACCACACGGTAGCACCGGATCTGCATCAGTGTGTGTGGTTGCACGGCGGCGGTTACCAACCAATGCCAATGCACGCTCCTCCAGCCTGGTCAATTTGACCACCTCTTCTGGGCCCCCTCTGGTCACATGCAGGCTTGCCTCGTTGGTTGCCTTTTTTTTCTGTACAAAGAAACATTACGGGCTTTAGCCCCTTTGCTGATGCCCCCCACACACACTCCCACATGCACACGCACATCTGGCGCACAACCGTTTTGGCCTTGGACAACAGGGGGCGAATAAATTTGTACTCACTCTAGCTGTCGCCAGCAAATCGTTTCAACGCTCACGGCATTGGTCCCCATCCCGCTCAATGTTGCCCATTGCAGTCATCATCTCACCGATCTCCATCCACATTCATCGGTCTTGGGCTGGTGGAGGCTTGCCATGAACATCCCGGTTTTATCCTCATTGTACCTGCACTCCACCTCCATCACTAGCTCCTCCAATTCCTGTTCATTGAACCACAGAGCTCTGGGCCTGGTTTTGCCAGTCTTCAGAGAAGATTTCTGGCCACTCATCATCAATGATGAGAAGAATGGCTGCTGAAGAGTTTGTGGGTTGAATTTCTCACACTATCCCCTCTCCAATACCACCACTCTGCTCTCCAACATGCAACTCTCTCCTCTGCGATGCCACCATTCTGTTCTCCAGGCTCCAACTCTCTACTCTCCCCTCCCCTCTCGTACTCATGGGTGGAATAAACTGGTCTTTTATGCAGTTCACCAATCAGCCTCCAACGGCCATGAATTGACGTCACGTCGGCAGAAGAAAACTACAATAAAAAAAATACGCGAATTCTCACACGTGCGCAGTGGAGGCCCTCCGAAGATCCCCAAGTGGCAAGGCCTCCAACTGATGCACAATAGTGACGCAGGCCAGACACTCCCGCTCCCATCTGCCGACTGCCGTGCCTGCTGCCGCCCACACAACGGACCCGAAGTGGCTCCCTACGGGACCCAGCAGCAGTGGGCAGCAAAAACGTAGCTCTCGCCCGGGGACTGCCGAGAAATGGGCGGCGACCAAATTTGGCCAAATAGTTCTTAAGATGATTCCTTGATTTGAAATCATGGCATATACATTGGATACTTCAGAATAATCAGAAAGGGACAGGCTGCATTTGCTGTCATGGGGAATGATGGGGGCAAGTTAAGGCTTTACACAAAATTGCAGTATCATGCAGCTGAGGTAAATCCACTTATATTGCTTTCACCGACTTTTGCAAGGCTTTTGATCTTGTGCCACATGCGGCCTTCTTGAAGAAGCTGGACTGGAGGAATATTGCCAAATCTTGGATTTTATCGAAGCTGTATATTTTGACTCAGAAATCTGTATATGGTTAGTTTGGAGACTCAACAAGTCTGTCTCTCTCAGAAGAGGCCAGTGTAGCTTTCCTGAGGTTTAGTGCCCAAAACTGCACGCAGTACTGCAGATGGGATGTAACCAAGACTGTGTAAAATAAAAATAATGTTTCCTCACTTTTGTATTTCAACCCCCTTGAGATAAAAGACAACATTCCATTAGGCTTCTTAATTACATGTTGTACCTGTACCCTAGCTTTTAGTGATTTATGTACATGCCACCTGATTCCCTTTACTCCTCCACAGCTCCTCGTCTTTCAGTATTAAGCTAATATTCCAATTTGTATGTCTCGGATCAAAAGTGGATGGCCTCACACTTCCCCACATTGAACTTCATCTGCCATAGTTCTGCCCACTCAGTTAGTCTGTCTATGTTCCTTTGCAACTTCCTGCTCCTATCCACTAATCTACTATGCCTCCTAACTTAGTATCATTTGCAACCGTGAATATACAACTCTCTATTCCTGCATCCAAAATTAATACTTATGGTGAAAAGCTGAGGCCCCAGTACAGATTTCTGGGGAAACCCCCTTCACACATCCCGCCAATCAGAGAGCTAATCCTTTATCCCTACTCTTTGTCTCCTACCTCCCAACCAATTACCAACCTTTGTCACAAGGTTACCTCCAATTCCATGCGCTCTCATTTTTGTTAATAATCTCTTGCGCAGAACCTTATCAAATGCTTTCTGGAAGTCCATATAGACAACATATATAGGGCTCAATTTTGGCTCATCCCTTTTTTCGGCACACTTACCGGAGATGCGCCGCTTTTCTCCGTTAATAAGTGCACCGAAAAAGTTGCTCCCCACTTTGACCGCTGTCCGGCCTCTCCTCGGTCGTCGTGCAGCGTGGCCAGTCGAGTTGGGGCGGAGCCAGCGTCCTACACTAAAAACAGTGCCGGGACGCCTGCACATGCACAGTGGAGTGTCCGCGCATGCTCAGTAGCTCCTCGCCCCCAGCCTCTCTGTGT
This sequence comes from Pristiophorus japonicus, assembly GCF_044704955.1. NCBI lineage: Eukaryota > Metazoa > Chordata > Chondrichthyes > Pristiophoridae > Pristiophorus > Pristiophorus japonicus. Next base: position 189,289,192 of record NC_091982.1, on the reverse strand, counting down.
GCGTGCTGCAGCCGCTGTGTGTGTGGGACTGATGCCTGCCCCTAGCCCTTGCCGAGTGGCCTCCCAGTGCGATCGACCTCAGGTTTGAAAATTTATGCACTGTAGCTATTTTTGAACTTTTTTAATGGCTTGTCATTTTCCTGGACTTTGGGATATTTTGAAAAAATTATGTAAATATGTTTTGTCTCTTGTGAATAGTGGTGACCATTTGTCAAGCCTAATCACCTGGTGCTATTGTGAAAGAAAAACATAAGTGACAGAGGAATACTGAGAGAATATCTTAATTATTAAAGTAGACTTTATTTCAATAATATGGGCTCAATTTTGGCCCAATATAATCATTGCAAACAAATAGTTGTTTAAATTAGTTGTGAGATGAGGGCAATTTAATTCAACTATCTTTTACTTCTTTTATTTTTGTAGTTTAAGCTTCCATGAATGCTTCTGTTGTATAGTAAATTAACTTTGCGAAGTTTGTCATATGATGTCCTGTATAGCTGTTTAATTCTATTCATATTCTTTAGTCAAGTCATTAAGTTCTGCTGGCCTCCGATGTACTTACCTGCGCTAATTTCTTAACTCTCCGCAAGAGTTTTCTGAAGTGGCCACATACACTGGCCTAAGTAGATTTGGAGTAACTATTAGCTGGCCAAAGTGGCCTAAATGGCCAAAACTAGCGCAGGTGGTTGGTAACGCTCCCTTTCGAGAAAAAAAATGAAACTAAAAAAACCTAACTAACTCACTTACACTGGCGCAAATTGAATGTGCAAAATGGGGATTTTTAAGATAATCCTGAAAAATCAAGTTGCTCCAAAAAAAACGGAGCAACTCCTGGCCAAATTTGAGCCCTATAGACACTCCCCTATCTACTATGCTGGTGACCTCCTCGCAAAATCCAACTAGATTAGTCAGATATGACCTACCCTGGTGCAAGGGTCAAGGATGTCTCGGAGCGGGTGCAGGACATTCTGAAAAGGGAGAGTGAACAGCCAGTTGTCATGGTGCACATTGGTACCAATGATATAGGTAAAAAAAGGGATGAGGTCCTACGAGACGAATTTAAGGAGCTAGGAGCTAAATTAAAACGTAGCACCACAAAAGTAGTTATCTCGGGATTGCTACCAGTACCACGAGCTAGTCAGAGTAGGAATCGCAAGATAGCTCAGATGAATACGTGGCTTGAGCAGTGGTGCAGCAGGGAGGGATTCAAATTCCTGGGGCATTGGAACCGGTTCTGGGGGAGGTGGAACCAGTACAAACCGAACGGTCTGCACCTGGGCAGGACCGGAACCAATGTCCTAGGGGGAGTGTTTGCTAGTGCTGTTGGGGAGGAGTTAAACTAATATGGCAGGGGGATGGGAACCAATGCAGGGAGACAGAGGGAAACAAAATGGAGACAAAAGCAAAAGACAGAAAGGAGATGAGTAAAAGTGGTGGGCAGAGAAACCCAAGGCAAAAAACAAAAAGGGCCACTGTACAGCAAAATTCTAAAGGGTCAAAGTGTAATAAAAAGGCAAGCATGAAAGCTTGGTGCCTCAATGCAAGGAGTATTCGGAACCCAGGAGAGGGCTCTGAGCTAGTTAGAGTGGGTGAGAGCTCAGATGAACAGGCTCCCAAGAAAGAATGCAAAAGGCAGGAGGCAACAGAGCAGAGTAGCACTGGGATTAGTGTAAACCACAAGGTGATAGGAAGGGACAATATGTATGAATATAAAGGGGCTGCAGGGGTGTCAAAACTAAAAATCATGGTTTAAAAACTAGTATTAAAACACTCTACCTAAACGCACGCAGCATTCAAAATAAATTAAATGAGTTGACGGCACAAATCATTACAAATGGGTATGATTTGTTGGCCATTACAGAAATGTGGTTGCAGGGGGGCCAAGACTGGGAATTAAACATACAGGGGTATCTGACAATTCGGAAAGATAGACAAGAAGGGAAAGGAGGTGGGGTAGCTCTGTTAATAAAGGATGATATCAGGGCAGTTTTGAGAGACGATATTGGCTCTAATGAACAAAATGTTGAATCATTCTGGGTGGAGATTAGAGATAGTAAGGGGAAAAAGTCACTGGTGGGCGTAGTTTATAGGCCCCCAAATAATAACTTCACGGTGGGGCGGGCAATAATCAAGGGAATAATGGAGGTATGTGAAAAAGGAATGGTAGTAATTATGGGGGATTTTAACCTACATATCGATTGGTCAAATCAAATCGCACGGGGTAGCCTTGAGGAGGAATTCATAGAATGCTTACGGGATTGTTTCTTAGAACAGTATGTTACAGAACCTACAAGGGAGCAAGCTATCTTAGATCTGGTCCTGTGTAATGAGACAGGAAAAATAAACGATCTCCTCGTAAAAGATCCTCTCGGAATGAGTGATCACAGTATGGTTGAATTTGTAATACAGATTGAGGGTGAGGAAGTAGTGTCTCAAACTATGCTTAAACAAAGGGGACTACAGTGGGATTAGGGCAGAGTTGGCTAAAGTAGACTGGAAACACAGACTAAACTGTGGCACAATTGAGGAACAGTGGAGGACTTTTAAGGAGCTTTTTCATAGTGCTCAACAAAATTATATTCCAGTGAAAAAGAAGGGCAGTAAGAGAAGGGATAACCAGCCGTGGATAACCAAGGAAATAAACGAGAGAGTATCAAATTAAAAACCAATGCGTATAAGGTGGCCAAGGTTAGTGGAAACTAGAAGATTGGGAAAATTTTAAACGACAGCAAAGAATGACTAAAAAAGCAATAAAGAGAGGAAAGATAGATTACGAAAGTAAACTTGCGCAAAACATAAAAACAGATAGTAAAAGCTTTTACCGATATATAAAATGGAAAAGAGTGACTAAAGTAAATGTTGGTCCATTAGAAGATGAGAAGGGGGATTTAATAATGGGAAATGTGGAAATGGCAGAGACCTTAAACAATTATTTTGCTTCGGTCTTCACAGTGGAAGACACAAAAACAATGCCAAAAATTGCTGGTCACGGGAATGTGGGAAAGGAGGACCTTGAGATAATCACTATCACTAGAGGGGTAGTGCTGGACAGGCTAATGGGACTCAAGGTAGACAAGTCCCCTGGTCCGGATGAAATGCATCCCAGGGTATTAAAAGAGATGGCGGAAGTTATAGCAGATGCATTCGTTATAATCTACCAAAATTCTCTGGACTCTGGGGAGGTACCAGCGGATTGGAAAGCAGCTAATGTAATGCCTCTGTTTAAAAAAGGGGGCAGACAAAAGGCAGGTAATTATCGGCCGGTTAGTTTAATATCTGTAGTGGGGAAAATGCTTGAAGCTATCATTAAGGAAGAAATAGCGGGACATCTAGATAGGAATAGTGCAATCAAGCAGACGCAACATGGATTAATGAAGGGGAAATCATGTTTAACTAATTTACTGGAATTCTTTAAGGGTACAACGAGCATGGTGGATAGAGGTGTACCGATGGATGTGGTGTATTTAGATTTCCAAAAGGCATTCGATAAGGTACCACACAAAAGGTTACTGCAGAAGATAAAGGTACGCGGAGTCAGAGGAAATGTATTAGCATGGATCGAGAATTGGCTGGCTAACAGAAAGCAGAGAGTCGGGATAAATGGGTCCTTTTCGGGTTGGAAATCGGTGGTTAGTGGTGTGCCACAGGGATCGGTGCTGGGACCACAACTGTTTACAATATACATAGATGACCTGGAAGAGGGGACAGAGTGTAGTGTAACAAAATTTGCAGATGACACAAAGATTAGTGGGAAAGCGGGTTGTGTAGAGGACACAGAGAGGCTGCAAAGAGATTTAGATAGGTTAAGCGAATGGGCTAAGGTTTGGCAGATGGAATACAATGTCGGAAAATGTGAGGTCATCCACCTTGGAAAAAAAAACAGTAAAAGGGAATATTATTTGAATGGGGAGAAATTACAACATGCTGCGGTGCAGAGGGACCTGGGGATCCTTGTGCATGAATCCCAAAAAGTTAGTTTGCAGGTGCAGCAGGTAATCAGGAAGGCGAATGGAATGTTGGCCTTCACTGCGAGTGCGATGGAGTACAAAAGCAGGGAGGTCCTGCTGCAACTGTATAGGGAATTGGTGAGGCCGCACCTGGAGTACTGCGTGCAGTTTTGGTCACCTTACTTAAGGAAGGATATACTAGCTTTGGAGGGGGTACAGAGACGATTCACTCGGTTGATTCCGGAGATGAGAGGGTTACCTTATGATGATAGATTGAGTAGACTGGGTCTTTACTCGGAGTTCAGAAGGATGAGGGGTGATCTTATAGAAACATTTAAAATAATGAAAGGGATAGACAAGATAGAGGCAGAGAGGTTGTTTCCACTGGTCGGGGAGACTAGAACTAGGGGGCACAGCCTCAAAATACGGGGGAGCCAATTTAAAACCGAGTTGAGAAGGAATTTCTTCTCCCAGAGGGTTGTGAATCTGTGGAATTCTCTGCCCAAGGAAGCAGTTGAGGCTAGCTCATTGAATGTATTCAAATCACAGATAGATAGATTTTTAACCAATAAGGGAATTAAGGGTTACGGGGAGCGGGCGGGTAAGTGGAGCTGAGTCCATGGCCAGATCAGCCATGATCTTGTTGAATGGCGGAGCAGGCTAGATGGCCTACTCCCGTTTTTAATTCTTATGTTCTTATGCACCCATCACAAATCCATGCTTATCAGTTCATACTTGTCCAACTGCCCAGTCACTCTGTGATGATATATTCCAGTAACTTTCATACACTTGTTGCTAAACTGACAGGCTTGTAGATCCCTGGTTTCACCCTTTCTCCTTTCTTACATAATGGAGTGATATTTGCAAATTTTCATTCCAAAGGCACAATTCCAGAATCTGGAGAGCTATGGAAATGACTTCAGTATATTTGCAGTCTCTCATAATGCTTTGGATTCCCTTGCAGGTTATCAATGCTGTGGAACAAGACTACCGTTTGCCCCCTCCAATGGACTGTCCAACTGCTCTACATCAGTTGATGTTGGACTGCTGGGTGAAAGAGCGTAACAACAGACCCAAATTTGCCCAGATTGTAAACACACTGGATAAACTCATTAGGAATGCAGCTAGCCTGAAGATCGTCTCCATTGCAAATCCAGGGTATGTCGCATCATGAGGTGGAAATTTTGTTTTAAAGTCCACATAGAAATATAGCTTTGGATTTTGACTAATTTCTTACCTTTTAATCAGTTATAATATACAAGATAATGTAACCTTTGTTTATTCATATTATAAGGGTGCCACAGAAAGGATCATCATTTGATCAAAGAGCATTTATTTCACAAACAAAAATACTGACATTTTAAGTGATCAACTTTAATATCTTGATCGTGGCGCCTGCTGCTCAAGCATGGAGTCTGTGCAGGTCATGACCCTGGTTATCTAATGGTCTTTGCTATAAATGCCTGTCATGTAAGGTGACCTGTGGGACCACAAAAAACAATATGGACTCTTCAGCAAATGGAGAGACACTGAGGTTATTTCAAGATGGTTTGGAGCTATTCTTTCTGTCTGTGCATCGAGATCCTTAGTGATGAGTGATAGACAGGAAACAATAATGAAGTGACCTTTTTGTTTTGAACTAAAGGTCACAAGGTCAGGTGACCCTTAATTGATAAGATAGATAAGAAACCTCGCCAAAGAATGAAAGAAGAATACAAACAAAGGTGTATTAGTTACATGAGTGGGTGCACAAAATTAAAAAATGCTTATCAGCACGATGGGAATAAACAATGAGCCCCTGGAAAGTTTTAGGTAGCATTCGACAAGTTAATAAAAAAATGTATATAATTCTAAGGGGATTATTAGATGAAGCCTGTTTCAGGTACTATTAACAGAGATGAAGCCTTCAACTAAAAAAAAATTCCAATTCTACCTGAATCACTTGTCAAAACTTAAATTAAACTTTCATGGTAGAATGATTAAGGAGTCCTGAAGATTATGGGATAATTAATTTCACTAGTGTGGAAGCACTGAGGTTTTAAAAAAAAATCTCTTCACTGTGCATATATTAGAGTGAATGAGGAGGGTCTTGAAAGATATAAGAGTAACAATGATGACAGGATTGACATCAGGCCTACAGATAAAATTAATGAGCCAGGCTTCAGCACTGACTCCCGCAGATTTGATACAAGAAGCAAGGCTGGCTGACACTTTACTGCCATAAAATGTGATCAAACAGACAAGTGACATGTGATTCATTTGTTTCAGTGCTTGCAGCCTGCAACTAAAAAATGTTTTTTTGCTACCATGTAGCCATGATCATCAATTTCTTTAATCATAGAATGATACAGCACAGAAGGAGGCCATTCGGGCCATCGACCCTGTGCCGGCTCTTTGAAAGAGCTATCCAAGTAGATCCAGTCCCCTGCTGTTTCCCATCACCCTGCAAATTTTTCCCCTCCAAGTATTTATCCAATTCCCTTTTGAAAGTTGCAATTGAATCTCCTTCCACCACCTTTTTAGGCAGTGCTTTCCAGATCATATCAACTCGCTGCATAAACAATTTTTTCCCTCATGTCGCCTTTTGTACTTTTGCCAATTAACTTAAATCTGTGTCCTCTGGTTACTGACCCTTTTGCCACTGTAAATTGTTTCTCCTTATTTACTCTATCAAATTATTCATGATTTTGAACATTGCTATCAAATCTCTTGACCTTCTCTGCTGTAAGGAGAACAACCCCAGCCCCAGTCTCTCCATATAACTGAAGTACCATCCCTAGTAAATCCCCTCGGCACCCTCTCCAAGGCCTTGACATCCTTCCTAAAGGTGCCCAGATTAGCCACAATACTCCAGCTGGGGCCTAACCAGTGTTTTATAAAGGTTTAGTATAACTTTTTTGCTTTTGTGCTCTATGCCTCAATTGATAAAGCCAAGGATCCCATATGCCTTTTCAGCAGCCTTCTCAATTTGTCCTGCCACTTCAAAGATTTGTGTGTGACATTCTCAGGTCTCTCTTTTCCTGCATCCCCTTTAAAATTGTGCAGTTTAATTTATATTGCCTCTCCTACCAAAATGAATCACAATTCTCAGCGTTAAATTTAATCTGCCCACTCATGTAACTAATACATCTTTGGTTGTATTCTTTCATTTATTCATTAATATTACAATATTTTAAAGCCAATATATTAATACAGTTCATGCAGAAGTCATTTTAGTTAAATATTAACAAAGTGACGTTGGAGCTCACTAGATGACACAGTAGATAAATGAAGCATGCAAAGTAATACTGAGTCATGGAGAAAAAAAAGATCTTGCCTAGAAAGTAGGCCATGCAGCATCTGTTTTTCGGGTGCTACTAAAGTCCCAATATGACGGGCAGATTTCCAACCAGAAATGTAGTGTTCACCATATTGGATAAAGACAAACAACATGCGCCCTTTACCCACACTGTGTATTTCCATGCTCTCTTTAGTTTGGGAGGAAGGGCATGAGCTTGGCAAATTTCTGATTTCATCGTCTGCTAATTCTCACCGGTTATTTGTCCCTGGTTTTTATCTGCTTATATGTTTTAAATCATTTACCTGGCTGTTTACTTAAAGTATTAGTTTGCATATGCAAATAAGGGTCCTAACACCTATTGGAGGTCATCTCTCCAAGATTGATTTGCCCTGAGGCAGCCTGCGCCATTGCGGGTTGCATTCAGGGAAACTGGTTCTAGGAGTCACCTGCAACAAAAAAGGTAAGTAACTTACCTGAACGCAGAGCCACGAGAAGCAAGAGTGCTCATCTCGGCTCCACATTAAATGACCAGATCGCTACTCCAGATCCCATCACCACTGCTTCCTCCCCATTGCCACTGCGCCCGGCCCCGACCACCACATCGCCAGTCACAATCACCCCTCTGCTTTCGACAGTGACCCCCGCGATCCCCGACCCAGGCCACCCTCCTGATCCGAAACCTCGATCCCAGTCTCAACCCGACACTGGCCTCGATCCCGACTCCGGCCTCGATTCCTGGTTAAGGCACCCCTCCTAATCCCCAACTCACGCTCCAATCCCCGACAACACTTGCCTGAGGGCTGCTGGAGCATTAATAGTGGCCCAAACTTGGGAGTTTTCCTGACTGGCAGGTTCTTCATACTTCGCCGGGAACATTGAAATGAGGTCGGAGGTCCAATATTTGCCTCGGGCCTCATCATTCAGGCTGTGGCATGAATTATGTCCACTGCACATCCAAAACTGGGTGCAGCTCAATTTCTAGGTCCTCACGTTCAATCAATAGTCTATGCTGAGTAGGTTGAATTCGGAGTGCGGAGGGACGAGTAGCAGCTAGTGTTCATAACACTGATCGTTATGCTTACTGAAAAGTTTATGCGCTTCTGTGTGCAGATGTTGGGTGAGGATTTGGCTGTGATGTCCTCATCATTGAATTGTCTCCTGGAATTCACTGTCTAAGTTCATACTTGGAAGAATAGCCACCACCACGATGTACGATGGGGGCTTGTGAGTGTCCATGGAACTATAATCAACATTGTTAGGAAAGCGGGCAAGACTGGCAGATGGGATGGAAAAGATGATTCTTATATCCTGTTTAGTACTTGTTTGCTCATTCGAAAAAAGAAAGATTGAATACATCTGTTCTTTTCCCTCCACCCTCTTTGTGTATAAGTAGAAAAGATGTACCAAATTAGATTCATATGATCCTAATTACAGTCTATACACTGCTGGAGGTGGAAATAAATGAAACATGCCATTTCAGCTTTAGCATATGTGAGGAATGATATGTAGAGTGTCTGTCAGGCATTATTGCTCTCATTTTAAAAGTTTAAGGGGGAAAAATTGAAAAGGAAACTTAGGAGGATTGGTGCTCTGAAAAGGACTGAAATCTTTCTCTTTATTCCGTTAACTAAGGGCAAAAGAGACCTTGCCCAATGGAAAATACGATTTGCCCCTACAGAAAAACAGATTCTCAAATGGTTTTCTTTAAGTAACAGTATATCTGCTACAACCTTGACTCATTCCATTCCTCCATTCTGGCTCTAAATGCTCAGCTGGTAATGATATGGTCTATAGTCCCAAATACCCAAAGGGGCTCATACGTCTTGTGCTTTTTATCACATATGCATCGTCAATGTCATCATCAGTTAACAGACTAATTCCAATATTGGCCCATGTGACAGGATGGGTCATTAACCAGAGCTGCCTAATCATGTCTGCTTGATCTGTTTCCTCAAAAACCTTCATGCTTTTCCTGTGCGGTCTGTTTTATATTATCTTTGAATCTTTTCCGTGGATGCCTTGGTAGGAACTTTTTGGCAATTGTCACTCATAAAACACTTTATACATCCAAAGCAAACTAACCTTTGTATAGTATTCAACTAAACTGTGCCTCAAATTCTTTCCTGATGTCCTCATTGCTCGTTGTTCTCACTATATTTAACTGTAATTCTTTTATCTTCTGCAGTTTTTAATACTTGTCATATATATATCCCTTCAGCAGTATAGTCTTGCTTAACCATGTGCCTGTGGGCATAAATACTACAGCTGCATTTTTAATATATTTTATTTATTATGCTGAATTTCTACATTTTAATACTTCTAATGCAAATAAACCAAGTGTTTTATTGTTTTGTCAACCCAAAACAATGATTTTGGTTCCTTATGTAGAGAATCAGACACATAGTAAAGAATAAAACTAAATTCTCTTGAGGCAAAACTGCACATTTCAGACCTTTGACAGTGAAGTCATTGCAAAGGACTTCTAGATAGCAGCAACCAATATTTTTTGTATTGCATAACATTGTTATTGTAGCATAGACTTAGCTCCAGAATAAGCCATGCCAGAGTACACACACGGTCAGCCAACATAGAAAATCCAGCCCCAGGTGTAGGTTATAACATAAATATGATGCTGGAAAATTCCACTTGCCAACTGGTATTTTCAGCCTTGGACAAATAAAGTAACATACTCTTTTTCTCCCTCCATTGCTTCTGTCTTTACTTCATCATTTTCAATTCTTTGAGGTCTGTTTCAGTTTTTCACTGTGGCATCTCACTCGTCATTGATGTGAAGAATTATTTTGATCCCTTTTATTATTAATTTTGTCCAGTTAAGGTTCAATGCACAGTTCATGGTGAACAAGCAACATATATAAACAGGCCTTTTTAGTCAAGGGGCAAGTAACTTGTAAATGTATTTTGAGCACTGCTTCAGAATGAGGACCCCGCAAACAAAAGCTTGAAGTAACATTGGCACATTTGCTTTATGGTTACATAGCAATGCAGATGGTAAACAGGAAACAACAGTAGCAGTTGACCCTTTTGTCACATTACATCTTAAAGCAGTACAGGCATGCTCAGTCAGTTATCAATGGTCAGAACTGAACTGCTACAAGAAGTAGTGTAAACAGCGCATCTGTGATCCTTATCAACTTCAGTACCTGAAGTGACTTGTTCCAGACTCACTGTGGATACTGATGTAAGCAGGGTTTAAGATGTGGACTGATTTTGTCTTATCTTCCCCACAGCCCTTCCCAGCCTCTTTTGGACCGTACTGTTCCTGACTACACCACATTTACCACAGTGGGAGACTGGCTAGATGCAATTAAAATGGGTCGGTACAAGGAGAATTTTATTAATGCTGGGTTCACCTCTTTCGACTTGGTTGCTCAGATGACAGCAGAGTAAGTATTAACCCTCATCACTTTCTCCAGCCTGTTCATGGAATTTGTTATGAACTAAGGCTGAGACAAAAACATGTACAACTGGAGCAGCCATTTCAACCGTGATATGCCTTCTACCTAAAGTGTAGACTCTGTCCCTAGAATACCAGGTGGAAGCCACTGGCTTCATGCTTGAGCTTTAGTGTACCAAATAATTATCTGTATTTTTCCATCATTGGGATCATAGAATTAACTTGTAGAGTAGGAATATTACAAACAATATTAATAAGTGGGAAGTTGGGATTGAGAAATGAATTTTCCTGTTTCCCAAAAAATTCTTACATTCTAACGTTCTTCAGACTTATGTTTTTCAGTTAGATGGGATACATTTAAATGCTTCATTGGGCAATCCTAGCCATATTATTTTTATTACAAAGTAAATCATTCAAAAGTTATTGCATTTATGCTCAAATAGAAAAATCTTGGAAGATGGAGAGATATGGCAGAAACAAATGCAGTTTAGTAAACCAAAGTCAGAGATTTCAACTATGAAGGGCACTTGTGAAACATTCATGGCTTTGGAAGCAACAAAGAACATTTTGAGGACATCAGCATTGAATTATTAAACATTCTTTGGTTTTTTTCTTGGAACATAGTCAAAATAATTTGCCAAAGTAAATGTACCAAATGTGCATTCTGTTGCAGAGACTTGCTGAGGATAGGAGTCACGTTGGCTGGGCACCAGAAGAAGATTCTCGGCAGCATTCAGGACATGAGGTTACAGATGAATCAGACACTTCCAGTGCAGGTCTGACAGCAAGGAACTCTGGAACTGATTAAGATTGAAGTCAAGTAGAATAATTGCGTGCAGTGCCTGGCTTCCAGTTTTTCCTGTGTGGAGCACCTAGAACTATTGTTTCGAGTCAACCCTCAGTTCAAGGATAATTGTAGCATGAATTGAAAAATGTCTGAAAGGGCTCCAAAAAGGAATGCAGTATGAAATGTTTATTAAGTCTTTTGGGCGATTGGTTTGTTTCATGGAATTTTACCGCTATTGCACCAAACCTGTGACGATATCAAAGACTATCAAGAGTTACCAAGGGAGGCAAGACCTGCCCCAGAAGCCAGTACATATTAAGTCTTCATATTGAAGATATATTATTTAAATCGACATGTAAAGATACCACATGGAATATTGGATCACAGATTTGATATTCAGCTTGTGTGTTGCATTCCTTCAAAGCACCACCTATGAAAAAATAATAAAGAAGCTGAACAATTCTGTATATAGCGTGTCAACCTTGTAACCAGACTCTGAGCTAGTCAGCTAGTCCCTAATTCTCAACTTGCAATAAAGCCAGAATGGAATAGCTAAACGTGAATGCCTTCAAGGTGTGCTCGCACCTTTTGGTCCAAAATGACCTTTCTTCACAACTTGTGTGGCACTTGAGTATTGAATACTGACATCAAGATAATTATATCTTGAAAGGGAAATGAAAGTACACATGCCCAGCTATCATGCATATAAGATTTCACTTGGAGTTCCCAGGTGTTCTTATAATTTATGGTTACTCTTAGTAAACGGATTACTGGATGTATTGGCTCTACCTGTGCACTGGCAAGTGAAGTATTTGCTGTGCCAAGAATAGTATGAAACAGCTCCTACAATAACACCAGGACAAAGATGGATGAAAAGGATCTCAACAATGAACTGATTCTGACTGATTCAAAACTGCTGTAATGTAGGGCAGAGTCTTTCTTCTGGACTTTATTATTGGAATTTCCTTGGTTTCCATCTGAATTTATGAAGTCGTCACCTATGGGAGAAGAGTTGGACAGAACTTTCTGAACTGTAGAAACAGAGACTAAACCACCAAAATGATTTAGAACCTTTAACTGTGAGGGCTGTCAAGAAAAGTGAGAGACTTTACATGACTGAAGAAACTTCATGGCCATCTGTTTAATCAAGTGCTGTTAAATTTTGTTGTCATTGCCAAAAGACAGGAAATTTTATTTTTTCTAAAGAACAGATAAAACCTTTGTAAACAACTGAGTGCAGAGAGTCTGTAATTGTGAAACAAAATATGGAAAAGGCAATAAGCATTTTTAATTTAGTTTGTATTACAGTACATCATTCTTCGTTCATCTGCAAACCTCCCCTTACCCAATATTTCAAGAAAATATGGCAGAGGAGACTGTACATTTGTACATACTATCAGGTACTTTCCTTTGTTAATGTGTGGGCTTTAAACAATAAATACAGACCGTGTATATTTTGCCACTCTAAATGACACATGCCTGTATTGTATATAGATGAGGCAAAAATGTGCAGAATGCAACAGTTAAATTTGAATGTTCTGCAATCCTAAATCACAAAAGTAGACTCTTAATCCCAAGTTGTACTGTAAGATAACACTATGTTGTAAAAAATAATTTTGAACTATTTGTTGTGATAGGTTATTCAGTAGTCGTTCACGGTGTCTGCGCGACATCTGTGACCAAGATAAAACATTCGGTTATTGTTGCTGTGAATTTGGTGCAAGCTTTAATAACCATGGCCCACCATTTCCTCTTGAGTAATCTCTCCCCTTAGTACTTCTGTAATAGCCTTACAGTGGCTAATCTTTTGTAGAAAGACCTAATGGCTGTCTTCCAGTCACTTTGGAAAACATACCTGTATAGTATTTTGCAAACTTTTTAAAATATTGAGATGTATTTAATGGTGAAAATGATGCATTCTTGCATTTGTAGAAATATTTTTAAAAAACTCTTTTGCAATTAAATTATTTAAGAAGTTTATGGTATTACTTTGTGCCTGCTCCTTTTGTTTCATGCAATAAATTCCATGCCATTGTCAGTGTTCAAAATTGGCAATCGGTAATACAAGGTTTTATGATAGTGATTATTTACTATTATTTGTTAGAAACACCCTTAGTTGAGAGTAGTGTTTGTTTTTGAAGAGTACTTTCTTGGAAATGCAGCCAGTTTTAAACACATATATAAAAACAAGCCACAGTGGCCTGAAGCAGTAATGTAATACTGTAAATTGACAAAAAAATCTTCTTTCCTAATGAAAATAAAGTTTGTTATTAAAATTTTAATTAAAAATTCTTCTACTGGATACAGGTCAACTAGGAAGCTACTTTTACTATTTTAATACTGACAATTGATTGAAAAAAAAATGCGAATTGAGGATGTCTCTGAAATTGAGGACATCTTTCACAAAGTCCTAATGCCATGATAAGGAGCAGAAGGGCAGTAAAAACATATTTAAGACTGAATATGAAGAATTAATCTGCAATCTCATTTGTGAATTGATAACTTGTCCTCAACCTGGTAAGTACATACTGCAGAATACCTAAATCTCTGACCTTTTGAAGTAAAGTTTTACTCACTCCCAAATGGCTGCTTACTTTTATGAAGCTTCCTCTAGTTAGTAGAATAGCTTAGTCGTTTTTGTATATTTATTACCATCACCTGGTCAGTGACTGGTCAACAGGAGGTGTTGCTGCAGTGGGTCAATATGCAAAGTTCAATCACCCCCAGAGAAATGGAATGCTCCAATACAATTAGGAGCCCTTGTGGTTTAAGCCTGTAACTGGTAAAACTAGCCACAATTGAAGTTGACGGATGCAATCTTTGGGCTCAAATGTGTGACCTCTACATTATGAAACTGCTTTCTTACTGGTACCTTGCTGGGCCCTCTGTTTTTTATTTTGGAAGAAATATTCTCATTTGTATGCTGGGCTTCATGTCATCCTCTATTTATGATTTCCTTTTACTTGATGAAAGCAGTTTGGATTAAACCTGCATATTTAGAGGCTATTATGCTGATGCCAAAAAATCTGACAGTTTGATAGAATAGCTGGATTTAATTTCAATCTGTATTGCTTTTAAGTTTTTTTTTCACCAAGAGATCTGTTGCTGTGTTCAGTGTGAAGTGATTTTATTCCTCTGACCTATTTTTCAATATGACAGTCTCTGGTACTAATTTAATGCTGCAGTTTTCAAACTCAGATCCAACAACAATAACTAAGTGCGTTTGACTAATTTTCCAAAGGGTGATTTTTACTAGTGAGTGGCACAAAGGTCTGCGCAGATCACACATAAACCTTTCATTACAGCCAAAGCATAGAGGCTGGTTTAAAATTGAATAGCCGGTTGTAGTTAAGATTTGGCTGAAGTTACCCAAAATAGTCAAGTATTTAGGCAAGTTCTGGCCTTTGTCTTAACGTGAGAATGTATTTCATTTGTTTCTTTTCAATCTTGCTGACAGGAAACTGAATTTAATACTCTGGAATGTCCGATGTTGAATTTAGAGTTCTGACCCTGCAAACATATTGAGTGAGGCGAAGACAGTTATGCTCAAGGAAATTTAGAGGCAGCTGTAGTCCATAAATTTTTATGGTTTAATACCATGGTACATATTTCATCTTCATCTTCATTGCTCAGGGCACTTTTATGGAAGCTGGTTTCTTTTTTCACTTCGGTGTTGATCTTTATTAAATCCTTGTTACAGAGTTGAATTTTAAACGGGCCATTAAATGGTTAGTTAGCATTCAGCAATTCCACTGACAAGAACGTAGAAGATGTAGAAGCCTTGGTGTGATATGGTAGATTAGAGCACTTTTTAGGGCTGGGAGATTTAACATTGCATCTGAAGGAAAGCAACTCCAACAAATAACTTGGTCTCAGTACTGCAATTCAGGAGTCAGTATAGATGCTTTGCTCATGTCCTGTAGTAAGTCTGATTCAGAGTCAAGCGTGCTATCAGCTGAGCCAAACAACAATTGCACTGAGCATTTACACCTCTGGATCTTTCCAGGGACCTACACAGGATATTGGGTATGAGCCAGTATGATTTACACAGGATATTGGGTATGAGCCAGTATGATCTACACAGGATATTGGATATGAGCCATGATGACCTACACAGGATATTGGGTATGAGCCAGTAAGCTGTTCAATCTTGCATCAGGAAGGTCACAGATGCCCCTTTAAACATCGCACCCCTCTTCCAATCCACCCCAAATCCTCAGTTCAATTTAATGGCTATTGTGGCTTCTTCAGAGTGTAAGATGCAATGAACTGTGCACATGCTGATATTTGAACACCAGCATATTATTGAAGAGAAAGTTATTCCACTCCATGAATGTGCAGATGCTATGACACCACTCACCTCAAAATCACACACTGAACTGCATGCTTCTCTGGCAACCTTCGAAGAGATGTTTATGCCTCAACTTTTTCAAGAAGAAGATCAATTGGAAACTGGCTTGAGGGACTGGACTTACCTTTTGTAACTTTATAGATAGCCCTTACACATAAGCACAGAACATGTGGCTATCAGGTGTCTTATTTGGGATCTTGAAACAATGGCTATTGGGTTGCAGGAGAGTCAATGCAGAATATTCCAGCAAGTGTTGGCAGTGGTGTGTTGCATGTTTCACAACTTAAAGAGGCCTGCTCTTGGACTTCTAAGAAGAACAACAAAAACAATGAAGGGGTGGAAGAAAAGGATATACAACAGTCACTTCCTGCAGAGATACTAGACAGTGGGACCTGGTTTGTACATCATGCTTTTATTGATAACTATTTCAATTGCTGTATGGATGTGGCCTTTCAATAGGAAAGGGAAAGGAGGTGTACAGTATACTTTTTTGTGTATTGCACTCACTTTATTAGAAATATTAAGCCCAACAGTAATCCAAACAAAAAAGTTTACATACCAAAATATACCAGTACTCTTCATTTAACAAGTTCTTATATTGAACTACCAGAACTAAAAATCACCTTGTGCAAACCCCTAATGCCAGACTTCTGTGCTAATTTGGCTATTAGTGTGCCTCTCAAATGTGGCTCTCAAATGGCTATGGCAAGGGAGTGGAAAGGCTGCTGATCATCCACTATGGGCAGTTGAGATGGTGAATAACCTGGAGCGGGGTTGTGAGTACTGGGGCTGCAGGTGGTGTGGAGCTATGCAGAGAGTAATGAGAGCTATGCATTCAGGGTCTCAGCTTCAGAGTGTTGTGGAACCAAAATACAGGCTCAGCACAAGTCTGTTAAAGAACAAAATATGTTTATTGAGAGTACCTTGGCTAAGGGGAGAACAGCAGTTAAGAAAAACCCAAACTGCGTCTCACCGCCTGGCTGCCAGC
Organism: Pristiophorus japonicus; assembly: GCF_044704955.1. Classification (NCBI taxonomy): domain Eukaryota; kingdom Metazoa; phylum Chordata; class Chondrichthyes; family Pristiophoridae; genus Pristiophorus; species Pristiophorus japonicus. The sequence goes on along the minus strand of NC_091982.1, from coordinate 189,272,424 downwards.
TTACAGTATTTAAAGCCGAAAACCGCAATCCATTATACATCATCAGTTCCAAGAACTGACCCCAGATTCTCCATTATATTTAGAAAGTACATCTTGACTTGACCACACACATCTATTCTTAATGCCAGCGTCCTGTTATTCTCTGTCTAAGTTTACTAAGCCTGCTACCACATCCTCTTGCAGGTGGACTGCCATCTGATTGGTCTGGCTTAGTTGTTGCTGGGTAGATGCAACTTGACATCTGGTTTTTACCCAGCCTGCACCTACATTACTGGCTTGTCCACTTTCTAAACAATTTTCCCAGGCTGCAACATCATGTCAATAAAGTGGGCCTTCAATCCCCCCTTTGGTCCCTGGCTAACCCCAGCCCATGAGACCACTAGAGCTAAGCTATCTAATGCTTTAGACGTCCCACCCCACTTGCGGTAATATCTGCCACCAAGTTTGGGAAGTCTATTGCTTAACCGGGGTTTAAATTCCCCCACGCATCAACAGTCTATCTTTCTCTTGCATACGAGTGATTGCTTTAGCTTGCTGCTGGTGTCTATGCTTCCTACAAGCTGCACGTGTCATTATCAGCCAGCACAGTGCCAAAATCAGTTGAACCACCATCAATATGTGAGAAATGATACGCATCCATGGATGGATATTAACATTCAGTCCCCAGTTCCATGCCTTCTCGTACCAGGGAGTATGTTGAAGATCTTTTGCACTGTCCTTGCCCAGTTCGCGCAGCTCCTGTTTGAGATGTGATATCATTTTATGCTCGCCAGCAGAGGATCCTTTATGTCTCTCGGGTCCTCGGGCAGGTGGGGTATTGTTGCAGCCAGTTCATTTTCATATTGATATAAATCTTGTTTAATTTTGTCAGTGGGTTCAGGGTAATGGTTTCTCGAGCATGGATAAACGTCATTCGTGCTCGTCCGATTGTAACCGGTAGCCTTGGGGTGAAGCAGAAGTTGGGGTTAGTGATATTACATTGATAAATACCATAGTCATAAGTTGATTGGTTGGTTACCACACAGTATTCCCCCTTTCTGTAGTAGGCTGAGTGGGTGTATTCGGATTCTGATGGGCTTATTTCTAAGACACACCCAATGGTTTGATTAAATCCGCACCCATCCTCGCTTCCCCAGCCTACTGGATGTGGACATATAGTTAGGCTTCCTACCCTGCGGCACCCTGATAATGAGACCCCTCGCATGGTTCCATTCTGTTTGATCGCATATTGATCCATTGGGTAGTACCGCATGTCGTTCTCACCCCGGATTAGCCCCAAGTTTTCTATCTCAGACTGGAGGTGTGGTCCAGACTCCCCCTTCACCATTACCGGAATCATTCGGACCACCCCCACCAGGGCAGAATGTGACTCTGTGCGACCGCCTGTCACCGGAAAGACTCTTGTGACCCTGGGAGCTGTGCTAGGTGGAACAGGTGGGTGCTGTTAATCCACTCTGGTACTTTGGCCCTATCTCGCTGAACCTCTGCCTTTTCCGCATTGAATTCTCACTCAATCAGGCAGTTCATGATGGCAGCATGGCCCTCCAGGACTGTAATCCCTTTGACTAAGCTTTCTGCTGCCCCTTCACCTTAATGCACAGCTCCTTTGGCTGCATCTGTCTGCCTCTGCAGCAACTTCCTGACTGTGCCTTTAAGGCTTTCCGATTGTTCCTGTATAGCTTGTATGTCGAGCGCATTTACAAATGAGGTTCCCGTGTTGACCCCTATTAAGATGTCATTGATCAGACCTCGTTTCTGTCTGTGGGTCTGACCCGCTTTCAGAGGGCTCCGGTATCTAAATGCCCCTGAGGCGTCCCGGGATTCTTTCAAAACTATCTTATGCATTCAGGTGTTCAATGCCCGTACCTTCAGGTCACATTTTTCTGGTAGCACTATGTCCGTCAGGTTTACTATTACAGGTAATATCTCATGGTGTACATTTTCATACAATTGGATTCCCTCCGTTCTCAGGAACATGCCGCTTGGGGTTCTTGCGGTATGTATGGGACATTCTAACGGTTTCGGTGGTGTAGGCGAGGCGGGTGGTGCCGTCATTAGTGGCCACTCGTCTGTCCATCTCACCCGTATTATTGGCGAGGGACATGACTGGCCTTTATAAATGCAATTGCAATACCTGGGTCGGAATGTTCGTTCTGCCCTGACGCATACTGTAATGACATTAGGCTTATGATTTCTAACTTGTGAATCCATGTCATCGTATTCTTCCATCTTTTTTGCATAAGATTCCTCAAAGTCCTTATGGTCATAATAATGGTCGCGATAATAGTTACGATCGCTAAGGGGTGTCCATACAGAGACACTAGCAAAGTTACAGGATATACATGCCGTTCAGTGGGATATCACAGAGATTCCTAACATCTTCGGTTGGACCCCTTGCATCTTCGGATGGTGCCATTGGTGGCAGACCAAAGCCCACCAGACCTCCTTCTGACCGAAAGATCCCTGATATGTGGATTCCATCCCGCACAACTACTCGTCTGAATTCGGAATCCCTTGGGTCTTCCTTGTGGTGTTAATCCGTTGTCTGGATCATCCATAACAGTATCAGAATTATCATCTGCCAGGCCATCCTGTAAAAAGGAGTGGATGCCCTTGGGCTATCCACATGTCATTGTAGCTTTTCAACTGGGACCAATGTTTCCACTGTCCTACTCCATTCATATCCACATATGCACACGTGTCGCCACTGATCAATATCTCGTATGGTCCCGACCACCACGGCGCGAATCCAGTCCGTCCCGGTAGCCCCTTAACCATTACTTTCTCCCCCACTTGAGGAAGATCTACCGGAGACTGTAACTCTTCTTGTTCATCCCAGCCTGCCTGTCGTTCTCTTACTTCCTGTCTCATATCCTTACATATCTCCTAATCTGATCCCGCAATAGGCCCACATCGGACCCTCCTGCGATTATACCTTCGGGTAATCGCATTACCCGACCAGTATCAGCTCATATGTTAATCCTGTTGTCCGGTTAGGGGTTGCCCTTTGTCTCATCAGGATAGCAAGCAGCAGCTCAGCTCAAGCCTGTCCGGTTTCTTGGATGGCTTTTGACAGGGCTGTCTTTATCGTCCAATTCATCCGTTCTACCATCCCCGAACTCTGCGGATGGTAGGGGATGTGAATTTTTTGTTTAATGCCCAATGTGGTGCATAGTAATTTTACCACCTGCCCTGTGAAGTGGGTTCCCTGATCGGAGTCTATTTAAGTGGGGATGCCCCAGCGAGGAATCATCTCCTCGGCTAAGATACGAGCTACTGTGGATGCGGTGCAGTTTCGGGTAGCAAAAGCTTCCACCCACCGTGTAAACAAACCAATTATTACTAGACAGTATTTCTTTCCTCTAGAGCTTGGCAGTGGTCCCGTGAAATCAATTTGTATTTTCTTCCATAGCCCTCGCGGCTGTGGTTGATGGGCCATTCTAATTTTGATGGCCTTTCGTGGATTATGTTGGGCACATGTAATGCATTGCTGACAATATTTAGCAATGCCTCGTCCCATGCCTGGTCACCACCAATCTCTGGAGACACTATTGATCATGGCATTTCGCCCGGCATGTTTGATGCCATGGTGCAGTTCCATGAGCACCTTTCTTATACAAATGGGGGCTGCCACCTTACTGTCCTTTCTCCACACAGAGTCTGGATCAGGTGCCCCTTCCTGTCTTTTCCATTCTGTCTTCTCTTCATCACTTATACCTGCATGTAATTTTACAATGTCAATATCGTCTTTAGTAATCATATTACTTACTGATTCCTCCCTCACTTAGGACGAGGCTGCTGCTTCCTGTGCAGCCCTTGTCCGCAGCCTCATTTCCTCTCTGGATATCGTCCACCACTCTCTGGTGGGCTTTAACCTTTATTACCGCCACCTCAGCAGGTTTACTAGCCGCGTCTAATAGCAGCCTAATTCAGCCTTCATGTTTGATGGCCTCCCCGCCTGAGGTGACAAACCTCCGCCTCCCCCAGGCGGTCATGTAGTCATGGACTACTCCAAAAGCATAGCGGCTGTTTGTGTAGATATTTGCCCGCTTGCCTTCAGCTAAGTGGAGGGCTTCTATCAGGGCAGTGAGTTCTGCCACTTGTGCGGAAAGTCCTCCGTCCAGTCTCCCAATTAGGACGGTGTCAAACGCTCCATTGACCATCGCCCACCCTGTATGTGGGGTCCCTTGGATATATTTGCGGGACCCATCCACATAAAGGGTTAAATCGGGGTCCTCGAGTGGGATCTCACTTATATTACCGGGTGAGTCTTCTTACTCTCGGGCGTGGCACTCATGGGGTTCACCCGTGACCAGCAGACCCTCTGCAGGGTTTTCCTCTATGTCCCATACTATTTTCACGGACTCATCATGGGCGAGTAAAACTGCCTCCCATTTAGCCCTGTGTACATTGGACATGGATCTTAGTGTCCCGGTGTTGAGCATTTCTACCAGAGTGTGTTTAGTGTGCAGTACACTCTCCCCGGTCATCATGACCAGTTCACTAACTTTCACTACCCACGTTGCACAGTCCAGAGCCGCCACACACCGGGACAGACCGGCCACCACGGGTGACTGTTGGGTTGAGTAATGGTCTACAGGATGCATCCTGTCCCCATGCATTTGAGTGACCATTGCCCCACAGAATCCTTCCTCATTTTCGCAGTAAATGTGGAAAAGTATGTCCATGTTCAGGAGTCCCAGGCTGGGTGCAGACATTAAGGTTTCCTTCAGATTACCATATGCAGCTTCCTGCTCCGGGCCCCATTCTACACTCTCTAGGGAGGGTTTCCCCCCTTTCTAGGGCTCGACTCATATTCTGGTGAAATATTGCCGGGCTATTGTGAAATCCCTGTGGCACCTGTGTTCAGGAATACTGGCGGTCTCCTACAGTCAAGGCAAACTTGTCCTGTGATTCCCGATCTGGAGGTATGGACCAAAATCCGTTGGCTATGTCAAGCACTGTGAATATCTTATGTTCAGGTTTCAATCCGTTAAAGATTGTGGCTGGGCTGGCTACAATGGGGTGCTGATGAGGTGTCACTTTATTCAGAGCCGTGTAATCTATAGTCAGCCGGTATGAGCCGTCTGGCTTCTTTACCAGCCACATGGGTGAATTAGTGGTGCTCTCAGCTTCCTGGAGTATGCCACTGTCCAGCAGATCTTGAACAATTTGTTTGTCTGCCTCCCTGGCTTCAGGTTTGATTGAATATTGTTTATGAGGGGTGTGTTTGGGTCCCGGGACAATACCAGCCCGCAATCTTGTTTGGACCGTGCCCACACTCCATCAATCTACAGACACACGGGGCCATACCCTTTTAATGTATCCCAATCTCTGGTGAGGAGTTATATGCTCCCCACCTTTGAATGGTTGTCCAATTTATTTTGTTCCCCGAAGGTAGTAGTTTTGCGTCCATTTGGGCTTCTCCAAACTATTTTCTACCCCTGGGATCAATCAACGCTCCTAATTCTTCTAGGAGGTCGATTCCTAATATTGTACCCTCATTTTTGGGACAAACATAAAATTGTGTGGCGATTAGAATCCCTGCCATGTCCAATAATATCACTTCTCTTAGGTGTGCCCAAGTGGCAGATTCTCCAATCCCTGTGATTAAAACTGTCCGTTTGGTTGTGGGTAGGGGGATATCTATCATTGAGGCAGAGGTGCTTGTATCCACCAACATGTCACACTGCCAGCCCCCTAACAATGCTGTTATGTGGATTCGAGGGTTGCCTTCGCTCTGAGTGGGGGCCGCTGGCTTTCAGTCCCTTGCCAAGACTTTGAGGGCCTGGAGGAGCTGATCCTTGGTCATGTTCTGGGATTTGGGTGGGCTACCCTGCAGTGTGGGTCTTTTCCCGCCCCCGCCTGGCGCCCAACACTGGGTTTTTGTTGTACCACATTTTCTGGCAGTTGGTGCACTTGGGACGTAGACTCTTACAGTCCTTGGATATGTGTCCGGAATTGTAGCAAACTCCACTGGGTCGTTTGCTAGATGCCGCTCATATTTCCATTTTGATCGGCTTCTGGTGTTGGCTGGCTTCATTATCCACTTGGCATGCCCTGCTCACCAGTCTGTCATCGGTATCTGCGCCGACTACCCCCATCTTAAGTATTTTCTGATGATCGGCTGACAGGCCATCTTTAAACATCTTTAAAAATGCTTGATTTGCCTTGTCTGGGGCTGCCTGACCCCAGTATTCTTGATACGCGGTCCACAGTCTATGACCATACTCACTGATGTTTTCATTTTTCTTCTAGCGGCCGAACAGAACTAGTCCCCAGTTGGGCGCGGGAGTTCCCAAGGCGGCTTGGACTGCCCGGGTGAAATCATCGTATTTTGTCTGACAGACTGCCTGAGCGGCATTGTTGAAAGGAGTCCATTCACCATTTCCATAATCCTGTCTTAATGTCTTCCATTTAGGCCGTGGGAATTTAGCCCTCACTTTCTGATGTACATCCCTCTCATGCATCTCATGGATGTCATACATTTCCCTTAACAATCTCCAACATTCAGAATTGCCATGTTTTTCTTTCAGAGAAGGTAGATCCTTGAGGATCCCGTATTTCTCCAAAGGGATAAACGGTATGTATTTCACTGTTACTTTATGGTCAGCTCCCTGTCCCGTGGCAGATGTTCGCAATGGGGCTGCAAGAAACTTAGTATCATCCTCTAGGTCATACTCGGGTGCCGTGGCTCTCGCTTTTTCATAGGAAGGGAGTGCCTCCGGCTCCCCGCCTTCGTCCCTGTCGTAGTCTCCGGGTCTCCCAAAAAACCCGGACACACAATGGGTTTCATTAGCTTCTCTTAGTTTCTTTACTTCTTCCCTTAATTGCCTTAAGTCCTCAATTTTGGGTTTCATCTGGTCACTAAATTGTAAAAACTGTCGCACTATAATTATACCGGCTTTCTTGGCTCTCTTAGTTTTCTCTTTTTCCCAACAAGCCTTTGCTCGGCTGGTTCTTGTGATGGGTCCCACCCATCTTTTAACATTTTGTCGATTAACCCCTTCCTGTCATCTGTGTAGAACTTAGTAATTGAGTTCTCCAACCCCCAGTCTAATCCTTAGCCCGATGCCATTATATGGTCTGACGATCTACGTTACCGGTCCGATGACTTCATGTCTCTTCAATCGGTAGTTTAATCCAACCTCTATGTTAAATCGTAGCCTTATTTCACCGTTATACTTTCTGCACAACACAGTTCTTTTCAATGACTTTAAAATAAATCATTTACTTTAAACTAACTTGCCATACTCACGCGCCAACAAGGTTTGTTTTTTAGCAGACTTTTAAAGTTCGGAATCCCCGGTTGACTTGACAGTCTTATCACAGAATCCATCTAATTTTGGAATGGTACTTTAAACTTACTCACTCCGAGATGTTTCTGTTGATATTCGTCTGTCCATCTCCCGGCAGATCCCATCCTCGTCGCCAATTTGTTGTAGAACCAAAATATAGGCTCAGCACAAGTCTGTTAAAGAACAAAATATGTTTATTGAGAATACCTTGGCCAAGGGGAGAACAGCAGTTAAGAAAAACCCAAACTGTGACTCAGCACCTGGCTGCCAGCTTACAGTGTTTAAAGACGAAAACCGCAATCCATTATACGTCATCAGTTCCAAGAACTGACCCCAGACTCTCCGTGACATTTAGAAAGCGCATCTTGACTTAACCACACACATCTATTCTTAATGTCAGCATCCTGTTATTCTCTGTCTAAGTCAACTAAGCCTGCTACCACATCCTCTTGCAGGTGGACTGCCATCTGATTGGTCTGGCTTAGTTGTTTCTGAGCAGATGCAACTTGACATCTGGTTTTTACCCAGCCTGCACCTACATTACTGGCTTGTCCACTTTCTAAACAATTTTCCCAGGCTGCAACACTAAGTCACTAAAGTGGGCCTTCAAGAGTCCCCCTTCAGGAGTACTTGTTAGATTATTAAACTGCATTTTGCTTTGCAGCCAGTTCTGGGTGCAATGATTCTTGTGTTGTCCTGCTCTGTCACCTCTCCCTATTAGTGCCTGGAGCTTGCCTGGAGACCCTGTGGCCCTTGAGTGGAAATAGGATCTCCTTCCTTCACCAGCACCTCCAGAGCAATTGCAATTTAGTTGGATGCAGCCAAACTGCACCTTTACTTTAAGAGTTGCAGGCTGCCTTTACGTTGTTTCAGCGCCATCTGATCCTCCACACCCCTATTTGGCAAGCTGCCAATGAACAACGCGAGTAGAACTGGTAGCTCGACAATTTTAATCAAATGAGACACGAGCTTCAACATGACTTGGGCAACATGTGATCGGGTGAGCTTGCGAGGCTCCTAATCAACTACTGGTCTTAACCAATTTCGCCCCATGTGCATTGATGGCATCTGTAAGGATGGTGTGAGCTATAACGAGCTGGGTGCATGTTTCATGCGCACAACCTGTACCACTTTCCAGCATATCACAGTCCAACGGCACAGTTCAAGAGCTACTAATTTTACATTTCTATTGCTTCTTTAGCCTAGTATTGTATAAAGCAATTCTTCCAGATTTTCAACTTTTCTGGTCAAATTGAATAAAGGTTTTATCATGTTTGAGCTGCAGGCTTTGTTCCAGTATAAATCTAGTAAGAGATATTGAAGTTACAGTTAAAATCTCCCAGCTGTTTATTCTCATCAAAACTTCCACAGACCAGGCTTTGTTGGCCATTAGTGATGTTGCACCAGAATGCTGTGAAGGAGTTCCAAGTAGAGTAGAGCGCTTGCTTTGGGAGACTCATATCTGGCATGCGAACAATGTGGCCTGCCCAGCAGAGCTGCTCGAGTGTGGTCAGTGCTTCAATGCTGGGGATGTTGGCCTGGCCGAGGTCGCTGATGTTGGTGCTCTGTCCTCCCAGGGAATTTGAAGGATCTTGCGGAGACATCGTTGGTAGTATCTCTCCAGCAACTTGAGGTGTCTGCTGTACGTGGTCTATGTCTCTGAGCCATACAGGATGGCGGGTATTACGACAACCCTGTAGACCATGAGCTTGGTGGCAGTTTTGAGGGTCTGGTCTTCAAACACTCTTTTCCTCAGGCGGCCGAAGGCTGCACTGGTGCTCTACTCGGAACTCTTCACGGCAAACGAGCCAAAAATGGGTAGAGGAAACGCTACAAGGACACCCTCAAAGCCTCCCTGATAAAGTGCAACATCCCCACTGACACCTGAGAGTCCCTGACCAGAGACCGCCCTAAGTGGAGGAAGTGCATCCGGGAGGGCGCTGAGCACCTCGAGTCTCATCGGCGAGAGCATGCAGTAATCAAGCTCAGGCAGCGGAAAGAACGTGCGGCAAACCTGTCCCACCCATCCCTTCCATCAATGACTATCTGCCCCACCTGTGACAGAATCTGTGGTTCTCATATTGGACTGTTCAGCCACCTAAGAACTCATGTTAAGAGTGGAAGCAAGTCTTCCTCGATTCCGAGGGACTACCGATGATGATGAGGCACCAGAATATTGATGGTCCAAACAGAGTTTTGAGATGAAACTCAAGAAGTTATTGGGGCCGAAATTCAGTGCAGCCAGAAAGCTGGTGGTGTTAAGGCCCTTTTTCCCTGACTAGCGCCGCAAAGTTTGCGGCAGACATTGTATCCAAATTCAGCTCTTTGACCACAAAAAAATGCTCCAGTCTTACTAGCCCTTCAAACCTGAAAGTTTGCAGTCTTAATTGGGGCATTATTCCCGCGGGAAATTCACCCTTAGGGTGATATGGCTGTGCCATTGCAGCACAGGCTTGAGGGAACGAGTGCATCGGTGCTGCTTTGGAGAGGATGGCCGCGGCTCTGCAAGAGTTGATGGAGCATCTAAGTGCTGTCATATATGGTGGCTTTCAGACTGTGGCTCGCAAGCAGTCTCAGCTGGATGCCCCCCAAGATCTCAGTGTTGTTTTCGTGGCTGGGTCCACCACGGACCACGGGGGACCTTCCGGTGTGGCGCCACAGCACCGACCTGAGCTCCCTCAGATTGGTGGTGGTGGTATTGTGCTGCCCCTGGTGGGTCATTCAAGCTCCTTGGGCCAGGATACGGATGATGCACGCCCTCCGGCTCGCAGCATTCCCGGCCCCAGACCTGTCACTCCGCCAGTGCCTCCACACATGGCCTCACCCGAGCCAAGTCAGACCGAACCCTCCCGGTGTTGATTATTCTCCAGCCAGCCCTTCCAGGCCCAAAGCTGCTCGAGGACATCCGAGAAGGACATCTGCAGCTTCCACACAGGAAACACAGCAGCCTTCCCAGAACCATGAGGCAGCCACAGGGGAGATACAGAGGCGAAGTCACAGTTAGGCACGTGTAAGATCATCATAGGCAGGCCCTCGAAGTCGAGGGTGACTTGCTTCCACTTTAAAAGTGAGTTATCAGATGGCCGAACAGTCCAATGCGTGACCTACAGTCTCTGTCACAGGTGGGGCACAGAGTAGTTGAAGGAAAGAGTGGGTGAGAAGTCTGGGTTGCCGCATGCTCCTTCCGCTGTCTGCGTTTGATTTCTGCCTGCTCTCGGCAACGGGACTCGAGGTGCTCAGTACCCTCCCGGATGCTTTTCCTCCACTTTGGGTGGTCTTCGGCCAGGGATTCTCAGGTGGGGATGTTACACTTTATCATGGAGGCTTTGAGGGTGTCCTTGAAGCATTTCCTCTGCCCACCCTGGGGCTTGCTTGCCATATCGAGGCTCCGAGAAGAGCGCTTGCTTTGGGAGTCTCGTGTCAGGCATGTGGATGATGTGGTCTGCCCAGCGGAGCTGATTAAGCATGGTCAGTGCTTCAATGCTGGTGATTGGGGATGTTAGCCTGAGTGAGAACACTGCAGGATCTTGCAGAAGCAGCTTTGGTGGTACTTCTCCAGTGCTTAAAGGTGTCTTCTGGAAATAGTCCACGTCTCTGCACCAAGGAGGGCAGGTATCACTACTGCCCTGTAGACCGTAAACTTGGTGTCAGATTTCAGGTCCTGGTCTTCAAAAACTCTCTTTGTCAGGCGACCAAAGGCTGCGCTGGCACATTGAAGACGGTGTTGGACATTGTCATCGATGTCTGCCCTTGTTGAGAGTAGGCTCCTGAGGTATGGAAAATGGTCCACGTTGTCCAAGGCCTTCCTGTGGATTTTGATAACTGGGGGGCAGTGCTGTGTGGCAGGGTTAGGTTGGTGGAGGACCTTTGCCTTACGGATGTTTATTGTAAGGCCCATGCTTTCGTTTGCCTCAGTGAAGGTGTTGACGATGGCTTGGAGTTTGGCCTCTGAGTGTGTGCAGACACAAGCGTCGTCTGCATACTATAGTTCGATGACAGAGGATGGGATGACCTTGGATCTAGCCTGGAGGCGGCGGAGGTGGAACAGATTCCCATTTGTTACCGCTTGGAATGCGAAGCTGGGGCAACGTTTTCAGTCTGAGCCCCTGGATTGAGATTTCAGTTTTCTCTCTGTGAATCTCGGGATCCCTAGTTCTCTCTCTCTCTCTCAAGTTTTTTTCCCCCTTTTCCCTTTCTCTATTCCTATTTCTCTATTTCTCTCTCTCCCATCAAATTTTCTCATTCTGTTTCTCATTCCCTTTCTTCACTTCGATCTCTTTCTCCTTTCTCTTTTCCTCCCTTCCATCTCTCTCTCACCCTCTATCTTTCCCTCTCCCTCTCTCTCTCCCTCTCTCTCTCTGTCTCCCTCCCTCTCTAGTTTCTTCTCTCCCTCCCTCTCTATCTTTCTCTCTCTCACCTTCTCTCTTTCCCTCTCCCTCTCTCTTTCTCACCTCTTTTTCCCTCTCCCTTTCTCTCCCTCTCTCCCTCCCTTTCTCTCTCTTACCCTCTCTTTCCCTCTCCCTCTCTCTCCCTCCCCTCTCCCTCCCCGAGTGCAGATTCTGTGCTGAACTCCTCCGGTCCATTGAAGAGGCTTCTGGACTTGTTGCTGAGCAATACGGAGCTGGCTCCAGGATCTCGCCCGGTCCGGAGCTCGCTGATCTCCCCCAGATGATCTCTTACCGGACTTCTCCGCGAGACCGACTCAGCTGCTATTACTTTGAGGACTCCGGGGAGCTTCCGACCTGTAGTGTATGTAGCACTCAAATCACTGACTCCACACGGTCTGGTGTTGTAGTAACTGCTGTAACCTTAGTCCTTTATTGTGTAACTCCAGAGTGCCTCTCAGGTGTGGTGGGCAGCCTTTTATACTCTGTCTTGCAGGTACTTTCAGGTCTCCCACCACAGCGCCCTCTGTGGCGCACCATTGTACTTATACATTTAATGTACCTGGACAATACATAACACGACCCATCCTCAGGTTTGGATCTCACCTTCTCGTCTCTCTCCGCTCCCACGGCTCCGAGATCTCTGCCACTCTGCACTGGCCCTAAAAGCTGGCGGGATCACCGTCAGCTAAAGGGCCGGCTGTTTCACGCTGAAAATGGTCCGGGGCAGAGCGACAGTGGTGCGCAGTTTTACCGTGTCACTACTGCCGCAAACCCCACACCGCCACAAGATCTCTCAGGCCGAATCTATATCGGGGCGGCCAGTTGAACGCAAAGGGACCGTGAATTTTGTGGTCATTGCCTTCAGACAAAGGAGATAACAAAGAGATGATGGAACTTCTGGCTTCTCTGCCACCATATTTTCAGTAACACGCTCTGCTTATTTTGTTCTTGGTGGCTTGCTTGGTGGTTGATGAAGATTCTTAAGTCAGATGAACAGCAAGGCTCAACAACAATACCAATCTCCACACCAGCTTTTAAACAAAATACTAACAGCTGAAAGGTAAAATTAGGTTATTTATTGTGGAGACACCACAATATCTGAAACTTGAATAGGATGTTGTCAGTCTCAATAGTAGGCTGTGAAATTATTTTGAGTTTTGTTAACATTAAACTATATATAATCGTCCCTTGATGAACTACAGTAATGTCTACTGGATCGTTGTATGTGCCTTCAGTTATCTATAAATGGTTCGTAACGCTATGCCACAGTCATAGAAGGACATTTCCTATGCAGAGAACTTAAAGCTGTCATCTAGTTTCTGCTCATAAATCTTGGACTGGTTATCCAAAATATTCTTTCTTGAACATAATTGCACAAGACTATTGTTGGTGCACTACACCCACTCAACATACATTCAGCCTTGTCTTCCTCCAATTTATTTATTAGCTCTCATGGAAAACTGTTGGAATTTTGAAAGACAATTTCATGTTTACATTTTTAAGATTATTTTGAATAATCAATTACATGCTGTTTATACAGCTTTTTGTTACTAAATTTGGCTGCTTAATTTTCCAGGCACAGTGAACGATTCCACTCTCACTATAATGGAGTCTATCCAACATTTGGGCTTTACACTGTTTAGATGGAGTCTAACGGATTCGTTTTGAGCTACTCCCCTGTGACTGCACTATAGCAGATTGTTATCTCAGCAAAATCTGGTGTTGTTCCAAGCAATATTAATGGGCTCATCAATGGATTGCTAAGAACCCAACTGAAATGAGTTTGGACAGTCCAATTTAGATTTTCTGATCAACATTATTTTACTGCTGGCAGCAAGCCATAAAGAGTTATCGCAGTCATTTAAATAACTCTGATCAGAAAGCGTAGCCTTCAAAATCCAGAACAAACAAAACAAGTCCATAGTTTGTGGAAAAGATCAATACGGTTCAGCCGTCTCACTCCCAATGAGAGTTTAGGTTAGAATGGCTAAAAGTAGGTTTGAGATCAACTCAAATGGAAGTGTATTGCTTACATCCAATTTTCTGAGGTCATCTCATGAGCATAGCTCCAGGTACAGATTTGGATGGGTGCATGGAGCACATTAGTGGCAGGAGTGGCAAACTGTATGCAAGTGTGATTGAAAGGAATGGGAACAATTAAAGGGAAGTAACAGAGTAGAGTAACAAAAATGTAAAATACTTTGGAAAGGCTCCAAAGACATTTCAACCCATTACCAACATGTTAAGTCTGAAAAGAAAGAGCACTAAGAAGCAGGCAAACCTGAAGGGAATGGAAACTCAACATGCAGGCATGATTCTGCAGGAAAGTGACATTGCATTTTAGCACCTAATCCTCTGCTTGATGACTGCTGATATGAAGGTGGTGCTCCATGAGATGGATGCAAGAACAAATGGCATCAGAGGTGGAGGTCATGATGACTATTATTCTGCAAGTGATCTGGATTGTCATTGGCTGTGTCAGCCCTGTACTTAAGCTCATTGCAGATGTCCTAGCAGCAGGTGACACAACTTTGCATCGCTCTGCTAATATAGACCCCAAAAAGATAGCTTCCCATGGTCATTACGAGGGAGGTGCAACAATGACTGGAGATCAATTAGTGGCATCTTGGGGAGTACAGTTTTACGAGCTGTTGATCAGCAGTTAATTCACACAGTGCCACTCTTGGCAGCACATACTGCAATTGGGGTGGTTCCAAGGAAGTATCCAACATCAATGCCTTCACAGAACTTAGTGATACCATTGATTTTGCTATCCTTTTAAGAAGAGTTGCTGCATGCAGTAATTGTCTGCCAAAGTGAAGTATGTTCAACTTTTTCTGCAGATGCAATGTGTGGATACTGGTGATGCTCATTGATAAATTCCATATTTTACAGTGTATATGGAAAAATTACACCACAATTTTCTGGAATTGCATTAAGTAAATATGACATAAACTCAATATTCATTTAATCAAGATTTTTAGTATTATTGATTTCCAATTAGTTGTACTGATGATGAGGCATAAAATGTACCAGAGCCCAAATGATAGTCTGATGAAATACTACTAAGTACAAGTTCCACGTAGTCTGGCTCCAGAACTGAATCAAAAATAGGTGGCATGACTTGAAACAATGCAGCACTGCCTGTTTAGGGAATCTGAAATGGCCACAATATTGGCCCTGAAATTCCGATGTCCCGGGTCGGTAAAAAGTTCCGACCGACCCGGGAAGTATCGAAAAAGCTGGATTCCAGCACGCAATGCGTATGCGCTGGAAACCGACATTTCCGATCTGTTAAGTTTTTAATCTTGACAGATGGCCGTATCTCGGGAGCAAGGACACTTGCAGGGTAAGATTTCTGACATTTACATAGAAACATTGAAACATAGAAAATACGAATATTTTGCCCTGCAAATGTCCTTTAAAATCCTGCGCCTGAAAAAGCAGGCGTATAGCCTACATTTACAGGCGCAAGTCATTAAAAACACACATACAAATAAAAAATAAAGTTATAAAAGCACTTTTTATGTTTAAACATAGAAACACAGAAACATTGAAACATAGAAAATAGGTACAGGACTAGACCATTCAGCCCTTCGAGCCTGCACCACCATTCAATAAGATCAAGGCTGATCATTCACCTCAGTACCCCTTTCTTGCTTTCGCTCCATACCCCTTGATCCCTTTAGCCATAAGGGCCATATCTAACTCCCTCTTGAATATATCCAATGAACTGGCATCAACAACTCTCTGCGGTAGGGAGTTCCACAGGTTAACAACTCTCTGAGTGAAGAAGTTTCTCCTCATCTCAGTCCTAAATGGCTTACCCCTTATCCTTAGACTGTGTCCCCTGGTTCTGGACTTCCCCAATATTGGGAACATTCTTCTTGCATCTAACCTGTCCAGTCCCGTCAGAATTTTATATGTTTCTATGAAATGCCCTCTCATCCTTTTAAACTCTAATGAATACAGACCCAGTTGATCCAATCTCTCCTCATATGTCAGTCCTGCCATCCCAGGAATCAGTCTGGTGAACCTTCACTGCACTTCCTCAATAGCAAGAACGTCCTTCCTCAGATTAGGAGACCAAAACTGAACACACTATTCCAGGTGAGGCCTCAGCAAGGTCCTATACAACTGCAGTAAGACCTCACTGCTCCTATACTCACATCCCCTAGCTATGAAGGCCAACATGCCATTTGCCTTCTTCACTGCCTGCTGTACCTGCATGCCAACTTTCAATGACTGATGTACCATGACACCCAGGTCTCGTTGCACCTCCCCTTTTCCTAATCTGCCGCCATTCAGATAATATTCTGCCTTCGTGTTTTTGCCTCCAAAGTGGATAACCTCACATTTATCCACATTATTTAGCCATGCATTTGCCCACTCACCTAACCTGTCCAAGTCAACCTGCAGCCTCTTAGCGCCCCCCTCACAGCACACACTGCCTGCCACCCAGCTTAGTGTCATCTGCAAACTTGGAGATATTATTCTTAATTCCTTCATCTAATTCATTAATGTATATTGTAAATAGCTGGGGTCCCAGCACTGAGCCCTGCGGCACCCCACTAGTCACTGCCTGCCATTCTGAAAAGGACCCATTTATCCCGACTCTCTGCTTCCTGTCTGCCAACCAGTTCTCTATCCATATCAGTACATTACTCCCAATACCATGTGCTTTAATTTTGCCTGGCGGTGTGAGCTGTGAGGCAGACGCAAAGAGGCTGCAGGGTGAATTGGACAGATTAGGTGAGTGGTACTTTGTCAAAAGCCTTTTGAAAGTCCAAAAACACCGCATCCACTGGTTCTCCCTTGTCCACTCTACTAGTTACATCCTCAAAAAATTGGAGAAGATTTGTCAAGCATGATTTCCCTTTCATAAATCCAAGCTGACTTGGACTGATCCTGTCACTGCTTTCCAAATGCGCTGCTATTTCATCTTTAATAATTGATTCCAACATTTTCCCGACTACTGATGTCAGGCTAACCAGTCTATAGTTACCCGTTTTCTCTCTCCCTCCTTTTTTAAAAAGTGGTGTTACATTAGCTACCCTCCAGTCCATAGGAACTGATCCAGAGTCGATAGACTGTTGGAAAATGATCATCAATGCATCTAGTATTTCTAGGGCCACTTCCTTAAGTACTCTGGGATGCAGGCTATCAGGCCCCGGGGATTTATCGGCCTTCAATCCCATCAATTTCCCTAACACAATTTCCCACCTAATAAGGATTTCCTTCAGTTCCTTCTTCTCACCAGACCCTCGGTCCCCTAGTATTTCCGAAAGGTTATTTGTGTCTTCCTTCGTGAAGACAGAACCAAAGTATTTGTTCAACTGGTCTGCCATTTCTTTGCTCCCCATTACAAAATCACCTGAATCTGACAGCAAGGGACCTACATTTGTCTTCACTAATCTTTTTCTCTTCACATATCCACTGAAGCTTTTGCAGTCAGTTTTTATGTTCCCAACAAGCTTCCTCTCATACTCTATTTTCCTTCTCCTAATTAAACCCTTTGTTCTCCTCCGCACTACGGTAAGTTTATTTTAAGCGTTAATAAAAAAAATTTTTTAAGTCGGAAAAATATTTTTTTATATAACAACTTTAATTTAAAAGCATGTTAATTGTGTACTTTATTTTCTATTTTT
This sequence comes from Pristiophorus japonicus, assembly GCF_044704955.1. NCBI lineage: Eukaryota > Metazoa > Chordata > Chondrichthyes > Pristiophoridae > Pristiophorus > Pristiophorus japonicus. The sequence continues at coordinate 189,255,090 of NC_091982.1, read as the reverse complement.
TATTGGTTTTTAAGTGTTTGGGGAGGGTTTCTCATTCGTAGCAATAGGAGTTTGGTACTTACGGAACTCCTATTGCTATGAATGAGAAACTATACTGTACCTGATTGGCTGCTGTCATTAGATCCCGGTCTGCACACGTCCCCACGTGCACGAACTGCACGCGCAGTCACCTCTGGGCCTCAGGCTCAGAAGTTCGGGCAGTCGCAGCAGCACCATATCAGTGCGTTTCTTTTTGCTTTTTTTAGGTCGTTTTCCCGCAGGAAGAGGTCGAACGGAATTTCAGGGCCATTATGTGAGGTCATGTGATCAATTATTCTTTAATGTGGGGGCATGATGAAGAAGTTTGTAAATGATACAAAAATTGATTATGTGGGTGATAGTTAGAAAGAAAGCTGTAGACAGTAGGAAGATATCAATGAACTAGCCGCATGGGCAGATAAGTCGCAACTGAAATTCAATCCAGAGAAGTCTGAAGTAATGAATTTAGGGAGGGCTAACAAGCCAAGGGAATACACAATAGGATCCTGAGAAGGATACTTAGAAACCACACCAAGATATTCTACTGAATCAGATTCCAGTGTGCAATTGTCAACATATAGAATCATAGAATCAGAAATTTATGGCACAGAAGGAGGCCATTGGACCCATCGTTTCTGAGTTGGCCGAAATACAGCTATCCAGCCTGATCCCATTTTCCAGCTCTTGGACCGTAGCCTTAGCAGAGAGGTCAATAACCAGAGGGCATAGATTTAAAGTAATTGGCAGGTGGATTACAGGGGAGTTGAGGAGACATTTTTTCACCCAGAGGGTGGGGGGGGGGTCTGGAACTCACTACCTGAAAGGGTGGTAGAGGCAGAAACCCGCATTGCATTTAAAAAGTACTTGAATATGCATTGAAGTTCCTTAAATGAAACAGTTAATTCAGAGACCATAGTCCAGAACTTAAAGAAGGGTAACTTTGAAGGTATAAGGCGTGAATTGGCTAGGATAGATTGGCGAATGATACTGAAGGGGTTGACAGTGGATGGGCAATGGCAGACATTTAGAGACCGCATGGATGAACTACAACAATTGTACATCCCTGTCTGGCGTAAAAATAAAAAAGGGAAGGTGGCTTAACCGTGGCTATCAAGGGAAATCAGGGATAGTATTAAAGCCAAGGAAGTGGCATACAAATTGGCCAGAAATAGCAGCGAACCCGGGGACTGGGAGAAATTTAGAACTCAGCAGAGGAGGACAAAGGGTTTGATTAGGGCAGGGAAAATAGAGTATGAGAGGAAGCTTTCAGGGAACATTAAAATGGACTGCAAAAGTTTTAAAGATATGTACAGAGAAAAAGGTTAGTAAAGACAAACATAGGTCCCCTGCAGTCAGAATCAGGGGAAGTCATAACTGGGAACAAAGAAATGGCAGACCAATTGAACAAGTACTTTGGTTCGGTATTCACTAAGGAGGACACAAACAACCTTCCGGATATAAAAGGGGTCAGAGGGTCTAGTAAGAAGGAAGAACTGAGGGAAATCCTTATTAGTCGGGAAATTGTGTTGGGGAAATTGATGGGATTGAAGGCCGATAAATCCCCAGGGCCTGATGGTCTGCATCCCAGAGTACTTAAGGAGGTGGCCTTGGAAATAGCGGATGCATTGACAGTCATTTTCCAACATTGCATCAACCCTGGATCAGTTCCTATGGAGTGGAGGGTAGCCAATGTAACCCCACTTTTAAAAAAAAAGGAGGGAGAGAGAAAACAGGGAATTATCGACCGGTCAGCCTGACATCGGTAGTGGGTAAAATGATGGAATCAATTATTCAGGATGTCATAGCAGCGCATTTGGAAAGAGGTGACATGATAGGTCCAAGTCAGCATGGAGTTGTTAAAGGGAAATCATGCTTGACAAATCTTCTGGAATTTTTTGAGGATGTTTCCAGTAGAGTGGACAAGGGAGAACCAGTTGATGTGGTGTATTTGGACTTTTAGAAGGCTTTTGACAAGGTACCCACACAAGAGATTAATGTGCAAAGTTAAAGCACATGGGATTGGGGGTAGTGTGCTGATGTGGATTGAGAACTGGTTGGCAGACAGGAAGCAAATAGTAGAAGTAAATGGGTACTTTTCAGAATGGCAGGCAGTGACTAGTGGGGTACCGCAAGGTTCTGTGCTGGGGCCCCAGCTGTTTACATTGTACATTAATGATTTAGATGAGAGGATTAAATGTAGTATCTCCAAATTTGCAGATGACACTAAGTTGGGTGGTAGTGTGAGCTGCGAGGAGGATGCTATGAGGCTGCAGAGTGACTTGGATAGGTTAGGTGAGTGGGCAAATGCATGGCAGATGAAGTATAATGTGGATAAATGTGAGGTTATCCACTTTGGTGGTAAAAACAGAGAGACAGACTATTATCTGAATGGTGACAGATTAGGAAAAGGGGAGGTGCAAAGAGACCTGGGTGTCATGGTACATCAGTCATTGAAGGTTGGCATGCAGGTACAGCAAGCGGTTAAGAAAGCAAATGGCATGTTAGCCTTCATAGCGAGGGGATTTGAGTACAGGGGCAGGGAGGTGTTACTACAGTTGAACAGGGCTTTGGTGAGGCCACACCTGAAGTATTGTGTACAGTTTTGGTCTCCTAACTTGAGGAAGGACATTCTTGCTATTGAGGGAGTGCAGCGAAAGTTCACCAGACTGATTCCCGGGATGGCAGGACTGACATATCAAGAAAGAGTGGATCAACTGGGCTTGTATTCACTGGAGTACAGAAGAATGAGAGGGGATCTCATAGAAACGTTTAAAATTCTGCCGGGTTTAGACAGGTTAGATGCAGGAAGAATGTTCCCAATGTTGACGAAGTCCAGAACCAGGAGTCACAGTCTAAGGATAAGGGGTAAGCCATTTAGGACCGAGATGAGGAGAAACTTCTTCACCCAGAGAGTGGTGAACCTGTGGAATTCTCTACCACAGAAAGTTGTTGAGGCCAATTCACTAAATATATTCAAAAAGGAGTTAGATGTAGTCCTTATTACTAGGGGGATCAAGGGGTATGGCGAGAAAGCAGGAATGGGGTACTGAAGTTTCATGTTCAGCCATGAACTCATTAAATGGCGGAGCAGGCTCGAGGGGCCGAATGGCCTACTCCTGCACCTATTTTCTATGTTTCTATGTTTCTATGTTAACTTACAAGGCTATGGACCAAGAGCAGACACAATGGGTCAAATGGCCCCCTTTTATGCCGTAAATTTCTATGTTTCTATGGTGCCTAAATTGCCCCTTTCCTTAAGGCCTGTTATCACTGGAAATCGGTGGCCCTGCTGCGGAGTGCAATGGCAGCCGATTTTTCACGTAATGGCCGCCATTACCAAAATTCTGCTCCTGCAGTATCCCGGCGGTGACCCGCTCTCCCCCTACCACTCCACTACTGCCGAGTGGTCCTCAGTGTGTCATCAGAGTGTGCACCACCGATGTTCCCCCCCCGATGACGAAATTCCGCCGAGAAAATCGTCCTCCCGCCGGGCGGTGCCAAAAGCTGCTTTTCCAAGGCAGTGCAGTGAGGTTGTGGCCTTCTAAAATGGCGGCGCAGCTCGGCATGCCATCGGCATGTCTGACCGACAATTATGTTCCCGGATTCGGCCAGGCTGCCAACAGGAAACCTGTCACTCCCTCTTGGGTGCCATGCCGCTGGTCTGGCCGGAAACCTCCCTGGTGGCCCAGTGGACTGAACTTTAAAAATCACGACGGCTCTCCCTTTTAACTGAAGAGGAGAGCTGTAGTGATGCGGCGCTGTGATGACGTCATCAGCGCTACACCCCAACTCAACTTCCGCCCCCTGTAGTGTGCTCACTGCCGCATATCCGCCCCCATTATGATCGACTTCCGGACCGCCCCAAAAAAAAGCCAAAGTGCGGAATTTTGCTCAAGAGGCCACCTCATCCACCGTGGCGGTAAAAACGCTAGAAATGGGGGTTTCCAGCGGTGGGCAATTTCCGCCCAAATATGTTGACAATTACACGGGGGAATTTGATTCTGTAGAATATCGTGGTGTGGTTTATAATTATGCCAAGTTTCTTTACTATCTGCTATTTTTAACTCAAATTCTGTATCTAAGAAATTGTAACAGTACTGACAATATCGAGTTCTAGTTACAGTGTACTCAATTAAAACATGCAAAATGTTTTACATGACCTAGACTAAACCTAGCACATTAAACTTCTTGAAGCTGGTTTGATATCACATTCAACCTTAATCAAAAGTAAAATGAGCTTCAGGTAATGTAGAAGAGATTAACTTTATGTAATTTTATTTTTTTCTTAAATATTGGGCATTTGCTTTAGTTACCTAGGGCTAGAATTTCCATTGCATCGTCGCTTGGTTTCTTGCTCATTTTGGGCAAGAACCGAGTCAGGGAAAATTTCCACAACTGAGTTCCGCGGGCAGTTTCGAAGTACCGCTGGGGAGTGGACCGCCGGCATGCACTGTCCATAGACCGCCATTGCCCGAATTTGGCTCAGCGGTGACCCGTAGATAAGTTGAAAAAAAAAATGCCCACGAGAAGCAACGAAGCTGGGCAGTGCTGGGCAGTAGGTAAGTAGCCCTGCAAAAAAAAGGGAAGTAAATGTGTTTTTAATAATTATTTTAAAATTCTCTGACAGTGATTAAGGTGAAAAGGGTCCTGAGAATGTTTTCTAATTTTTTACTTTATGCTTTAAAACATAATTTGTGTGTTTAAAAAAAAAACGCCCAATTGGCGCAAGATTCCATTTTCCGCCAAGAATTCGGATGTAAAGTCCATTTTTTTTCGCCGGGTGGATTTTTTTCCATTTTTTATGGAATTTTTCATTGGTGATAATTTGAAAATCTTAACGGTATATTGGGTGGCAATCCGGCGCTGGTGGATTTTTTGGAAAATCTCGCCCCCAGTTATTTACTGTTTTGTAATAGTCTCTAGATTTCTGGTACAAAAGACGAAGGTGGGATTTTCCGCTCTTTTGTGCTTCTGTTTGCGCCCCGGAAGGGCAGTAAATGATATTTCTGGGCATAATGCCAAGCGTCCAGGTTTTAGCGCACGCCCGGTAAATTAGGCTCCTGATTTGCGGTGGGGCAAAAACTTACCGCCCTGTTCCCCGGTTTGACAGAGATCATGACGTCAATCATCGTGCAACAATGCGTTAGTGCCAAGGATGGAAAATTCAGCCCTTACGCCTCATTTAACGTCCGCCCCAGGAAACGTCTGAAAAAAGTGACATTCCCAGAGTGCAGCAGGTGTTATTGGCGGCGCATTTAACTGGAGGCATGAGGATCCTACATTGCAGGGCACATTCAATGCAACGGTTGTGCACACCATGCTGCGTGAAGCTCCGACTTGCAAATGGCATTTTTATCTGCCATTACCGTGTCCTTACAAGGTCGGGCCACAGATGAGGAGAGGCTGAAGACATGTGGGGTGGAGGCCTTAACCCCCCACGGGTTTACAGGCACAACGCTCATACCTTCAGCTCTCTGAGGAGCAGTGTGTGAGAAGGCTACGTTTCCGAAAGGAAGTGCTAACAGAGATATGCCAGCTCCTACAGGCAGGCCTTCAGCTTTCCAGTGCCAACACGACTGTGCTTCCCGTTGCCGTGAAGGTGACTGGCACTGGCCTTCTCTGCCTGCGGCTCCTTCCAGGCAGCAGCAGGGGACATATGCAGCATCTCTCAATATGCTACGCATTGCTGCATTCGCCACGTAGGTTCTGTACGCCCGCAGAATGGACTTCATAAAGTTCCCAATGAGCAGGGATATCCAGAATGAGAGTGCATGTGGGTTTGGCAGAATTGCAGGCTTCCCGAGAGTTCAAGGAGCCATTGGCTGCACACACGTCGCTTTGTGAGCAACATTCGACAAAGCAGAGGTTTTCAGAAACCAAAACGGATACCACTCTGTAAATGTCCAGCTGGTGGGTGCCCACACACAGTGCATCCTCACAGTGAATGCCCGCTATTCATAGAGCGCACATGATGCTTTCATCTTGCGTGAGAGCAGTGTCTCACAAATGTTTCAGTGACAAAGGGAAGGGCAGGGCTGGCTGATCGGGGACAAAGGATACGGCCTAGCCACCTGGCTCGTGGCCCTCCTCCACAACCCTACCACAGAAGCCGAGCAGCACTACAATGAGAGCCATGCAGCAACCCCGCAACATCATCGAATAGACAATTGTGGTGCTCAAGCAGTGCTTCTGACGCCTAACCCACTCTGGAGGCAGACTTCAATACTCCCCACAACAGGTCTCTGAATTTATTGCGGTGTGCTTCATGCTACACAACTTGGGCACCATGATGGGCCAGTAATTGCCATTGGGGATTGCAGGCCCACCTCAGGAGGAGGAGGAGGAGGACGAAGAGGAGCCTGGCGAGGCCCCGATTGCACAACCACCCCATCCATGGAGGAGACAGCATCCAGATGCTGTCGGAGCAAAAGCCGCACGTCGCCAGCTCATAATTGACCAGTTTGGTTGAATGGAGGAAGCTGAGAGATGCATTTCATACTGGCCATGCTATGTCCCACCATACAGGCACATCTACGCTGAGTTTTTGAAAGATACAAACTGTAATTTATGTAAACTTGTATTTACTCTGTACAGCCACCAGAGAGCTCATCCCCTGAAATCAAAGGGATCCCGTAATCACTTGGGAGCACAGGTATTTAAGGAGGCTTCACAGGTTGGAGAGGCACTCTGGAGACCTGCAATAAAAGATTACGGTCACACTTTACTTTCAGCTCACAGTGTTCAGTCTGATTCTTTCTCCATACACAACAACTGCCGACGAGATACAGATAGCGAATCCAAATATGCAGAGAACAGTGGGCATTCTGGAGAAATTCTCAGAGGGCGATGATTGGGAAACTTTTGTGGAGCGACTCAACCAATACTTCGTGGCCAACTAGCTAGATGGGGAAGAGAGCACTGCCAAACGAAGGGCGATCCTCCTCACCATATGTGGGGCACGAATGTTGGCCTCATGAAGAATCTGCTCACTCCAGCAAAACCCACGGAGAAATCGTACGACGATTTGTGCACACTGGTCCAAGAGCATTTGAACCCGAAGGAAAGCGTTCTGATGACGAGGTACTGGTTCTACACCTACAAAAGGACTGAAGGCCAGGAAGTGGCGAGTTATGTCGCTGAGCTAAGATGCCTTGCAGGACATTGTGAATTTGAAGGATTTGGAGCACATGCTCAGAGACTTTTTCGTACTTGGCATTGGCCACAAAACCATACTTCGCAAACTTTTGACTGTAGAGAACCCAACCTTGAGTAAGGCCATACGCTAGCCCAGGCGTTCATTGCCACCAGTGAAAATACGAAGCAAATCTCTCAGCACACAAGTGCAGCTACAAGTACTGTGAACAAAGTGATGTTGTTTTCGAATCATAACTTACACGCCAGGTCACACATGCCTGCAGCTGCATGTCCGCAGATGTCTCAGAGTCCACCATCAAGGGTGATGAATGCAAGTCCATTAAGACTGTTGTGTATCTGTAAAGCATGCACTCCCATGTTCCACCACCAGAGAGCGCATCCCCTGAAGTTACAAGGGATTCCCACATCCCTTGGGAGCACTGTATATAAGCCGGCCCCTAAGGCCTGATCCTCATTCTGGAGTGTCTTAATAAAGACTGAGGTCACTGTTACTTTAACCTCCCTGTGTGCAGTCTCATCTGTGTTAGGAACACAATAACTGGCGACGAGTATACGAATCCAACGCAAAGATGCAGCAAACTGTGGGCATCCTGAAGAAGTTCTCGGAGAGTGAGGACTGGGAAGCCTATGTTGAATGGCTAGACCAGTACTTTGTAGCCAGCGAGCTGGACGGAGAAGGAAGCGCTGCAAAAAGGCGAGCGGTCCTCCCCACGGTCTGCGGGGCACCGACCTACGGCCTCATGAAGAACCTTCTGGCTCCGGTGAAACCCACAGATAAATCGTATGAGGAGCTGTGTACACTGGTTCGGGAGCATCTTAACCCGAGGGAGAGCGTGCTAATGGCGACGTATCGGTTCTACACTTGCCAGCGATCTGAAGGTCAGGAAGTGGCGAGCTACGTTGCCGAGCTCAGGCGACTTGCAGGACAATGTGAGTTTGATGGCTACCTGGAGCAGATGCTGAGAGACATTTTTTGTACTGGGCGTTGGCCACAAGATCATCCTACGAAAACTTTTGACTGTAGAGACACCGACCCTCAGTAAGGCCATTGCGATAGCACAGGCGTTTATGTCCACCAGTGATAACACCAAACAAATCTCTCAGCACACAAGTGCTCGCAATGTTCATAAATTAACTGGAACTGTGTTTGCGAGCAGAAATTTACAGGGCAGAAACCACGAGTCTGCAACTGCCAGCAGGCCTCAGGTCACCCAGATGACTCAGAGTCAACAACCAAGGATGAATGCAAGGCATTTCACACCTTGTTGGCATCGTGGAGGCTTCCATTCAGCCTATTCATGCCGCTTCAAAGGGTATGTTTGCAAGAGCTGTGGAACAATGGGGCACCTCCAACGAGCTTGCAGACGAGCTGCAAGCTCTGAAAAACCTGTTAACCACCATGTGGCAGAGGAAGATCGGTCCATGGTGGATCAAAGCAATTTCGAGCCTCAGAGAGAGAGGAGGCAGATGCTGAAGTACACGGGGTGCACACATTTTCGACGAAATGTCCACCTATAATGATAAATGTAAAATTGAATGGCTTACCGTAGCCATGGAACTGGACACTGGCGCCAGCCAATCCATGATGAGTAAAAAGATGTTTTAGAGACTGTGGTGCAACAAGGCACTCAGACTAGCCCTGAGCCCCATCCACACGAAACTGAGAATGTACACCATTGTCCTGGGCAGCACCATGGTCAAGGTCACCTACGAGGGCATGGTGCACTAACTGCCACTCTGGATTGCCCCGGGCGATGGCCCCACACTGCTTGGAAGGAGCTGGCTGGGCAAAATCCGCTGGAATTGGGATGACATCCGAGCGCTATCACATGTCGATGAGGCCTCATGTACCCAGGTTCTCAACAAATTTCCTTCCTTTTTGAGCCAGGCATTGAAAACTTTTCCGGGGCGAAGGTGCGGATCCACTTGGTCCCAGAGGCACGACCCATTCACCACAAGGCGCGAGCGGTACCTCACATGATGAGGGAGAGAGTGAAAATCGAGCTGGACAGGCTGCAACATGAGGGCGTCATCTCCCCAGTGGAATTCAGTGAATGGGCCAGCCCGATTGTTCCAGTTTTCAAAAGTGATGGCACGGTCAGGATTTGCGGCGATTATAAAGTAACTATTAATCGTTTCTCGCTACAGGACCAATACCCGCTACCTAAGGCAGATGACCTATATGTGACGCTGGCAGAAGGCAAGACGTTCACCAAGACTTTAGTCTACATGATGCAGGAGCTGGAGGAGTCTTCGAAGGGCCTCACCTGCATCAACACGCACAAGGGACTGTTCATGTACAACAGATGCCCGTTTGGAATTCGGTCGGCTGCAGCGATCTTCCAGAGAAACATGGAGAGCCACTCAAGTCGGTACCATGCACAGTGGTTTTTCAGGACGACATATTGGTCACGGGTCGGGACACTGTCGAGCACCTACAAAACCTGGAGGAGGTCCTCCAGCGACTGGATCGCGTAGGGCTGCGGCTGAAGAGGTTGAAATGCGTCTTCATGGCAACAGAAGTGGAATTTTGGGGGAGAAAGCTCGCAGCGGACGGCATTCGGCCCACAGATGCCAAGACAGAAGCTATCAGGTACGCGCTCAGGCCGCAGAACGTCATGGAGTTGAGGTCATTCCTGGGACTCCTCAACTATTTTGGTAACTTCCTACATGGGTTAAGAACCCTCTTAGAGGCCCTACATGTGCTAACTGATATGAGGAAAGCTGATTTAGGTGGAAAAAAACAAGTAGTTGCTTTTGAGAAAGCCCAGAAACATTTTATGTTCCAACAAGCTGCTTGTATTGTATAACCCGTGTAAAAGACTTGTGCTAGCATGTGATGCGCCATCGTACGGAGTCAGGTGTGTATTACAACAAGCTAACAGTGCAGGGAAGTTGCAACCTGTTGCCTATGCCTCCAGGAGCTTGTCGAAGGCTGAGAGGGTCTACAGCATGATTGAGAAAGAGGCACTAGCGTGTGTGTTCGGGGTAAAGAAAATGCATCAGTACCTGTTTGGCCTCAAATTTGAGCTGGAAACCGATCACAAGCCCTCATATCCCTATTCGCTGAAAACAAGGGGATAAATACTAATGCCTCAGCCCATATACAAAGGTGGGCACTCGCGCTATCAGCGTATAACAATACCATCCGCCACAGGCCAGGTACTGTGCGGATGCTCTCAGTCGGTTACCATTGCCCACCATGGGAGTGGAAATGGCGCAGCCTGCAAACTTGTTGATGGTCATGGAAGCATTTGAAAATGATAAATCACCTGTCTCAGCCTGCCAGATTAGGACTTGGACCAGCCAAAATCCTCTGCTGTCCCTAGGTAAAAGCTGTGTACTGTATGGGAGCTGGGCCAGCATCCCTGTTGAAATGCAAGAGCTAATCAAGCAGTTTCAGCAGCGAAAGGATGAGCTGTCCATTCAGGCAGACTGCCTGTTGTGGGGTAACCGCTTAGTGCTACCCAAAAAGGGCATGGAGACGTTCATCTCGGATCTCCACAGCATACACCTGGGTATAGTAATGATGAAAGCGATAGACAGATCTCACGTGTGGTAGCCCTGTATCGACTCTGACTTAGAGTCCTGTGTATGGCAAAGCAGCGTGTGTGCTCAGTTGAGCAACGCGCCCAGAGAGGCAGCACTAAGTTTGTGGTCCTGGCCCTCCAGACCATGATCGAGGATCCATGTCGACTATGCGGGTCCGTTTCTCAGTAAAATGTTCCTGGTGATGGTGGATGCTTTTTCAAAATGGATTGAATGTGAAATAATGTCGGGAAACACCGCCACCGCCACCATTGAAAGCCTGAGGGCCATTTTTGCCACCCACGGCCTGCCTGACATACTGGTCAGTGACAACGGGCCATGTTTCACCAGTGCCGAATTTAAAGAATTCATGACCTGCAATGGGATCAAACATGTCACCTCGGCCCCGTTTAAATCAGCCTCCAATGGGCAGGCAGAGCGGGCAGTACAACAATCAAACAGAGCCTTAAACGAGTCACAGAAGGCTCACTCCAAACCCGCCTGTCCCGAGTACTGCTCAGCTACCGCACGAGACCCCACTCGCTCACAGGGGTGCCCCTGGCTGAGCTACTCATGAAAAGGACACTTAAAACCAGACTCTCGCTGGTTCACCCCAACCTGCATGATCAGGTAGAGAGCAGGCGGCGGCAACAAAATGTAAACAATGGCCGCGCCACTGTGTCACGGGAAATTGATCTGAATTGACCCTGTGTGTGTGCTAAACTATGGACATGGTCCCAAGTGGATCGTGGGCACGGTGATAGCTAAAGAAGGGAGTAGGATGTTTGTAGTCAAACTAGACAATGGACAAATTTGCAGAAAGCACCTGGACCAAACGAGGCTGCGGTTCACAGACTGCCCTGAACAACCCACAGCAGACACCACCTTTTTCGAGCCCACAACACACACCCAAAGGATCAACGACACCACCCTGGACCAGGAAATTGAACCCATCACGCCCAACAGCCCAGCAAGGCCAGGCTCACCCAGCAGCCCTGCAGGGCCAACGACACGCCAGCCCAGCGAGGGCACAGCCAACACACCAGAACAGACATTTGTACCGAGGCGGTCCACCAGGGAAAGAAAGGCTCCCGACCGCCTCACCTTGTAAATAGTTTTCACTTTGACTTTGGGAGAGACTGATGTTGTGCATCTGTAAATCATGCACTCCCATGTTCCGCCACCAGGGAGCGCATCCCCTGAAGTCCCAAGGGATCCCAGCATCCCTTGGGAGCACTGTATATAAGCCGGCCCCTAAGGCCTGCTCCTCACTCTGGGGTGTCTTAATAAAGACTGAGGTCACTGTTGCGTTAACCTCCCTGTGCACAGTCTCATCTGTGTTAGGAACACAATAAACACCTTGTTGGCGCTGCGAGGGTGATCATCGTTTCCATTCATGCTGATTCAAAGAGTACGTTTGCAAGGGCTGTGGAACAATGGGACACCTCCAACGAGTGTGCACACGAGCTGCAAAGCCAATTAAACCTGCGAATCACCATGTTGCAGAGGAAGACAGATCCATGTGGGATCACGATGAACCAGAGCATCAGATCAAGGAGGCAGAGGTACATGGGGTGCACACACTCACCACGAATTGTCCCCCGATAATGCTGAATGTTGAACTAAATGGACTCCCGGTGTCAATGGAGCTGGACACGGGTGCGAGCCAGTCCACCATGGGCAAAAAGACTTTCGAAAGGTTGTGGTGCAACAAGGCTTCAAGGCCAGTCTTAACTTCGATTCGCACGAAACTAAGAACTTACACAAAATAACTGATTCCTGCAATCGGCAGTGCTACCGTAAAGGTCCCCTACGATGGAGTGGTGCACAAGCTACCACTCTGGGTGGTACCGGGCGATGGTCCCACGCTGCTCGGCAGGAGCTGGCTGGGAAAGATACGCTAGAACTGGGACAATGTCCGAGTGCTATTGCCCGCTGATGACACTTGGTGTGTCCAGGTCTTAAACAAATTTCCTTCGCTGTTCGAACCAGCATTGAGAAATTCCAAAGAGCAAAAGTGCAGATCCACCTAATTCCGGGGGCGCGACCCATCCATCACAAAGAGAGAGCAGTACTGTACATGATGAGAGAAAGTGTAGAGATCGAGTTAGACCGGCTGCAAAGAGAGGGCATCATTTCCCCGATCGAGTTCAACGAGTGGGCCAGTCCTATCGTCCTAGTCCTCAAGGGAGACGGCACCGTCAGAAGCTATAATGATTTTTAAAAAACTATCAATCAGTTCTCCCTGCAGGACCAATACCCACTACCAAAGGCCGACGACCCTCTTTGCAATGCTGGTGGGAGGAGAGACGTTCATGAAGCTGGATCTGACTTCAGCCTACATGAAGCAGGAACTGGAGGAATCATCGAAGGCTTTCACCTGCGTCAACACGCGCAAAGGTCTTTTTGTTTATAACAGATGCCCGGATGGAATCCGATCGGTGGCGGCGATATTCCAGAGAAACATGGAAAGTTTACTGGTCGGTCCCGCACACCGTGATCTTCCAGGACGGCGTCTTCATCACAGATTTGAACACAGTCAAGCATCTGCAGAACCTGGAGGAGGTTCTTAGTCGACTCAACCGCATGGGGCTCAGGTTGAAACGTGCGAAGTGTGTTTTCCTGGTGCCTGAAGTAGAGTTCTTGGGAAGGAGGTTTGCGGCGGACGGCATCAGGCTCACCAACGCAAAGACGGAGGCAATCGAGAACGCAGCAATGCCACAGAACGTGACAGAGCTGCAGTCGTTTCTGCGACCCCTGAACTACTTTGGTAACTTCTTACCGGGTCTCAGCACACTGTTAGAACCACTGCATGTCTTACTACTAAAAGGGGGTGAATGGATTTGGGGCAAAAGCCAAGAAAATGCCTTTGTAAAAGCGATAAAATTGTTATGCTCAAACAAATTGCTTGTGTTGTATGATCCATGTAAGCAGTTGATACTAGCATGTGATGCATCATCATATGGCGTCGGGTGTGTATTGCAACAAGCTAATGATTTCGGGAAACTGCAACTGATTGCTTACGCATCCAGGAGTCTGTCTAAGGCTGAGAGAGCCTACAGCATGATTGAGAAAGAAGCGACTCCGGGGCGATGGCGAGTGAAAAGAAGGAAAACCCGATGCGCGAGCTCCACATCAGGAAGCTGTGTCTGAATATCTGTGTAGGTGAAAGTGGTGACAGACTCACCAGAGCTGCTAAAGTGCTGGAGCAACTCACTGGCCAGACCCCAATGTTTTCCAAAGCTCGCTATACTGTCCGATGATTTGGTATCAGAAGAAATGAGAAGATTGCTGTTCATTGGACAATTCGAGGAGCCAAAGCTGAGGAAATTTTAGAGAAGGGTCGAAAGGTTAAGGAATATGAACTGAGGAAGAGCAACTTCTGTAGCACTGGGAACTTTGGCTTTGGGATCCAGGAACGCATTGATTTGGGTATCAAGTATAATCCTAGTATTGGAATTTATGGTCTGGATTTCTATGTGGTCATGGAACGGCCTGATTTCAGTATTTCTGATAAAAAGGTGAAAAGGAGGCGCATTGGTTCAAAGCACAAAATCTCCAAGGAGGAATCAATGAGGTGGTTTCAGCAGAAATATGATGGTATCCTCCTGCCTGGAAAGTAATTTGAAGAACACATGAAACATGCAATAAAATCAAATTGAAACAGTAAAAAAAAGCGTTAGCCTGTGGCTGTGGGGTAAAGAAAATGCATCAATACCTGTTTGGGTTAAAATTCGAATTGGAAACTGATCATAAGCCACTTATATCCCTGTTTTCCGAGAGTAAAGGGATAAATACCAACGCAACGTCCCGCATGCAGAAATGGGCGCTCACGTTGTCTGCATACAACTACACCATCCGCTACAGGCCAGGCACAGAAAACTGCGGCAATGCTCTCAGTAGGCTGCCATTGCCCACCACAGGGGTGGAAATGGCACAGCCCGCAGATCTAGCCATGGTTATGGAAGCATTTGAGAGTGAGCAATCACCCGTCACTGCCCGGCAGATCAAAACCTGGACAAGCCAGGACCCCTTATTATCTCTAGTCAAAAGCTGTGTGCTTCACGGAAGCTGGTCCAGTGTCCCAGTGGAAATTCAGGAAGAGATAAAGCCGTTCCAGTAGCACAAAGATGAAATGTCTATACAGGCAGACTGCCTTCTGTGGGACAATCGAGTAGTGGTCCCCAAGAAGGGCAGAGACACCTTCATCAATGACCTCCACAGTACCCACCCAGACATCGTAATGATGAAAGCGATAGCCAGATCCCACGTGTGGTGGTCCGGTATCGATTTGGAAGAGTCCTGCGTTCACAGATGTAATACATGCTTGCAGTTAAACAATGCACCCAGGAAGGCGCCGCGAATGGTATTGGCCCTCCAAACCGTGGTCTAGGGTACACGTCGACTATGCAGGCCCGTTCTTAGGTAAAATGTTCCTTGTGGTTGTAGACGCATACTCCAAGTGGATTGAATGTGAGATAATGTCGGCTAGCACGTCCGCTGCCACTACTGAAAGCCTGCGGGCCATGTTTGCCACTCACAGCTTACCTGATGTCCTGGTGACAACGGGCCATGTTTTACCAGTGCTGAGTTCAAAGAATTCATGACTCATAACGGGATCAAACATGTCACATCTGCCCTGTTTAAACCAGCGTCCAATGGTAAGGCAGAGAGAGTAGTGCAAACCATCAAGCAAGGCTTGAAGAGGGTAACTGAAGGCTTACTGCAGACTCGCCTATCCCGAGTCCTGCTTAGCTACTGCATGAGACCGCACTCACTCACTGGGATCCCACTTGCTGAACTGCTCATGAAAAGAGCACTTAAGACAAGGCTCTCATTAGTTCACCCTGATCTACATGAACAGGTAGAGAGCAGGCGGCTTCAACAAAATCCATACCATGATAGCGCAAATGTGTCACGCGAGATTGAAATCAATGATCCTGTATTTGTATTAAATTATGGACAAGATCCCAAGTGGCTTCTCGGCACTGTCGTGGCCAAAGATGGGAGCAGGTTGTTTCGGGTCAAACTTTCAAATGGACTCATTCACTGGAAACATTTAGACCAAATCAAACTCAGATTCACGGACTATCCTGAGCAACCCTCCTTGGACCCTATCTTTTTTGATCCCCCAACATACACAGCAGTGACAACCGGCACCACCATTGACATAGAAACATAGAAAATCGGTGCAGGAGTAGGCCATTTGGCCCTTCTAGCCTGCACCGCCATTCAATGAGTTCATGGCTGAACATGCAACTTCAGTACCCCATTCCTGCTTTCTCACCATACCCCTTGATTCCCCTAGTAGTAAGGACTTCATCTAACTCCTTTTTGAATATATTCAGTGAACTGGCCTCAACAACTTTCTATGGTAGAGAATTCCACAGGTTCACCACTCTCTGGGTGAAGAAATTCCTCCTCATCTCGGTCCTAAATGGCTTACCCCTTATCCTTAGACTGTGTCCCCTGGTTCTGGACTTCCCCAACATTGGGAACATTCTTCCTGCATCTAACCTGTCTAACCCCGTCAGAATTTTAAACGTTTCTATGAGGTCCCCTCTCATTCTTCTGAACTTCAGTGAATACAAGCCCAGTTGATCCAGTCTTTCTTGATAGGTCAGTCCCGCCATCCCGGGAATCAGTCTGGTGAACCTTCGCTGCACTCCCTCAATAGCAAGAATGTCCTTCCTCAGGTTAGGAGACCAAAACTGTACACAATACTCCAGGTGTGGCCTCACCAAGGCCCTGTACAACTGTAGCAACACCTCCCTGCCCCTGTACTCAAATCCCCTCGCTATGAAGGCCAACATGCCATTTGCTTTCTTAACCGCCTGCTGTACCTGCATGCCAACCTTCAATGACTGATGTACCATGACACCCAGGTCTCTTTACACCTCCCCTTTTCCTAATCTGTCACCATTCAGATAATAGTCTGTTTCTCTGTTTTTACCACCAAAGTAGATAACCTCACATTTATCCACATTATACTTCATCTGCCATACATTTGCCCACTCACCTAACCGATCCAAGTTGCTCTGCAGCCTCATAGCATCCTCCTCGCAGCTCACACTGCCAACCAACTTAGTGTCATCCGCAAATTTGGAGATACTACATTTAATCCCCTCGTCTAAATCATTAATGTACAGTGTAAACAACTGGGGCCCCAGCACAGAACCTTGCGGTACCCCACTCGTCACTGCCTGCCATTCTGAAAAGTCCCCATTTACTCCTACTCTTTGCTTCCTGTCTGACAACCAGTTCTCAATCCATGTCAGCACACTACCCCCAATCCCATGTGCTTTAACTTTGCACATTAATCTCTTGTGTGGGACCTTGTCGAAAGCCTTCTGAAAGTCCAAATATACCACATCAACTGGTTCTCCCTTGTCCACTCTACTGGAAACATCCTCAAAAAATTCCAGAAGATTTGTCAAGCATGATTTCCCTTTCACAAATCCATGCTGACTTGGACCTATCATATCACCTCTTTCCAAATGCACTGATATGACATCCTTAATAATTGATTCCATCATTTTACCCACTACCGATGTCAGGCTGACCGGTCTATAATTCCCTGTTTTCTCTCTCCCTCCATTTTTAAAAAGTGGGATTACATTGGCTACCTTCCACTCCATAGGAACTGATCCAGAGTCAATGGAATGTTGGAAAATGACTGTCAATGCATCCACTATTTCCAAGGCCACTTCCTTAAGTACTCTGGGATGCAGTCCATCAGGCCCTGGGGATTTATCGGCCTTCACTCCCATCAGTTTCCCCAACACAATTTCCCGACTAATAAGGATTTCCCTCAGTTTCTCCTCCTTACTAGACCCTCTGACCCCTTTTATATCCGGAAGGTTGTTTGTGTCCTCCTCAATGAATACCGAACCAAAGTACTTGTTCAATTGGTCCGCCATTTCTTTGTTCCCCGTTATGACTTCCCCTGATTCTGACTGCAGGGGACCTACGTTTGTCTTTACTAACCTTTTTCTCTTTACATATCGATAGAAACTTTTGCAATCCGTCTTAATGTTCCCTGCAAGCTTCTTCTCGCACTCCATTTTCCCTGCCCTAATCAAACCCTTTGTCCTCCTCTGCTGAGTTCTAAATTTCTCCCAGTCCCCGGGTTCGCTGCTATTTCTGGCCAATTTGTATGCCACTTCCTTGGCTTTAATACTATCCCTGATTTCCCTAGATAGCCACGGTTGAGCCACCTTCCCTTTTTTATTTTTACGCCAGACAGGAATGTACAATTGTTGTAATTCATCCATGAGGTCTCTAAATGTCTGCCATTGCCCATCCACAGTCAACCCCTTAAGTATCATTCGCCAATCTATCCTAGCCAATTCACGCCTCATACCTTCAAAGTTACCCTTCTTTAAGTTCTGGACCATGGTCTCTGAATTAACTGTTTCATTCTCCATCCTAATGCAGAATTCCACCATATTATGGTCACTCTTCCCCAAGGGGCCTCGCACAACGAGATTGCTAATTAATCCTCTCTCATTACACAACACCCAGTCTAAGATGGCCTCCCCCTAGTTGGTTCCTCGACATATTGGTCTAAAAAACCATCCCTTATGCACTCCAGGAAATCCTCCTCCACCGTATTGCTTCCAGTTTGGTTACCAATCTATGTGCATATTAAAGTCACCCATTATAACTGCTGCACCTTTATTGCACGCACCCCTAATTTCATGTTTGATGCCCTCCCCAACATCACTACTACTGTTTGGAGGTCTGTACACAACTCCCACTAACGTTTTTTGCCCTTTGGTATTTTGCAGCTCCACCCATATAGATTCCACATCGTCCAAGCTAATGTCCTTCCGAACTATTGCATTAATCTCCTCCTTAACCAGCAATGCTACCCCACCTCCTTTTCCTTTTATTCTATCTTTCCTGAATGTTGAATATCCCTGGATGTTGAGTTCCCAGCCCTGATCATCCTGGAGCCACATCTCCGTAATCCCAATCACATCATATTTGTTAACATCTATTTGCACAGTTAATTCATCCACCTTATTGCGGATACTCCTTGCATTAAGACACAAAGCCTTCAGGCTTGTTTTTTTAACACTCTTTGTCCTTTTAGAATTTTGCTGTACAGTGGCCCTTTTTGTTCTTTGCCTTGGGTTTCTCTGCCCTCCACTTTTCCTCATCTCCTTTCTGTCTTTTGCTTTTGCCTCCTTTTTGTTTCCCTCTGTCTCCCTGCATTGGTACCCATCCCCCTGCCATATTAGTTTAAATCCTCCCCAACAGCACTAGCAAACACTCCCCCTAGGACATTGGTTCCGGTCCTGCCCAGGTGCAGACCGTCCGGTTTGTACTGGTCCCACCTCCCCCAGAACCGGTCCCAATGCCCCAGGAATTTGAATCCCTCCCTGCTGCACCACTGCTCAAGCCACGTATTCATCTGCGCTATCCTGTGATTCCTACTCTGACTATCACGTGGCACTGGTAGCAATCCCGAGATTACTACTTTTGAGGTCCTACTTTTTAATTTAGCTCCTAGCTCCTTAAATTCATTTCGTAGGACCTCATCCCTTTTTTTACCTATGTCGTTGGTACCAATGTGCACCACGAAGCAGAACCCATCATCCACAGCAGCCCAGCAGGGCCCAACACACCAGGCAGCCCAGCAAAGCCAGCTGCACAGCAGCCCAGTAAGAGCCCAACAAATGATTCAACAACACCAGCTTTCACACCGGGACGATCAACCAGGGCAAGAAGGGCCCCAGATCGACTCACATTGTAAATAGTTATACTATTGACTTTTGAGGGTGGGCGGTGTGAGTGTTGTTATATGTGTAAACTTGTATTTAGTCTGTACAGCCACCAGAGGGCTCATCCCCTGGAATCCCAAAGGATCCCATAATCCCTTGGGAGCACAGGTATTTAAGGAAGCTTCACAGGTTGGAGAGGCTCTCTGGAGACCTGCAATAAATGACTACGGTCACACTTTACTTTGAGCTCACAGTGTTCAGTCTGACTCTTTCTCCATACACAACACAAACGACACCAATGGCAAAGGTTCAAAGTGATATCTTTATCAAAACATATTACATACAATCTGTTATGTATGCATGCTTGTATTGTTATATGATGTCTGTAACACTGAACGTACCTTCACCCTGTGCACATCTTACCTGTACACCAGAGGGTGCTACTGCTGGAGACCTAAGGATTACCTGCACATTGCAGGTAACCCAGTATAAAAGGGAGCTCACCTCTTGGTGTCCTCACTCTGGGAGCTGCAACTAAAGAACTACAGTCTTCACAGTTTAAGTACCATAACCCTGCCCTGTGGAGTCATTAACAAGGTGCCTACATACATAATAACTGGCGACGAGGTCACAAACTACACGCACAACATATTGAATCTCAACAACTTTCAACAATTCACCGAAGGAGAAGATTGGAATGCTTTCATGGAAAGATTGGAACATTTCTTAATAGCCAACGACCTGGATGGGGACACACCGGCTACACTACCGAACAAGTGCAGGGCCATCCTGCTTCGCAGTTGTGGGCCCACTATCCATTGTCTCGTCAGGGACTTGCTAACCCCAGAGAAGACAACAACCAAGAGCTATGAGGAACCGTGTTCTACACTCACCGGCAACCCGAAGGCCAAGAAATTGCTAAGTATGCTGCACATTTAAGAAGATTGGCTGCACCGTGTGATTTTGGCAACCACTTTAACGAAGCACTCAGGGACATATTTGTTATCGGAAATGGCCACGAGGGCCTCCTCCACAAATCGCTCTCTGTGGACATCACAGTCACCCTGCAGAAGGCAATTAAAGTGAGCCAGGCCTACATGATTTCGGACGGTGACTCCAGGCGAATATTGACCCACACGCAGCGCTCTCAACCGATGAATGCAGTGCACCGAATGGCTACTTCTAAAGGCAAAAATGCTGCCCTGAGTCCCACAACCCTGAGTCCGCCACAATGCGGGCAACCGGCTAGCCCCGTGCTAGCGCTGTGGAGGAAACCACAGGGCCCACCAGTGCTGCTACAAAGACTATACCTGCCAAGGCTGCAAAGAGAAAGGGCACCTTCAGAGAATGTGCAGAGAAAGCTTTACTCACATCGTCGCTGAAGAGTTGGCTGATCACCAGGGCTCCGACACAGATGAAGATGAAGCTGCTGAACCCCTGGAAAAAGAGCACGGAATTTATACCTGCTCCACTGAAAGTTCCCCGTGGAAGATGGAAGTAGACATCGCCAGAGTTCCAGTTTCAATGGAGATCGACACAGGGGCGAGCCAGTCTTTGATGAGCCAGACGACCTTTGAAAAACTTTGGATCAATCCCGCCAACCGACCAAAACTGTCTCCTGTCCAAGCGAAGCTGCTCACCTACACGAAAATTCCCAGTCATTGGCAGCGTGGACATCCAGGTATCCCAGGGCGGCGTGATGAACAAACTCCCCCTGTGGATCGTTGCCGACGATGGTCCAATGCTTCTGGGAAGAAGTTGGATGAAGCAGGTCCAAGTCGGTCGAAGTGATGAACGCATCCGGGCTCCAGCAATCGACATCCCACGCAGCCCCGAACATGGATCCATCGCTGCACGTAGAGATCCCACCGTCCAGCTCGACTGCGCGGCGAGATCTCCAGAACCGAAAGTCCAAACTTCACCTTCCGGGCTGGGGCAGGATTCCAAGAGCCAAATATCTTCGAGAAAAGTGGATCCCTGACGTCCATGGCCGAACCTGAGGAGGAAAAGATCACTGCAGCCTACCTGGAGGAGAGCGAGAAGATGGCAGCTGCACCACGAGGCAAAGAACCTAAAATCAAAATGGCCGCGTCCAGACCACGAGGGGCAGCGTTGGAGGAGCGACACGTGGCACCGAGCGGCGAACCGAATTGCAAGGCCCCCTTAAAGGAGATCGGTAACCCAAAGAATTTAAACGCACAGTTTCATTCGAAAGATAACAAGGACTTTAAAGTTAATAGTGCAGTTAGCGATTGCAGGTATGATAATGTAACGAGGAATTGTGATGCCGGGGTAACTGATGAGAAAAATGAAATGAATGCTTGTGTAAGTAAGGTTAAGAACAAGCGTGTAATGTCTGATGATTATGAGAGAAAGTTCAAACTGACTAATGTAACATAAAAAAATAGAAAATAGGTGCAGGAGCAGGCCATTCGGCCCTTTGAGCCTGCACCGCCATTCAATATGATCATGGCTGATCATTCAACCTCAATATGCCACCCCAGCCTTCTCTCCATACCCCTGATCCCCTTAGCTGTAAGGGCCACATCTAACTCCCTTTTGAATATGTCCAACGAACTGGACTCAACAACTTTCTGTGGTAGAGAATTCCACAGGTTCACAATTCTCTGAGTGAAAAAGTTTCTCCTCATCTTGGTCCTACATGGCTTACCCCTTATCCTTAGACTGTGTCCCTTGGTTCTGGACTTCCCCAACATCGGGAACATTCTTCCTGCATCTAACCTGTCCAATCCTGTCAGAATTTTATATGTTTCGATGAGATCCCCTCTCATTCTTCTAAATTCCAGTGAGCACAAGCCTAGCCGATCCAGTCTTTCCTCATATGTCAGTCCTGCCATCCCAGGAATCAGTCTGCTGAACCTTCGCTGCACTCCCTCAATAGCAAGCACATCCTTCCTCAGATTAGGAGACCAAAACTGCACACAATACTCAAGGTGTGATCTCATCAAGGCCTGTACAACTGCAGCAAGACCTCCCTGCTCCTATACTCAAATACCCTCGCTAGCATGGCCAGCATGCCATTTGCTTTCTTTACTGCCTGCTGTACCTGCATGCCTACCTTCAATGACTGATGTACCATGACACCCAGATCTCGTTGCACCTCCCCTTTTACTAATTTGTCACCATTCAGATAACAATCTGCCTTCCTGTTTTTGCCACCAAAGTGGATAACCCCACATTTATCCACATTATACTGCATCTGCCATGCATTTGCTCATTCACCTAACCTGTCCAAGTCCCCCTGCAACCTCTTAGCATCCTTCTCACAGCTCACACTGCCATCCAGCTTAGTGTCATCTGTAAACTTGGAGATATTACATTCAATTCCTTCGTCTAAATCATGAATGTATGTTGTAAATAGCTGGGGTCCCAGCACTGAACCCTGTAGCACCCCACTAGTCACTGCCTGCCATTCTGAATAGGACCCGTTTATTCCCACTCTTTGCTTCCTGCCTGCCAACTATTTCTCTATCCGTGTCAATACATTACCCCCAATACCATGTGCCTTAATTTTGCACACAAATCTCTTGTGTGGGACCTTGTCAAAAGCCTTTTGAAAGTCCAAATACACCACATCTACTGGTTCCCCCTTATCCATTCTACTAGCTCCATCCTCAAAAAACTATAGAAGATTTGTCAAGCATGATTTCCCTTTCATAAATCCATGCTGACTTGGACCGATCCTGTCACTGCTTTCCAAATACATTGCTATTACATCTTTAATAATTGACCAGCATTTTCCCCACCACCGATGTCAAGCTAACCGGTCTATAATTCCCTGTTTTCTCTCTGTCTCCTTTTTTAAAAAGTGGGGTTACATTTTCTACCCTCCAATCCATAGGAACCGATCCAGAATCCATGGAATGTTGGAAAATGACCACCAATGCATCTACTATTTCTAGGGTCGCTTCCTTCAGTACTCTGAGATGCAGACTATCAGGCTCTGGGGATTTATCAGCCTTCAGCCCCTTCAATTTCCCTAACACCATTTCCTGACTAATAAGGATTTCCATCAATTCCCCTTTCTCGCTAGACCCTCGGCCTCCTAGTATTTTCTGGAGGTTTTTCGTGTCTTCCTTAGTCTCTCCAGAGACCATAATACAAGAAAGTGATGTTCATGCTGTAATTAACAATGTAAAGGTAGTTAATAATGTAGACTTGACTATGTATGATTGGAGTCAATGTGTCATGTATAAAGGTAGGAGACTGTTAAAGGACATTGGGTTCTACAGGGACAATGTAAATGTCAGAGGAATCCTCTCGTGGGAGACTTCCGGGTCCAGCAGGCTACCTGACCATGTAGCCTGGACTTCTGGAACAAATGTGATGCTCCATGAAGGGCTCACACACACCCAGTGGGAGCAGACCCACTACAGGGACAGTAGTCAATGGGCAGCATAACCACCACCACTGGCAACCTGCAACAGACCGGCCCTACACCCCCTGGCCACCAGGGCCAACACTGTTGACGCTGATAGGCTGCAGGTCTGCATGTAGGAGATGGCATATCTCTGTCAGCACTTCCTTTTGGAAGCGCAACCTTGTTTCACACTGCTCCTCAGAGAGCTGGAGGTATGAGCATTGGTGCCTGTAAACCCATGGGGGGTAAGGCCTCCTCCCCCGATGTCTTTGGCCTCTCGTCATCCGTGGGCTGACATGGCCAAGAGCCTTTCTTCTAGGTTGATGCCGCCTGGCAATAGCATGCAGCATGATACACTGATGAATTAGTAATGCCCCCATTAGATTCTCTCACTGACCTTGTAAGGATGCTGTAATGGCAGATAAAACTGCTGTTTTCAAATTGGAGCTTCACACAGCGTGACAGCACAACCGTTGCAGTCAATGTGACCCACGATGTAGGATCCTCCTACCTCCATATATGCCATCAATACCGCCTGCTGCACCCTCAGAACACGTGTTTTTTCAGTTGTTTCCTGGGATGGGTATTTTATAAAGCGTTAGGACCCAATTTTGCAACCAGGGTGCTAGCGCAGCATTCCACGACGATTGTCGTCAAGATCTCAGTGAAACTATAGGGCGGGGCGGTAATTTTTTGCACCGCCACAAACCATGAGTCGAATTTGCCAGCCGGGCAGTAAAAGCTGGACACCTGCCTTTATGCCTAGAAACATCCTTTACTGCCCCTCCAGGGCACTAACAGAGGCACAAGCGAGCCGAAACTCCAGCCCCTAGAAAACACCACCACTCTAAACGTGGCCCTCTTTGGGCCAGTACAGTACCCCAGAGGTGAGGAAGAATCGGGAAGGGCTTTGGTCACATTTTGGCTGGAAGAGACTTACATAGAAACATAGAAAATAGGTGCAGGAGTAGGCCATTCGGCCCTTCGAGCCTGCACCGCCATTCAATAAGATCATGGCTGATCATACATAAAAGCTATAAAATCTCTACATTGAAAGGCATTTGCTAACTTTTAAAGTTTATTTAAAAACAGAATTGTTTAAAGAAATAGTGGATTTCCCTCTCAGGATTCCATTGCTCCTGTGCTTTGAGGAGATGGATGATGATGACATGGAGGAGAAGATGGAAGCTAGAAGTGTGTAGAATCGGGCAATACCTGACTCTTAGGTATCTGTAGTCTACAGACTACAGACTAAGGTGGTTTTATCTGAATTTTTCCTATAGGTAGTGTCTGAGAAAGCCGTGCTTTTCCTTGGCTAAGTAACTGAGATGTGCTAGCTGTTGGAACCAAACTTGCAGCCCCTTTGCACCAGGGGCATAGGCTTGTCAGTAGCTGTAAAGATGACAACAGCACTAAATGTTTCTGTATCCTGGTGTTTCCAGGTGTCCTCTGTGAACATCAGTCACATCAGTCAATCAGCAGTGAATTGGTACAGGTCATGGATGCCCTGTTCAGGTACACATCTAATTTCATTAATTTCCCCATGAATTAATAAAAGAGAGGGAGAGGGTGGGAGAAAGAGAATGGGATGAATAGAGAGCAATCAACTTCTTTCAAGTGGCTGAAATCCCCCAAGTGCAAGGTATCATTGATGCCACACATATGGCCATATAGGGCCCCTCTGAAATTGGCATCAATTTCATCAAATGATGAAATGCGGTTGATGTGCTGTACATGGACTTTCAAAAGGCATTTGATAAAGTGTCTCATAATAGACATAATAGTTGAAGTCCATGGAATAAAAAGGACAGTGGCTAAGTGACAGGGAACAGAGAATCGTGGTGAACGGTTGTTTTTCTGACTGGAGGAAAGTATACAGTGGTCTTCCTCAGGTGTCAGTACTAGGACCACTGCTTTTCTTGATATATATTACTGACTTAGACTTGGGTTAGACAGGGCACAATTTCAAACTATATAAATACATAAGTACACGTAAATCAATGTAATACTTACTCTTGCGGATCCCACAAGGTCGTTCCATCGTTTGCGGCATTGGTTGTCCTCATGGACCTCGTTGTTCGCTGACGAGACCATCTCTGATAACTCGGTCCATATTCTCTGGTAGGCCTTTGGGGTGGGCTTCCCATGCCCTCCCTTTGTCAAATCACCCCAGCATAACTCGACCTCCTGTAGGAGGGGGGAATTTGCCTCATCCAAGAACCTCCTGGCTCTTTTGCGGCCTCCAATGTGCTCCTCTCCCACCTCACTGCTCTCTCCAGCGTCAGTCTCCACAGCGTGCTGTGATGCCTCCTCCTCTCTCTCCATTATAGGGCAAATTCGGTCAAATATGTGGCTGGTAACAGCGAATTTTTGTTTGCCTACTTGCTGTGAAGCTCTAAAGTCTCCTTCCTTCCTCCCAAAGCAGCCACACCACAACCAGCCATGCCTTCAGTCCCTCTGAGCTCCCTCTCTCTCTGTCTCCTCTTCTGCGCATGTCATGGTGACTCTTGACCTTCATAATCATGGGAATCGAGCATTGCCATGCCGTTGCTAAGGGCGGCCACACTTTATGGCAGAAAGTCAAATAAATGTAACGTTACCACTCATTTAATATCGCTCATGGTAATGCCCATTTTCAAAAATGTTAACTTTTTTTTTTCGAGAACAGGCGAGAAGCCGGCGATCTGAAAACCCTTTTTTACTGCCCACGCCAGAAATAATGCTCATTTTTGGGTGATAAGCTCAAAAGTGGAGGTTCTAGCCCATAGACTTAATAAGAACATAAGAACATATGACTTAGGAGCAGGAGTAGGCCATAGTGATCTTCGACCTCAACTACACTTTCCTGCAATATCCCCATCTTCCTTGATTCCCATTGTTATGTATGAATAAAGAGTCTGACCAGATACTGTGAGCTCAAAGTAAAGTGTGACCTTAGTCTTTTATTACATGTCTCCAGAGTGCCTCTCCAGCCTGTGAGGCCTCCTTAAGTACAGGTGTCCCCAAGAGATTGTAGGATCCCTTGGAACTCCAGGAGATGAGCCCACAGGTGGTTACACAAGGTATTTACAGGTTTACATATATAACAACACTCCCCCCCCCAAAGTCAATAGTGTAACTATTTACAAGGTGAGTCAATCTGGGGCCTTTCTTTCCCTAGTTGATCGTCTCGGTACAAATGCTGGTTTTGGTGAGTCGTTAGATGGGCCCTCGCTTGGCTGCTGTGCAGTTGGCCTTGCTGGGCTGCCTGGTGTGGTGAGTCCTGCTGGGCTGCTGCAGGTGATGGGTTCTGCTTCATAGTCAAGCACTGTGTTGGTTGCCACTGGTGTGTGTGTTGGGGTGTCAAAAATGTAGGGTCTAATGTGGGTTGCTCTGGATAGTCCGTGAATCTGAGTTTTGTTTGGTCCAAGTGTTTCCTATAGGTGACTCCATTTGAAAGTTTGACCCGAAACGCCCTACTCCCTTCTTTGGCCACAAAAGTGCCAGGAAGCCACTTGGGACCTTGTCCATAGTTCAACACAAATACAGGATCATAATTTCAATTCCGCGTAACACATTTGCGCTATCATGGTATGTACTTTGTTGAAGCCGCCTGCTCTCTACCTGTTCATGTAGATCAGGGTGGACTAATGAGAGCCTTGCCTTAAGTGCCCTTTTCATGAGCAGTTCAGCGGGTGGAATCCCAGTGAGCGAGTGGGGTCACTTGCGGTAACTAAGCAGGACTCGGGATAGGCGAATCCGCAGTAAGCCTTCAGTTACCCTCTTCAAGCTCTGCTTGATTGTTTGCACTATTTTCTCTGCCTGACCATTGGATGCTGGTTTGAACGGGGCAGATGTGACATGCTTGATCCCATTGCAGGTCATGAACTCTTTGAACTCGGCACTGGTGAAACACGGCCCGTTGTCACTCACAAGGACATCAGGCAGGCCATGCGAGGCAAACATGGCCCGCAGGCTTTCAGTGGTGGCAGCGGACATGCTTGCCGACATTATCTCACATTCAATCCATTTGGAGTACGCATCTACAACCATGAGGAACATTTTACCCAAGAAAGGGCCTGCATATTCGACATGGACCCTAGACCACTGTTTGGAGGGCCAAGACCATAAACTTAGTGGCGCCTCCCTGGATGCATTGCTTAACTGTGAACATGTGTTACATTTATGCACGCGGGACTCTAAGGCCGCATCGGTACCGGGCCACCACACTTGGGATCTGGCTATCGCTTTCATCATTACACTGCCTGGGTGAGTACTGTGGAAATCACTGATGAAAGTGTCCCTGCCCTTTTTGGGTACCACTACCCGATTACCCCACAGAAGGCAGTCTGCATGTATAGACATTTCATCTTTACACCGCTGGTACAGCTTTATCTCTTCCTGCATTTCTAATGGGACACTCGACCAACTCCCGTGGAGCACACAGTTTTTTTACGAAGGACAGTAAGGGGTCCTGGCTCATCCAGGTTCTAATATGTCAGGCGGTAACGGGTGATTGCTCATTCTCGAATGCTTCCATTACCATGACTAAATCTGCGGTCTGTGCCATTTCCATTCCCATGGTGGGCAATGGCAACCTACTGAGAGCATCGGCACAGCTTTCTGTGCCTGGCCTGTGGTGGATGGTGTAGTTGTATGCGGACAACTTGAGCGCCCATCTCTGGATACGGGCTGATGCATTCGTATTTATCCCATTACTTTCAGAAAAGAGGGATATCAGTGGCTTATGATCAGTTTCCAATCAAATTTGAGCCCAAACAGATATTGATGCATTTTCTTTGCCCCATAAACACACACTAACGCTTCTTTTTCAATCATGCTATAGGCCCTTTCAGCCTTAGATTGACTTCTGGATGCATAAGCAACTGGGTGCAATTGCCCAGATCCATTAGCTTGTTGCAATACTCACCTGACACTGTATGACGACACATCACATGCTAGTACCAAACGCTTACATGGATCATACAACACAAGCAATTTGTTTGAGTATAACAGTTTTCTAGCTTTTACAAAGGCATTTTCTTGGCTCCTTTATGCAGTAAGGCGTGCAGTAGTTCTAACAGTGTGCTGAGACCTGGTAAGAAGTTACCAAAGTAGTTCAGGAGTCCTAGAAACGACTGCAGCTCCATCACGTTCTGTGCGTTCTCGATTGCATGCGTCTTTGAATCGGTGGCCTGATGTCGTCCGCCGCGATTCTTCTCCCCAGGAACTCCACTTCAGGCGCCAGGAAAACGCACTTCGAGCGTTTTAACCCGAGCCCTACGCGGTTGAGCCGACTAAGAGCCACCTCCAGGTTCTGCAGATGCTCGACTGTGTCCCGACCTGTAACCAAGATGTCGTCCTAGAAGACCACGCTGCGCGGGACTGACTTCAGTAAGCTTTCCATGTTTTTCTGGAATATCGCCGTGGCTGATCGAATCCCAAACGGGCATCTGTTGTAAATGAAGAGACTTTTGTGCGTGTTGATGCAGGTGAGGCCCTTCGATGATTCCTCCAGCTCCTGCCTCATGTAGGCCGAGGTCAAGTCCAGCTTCATGAACCTCTTTCCTTCCGCCAGCATTGCAAAAAGGTCGTCTGCCTTTGGTAGTGGGTATTGATCCTGCAGGGAGAAATGATTCATAGTTACTTTGTAATCACCACAAATTCTGATGGTGCCGTCTCCCTTGAGGACTGGAACAATCAGACTGACCCACTCGTTGAATTCGATCGTCGAAATGAAGCCCTCTCGTTGCAGCCTGTCCAGCTCGATCTCCACTCTCTCTCTCATCATGTACGGTACTGCTCTCGCCTTGTGATGGATGAGTCGCGTCCCCGGAATTAGGTGGATCTGCACATTTGCTCCTTGGAACTTCCCGATGCCTGATTCGAACAGCGAGGGGAACTTGTTTAAGACCTGGGCACACGAAGTGTCGTCAACGGATGAGAGTGCTCGGACATCATCCCAGTTCCAATGTATCTTTCCCAGCCAGCTCCTGCCGAGCAGCGTGGGACCATCGCCCGGTACCACCCAGAGTGGTAACTTGTGCACTGCTCCATCGTAGGACACCTTTACAGTAGCACTGCCGATTACGGGAATCAGTTCCTTTGTATAAGTTCTCAGTTTAGTGCGAATGGGAGTCAGGACTGGCCTTGAGGCCTTGCTGCACCACAATTTATCAAAAGTCTTTTTGCTCATAATGGACTGGCTGATGCCCGTGTCCAGCTCCATTGACACCGGGAGTCCTTTAATTCAACCTTCAGCATTATCGGGGGACACTTTGTGGTAAATGTGTGCACCCCACATACTTCTGTCTCCTCGGTCTGAGGCTCTGTTTCATCGTGATCCGCCATGGATCTGACCTCCTCTGCAACA
This sequence comes from Pristiophorus japonicus, assembly GCF_044704955.1. NCBI lineage: Eukaryota > Metazoa > Chordata > Chondrichthyes > Pristiophoridae > Pristiophorus > Pristiophorus japonicus. The sequence goes on along the minus strand of NC_091982.1, from coordinate 189,224,927 downwards.
TAGAGGTTTGCAGGATTAGCAGGGTTTGCAGCTTGCCTGCACATACATTGGAGGTGTCCCATTGTTCCACAGCCCTTGCAAACTTATCCTGAGAAGCGGCATGAATGGAAATGATGATCTCCCCCCCCAGTGCCAACATGGTGTTAATGGCCTAGCATTCATCACCCTTGATGGTGGACTCTGAGAGATCTGCGGACATGCAGTTGCAGGCATGTGAGGCCTGCCCTGTATGTTGCGATTCTTGTAGCAGCACTCGTGTGCTGAGAGATTTGCTTGGTATTGTCACTGGTGGCAATGAACGCCTGGACTATCACTATGGCTTTACTCAAGGTTGGGGTCTCTACAGTCAAAAGTTTGCGAAGTATCACTTCATGGCCAGTGCCAAGTATAAAGAAGTCCCTGAGCATGTGCTCCAAATGTCCTTCAAATTTGCAATGTTCTGCAAGGCGTCTTAGCTCAGCAACATAGCTCGCCACTTCCTGGCCTTCAGACCTTTTGTACGTGTAGAACCGGTACCTCGCCATCAGAAGGCTTTCCTTCGGGTTCAGATGCTCCTGGACCAGTGTGCACAAATCATCGTATGACTTCTCTGTGGGTTTCGCTGGAGCAAGCAGATTTTTCATGAGGCCATACGTTGGTGCCCCGCAGATGGTGAGGAGAATCGCCCTTTGTTTGGCAGTATTTGCTTCTCCTTCCAGCTTGTTGGCCACGAAGTATTGGTCGAGTCGCTCCATGAAGGTTTCGCAATCATCTCCCTCCAAAAATCTCTCCAGGATGTCCACTGTTCGCTGCATCGTTGGGTTCATCATCTGTATCTCGTTGTCAGTTGTTATATATGCATAAAGAGTCTGACCAGATACTGTGAGCTCAAAGTAAAGTGTGATCTTAGTCTTTTATTACAGGTCTCCAGAGTGCATCTCCATCTTGTGATGCTTCCTTAAGTACAGTGCTCTCAAGGGTTTGTGGGATCCCTTGGGAATCCAGGGAATGAGCCCTCTGGTGGTTACACAAGGTATTTACAGGTTTACATATATAACACCCTTAATATCCAAAAATCTATTGATCTCTGTCTCAAAGACTGAGGCTCCACAACCTTCCAGGGCTTCACCACCCTCTGAATGAAGACGTTTCTTCTCATCTCAGTCCTAAATGGCCGACCCCTTATTTTGAGACTGTGACCCCTTGTTCTCGACTCCTCAGCCAGAGAAAACATTCTCCCTGCATCTATCCTGTCAAGCCCTGTAAGAATTTTGTATATTTCAATGAGATCATTCTAAACTCTAGAGAATATAGGTCTAGTCTACTCAATCTCTTCTCATAGGACAATCCCCCATTCCAGGAATCAGTCTGGTGAACCTTTGTTGCACTCGTTCAATGGCAAATATATCCTTCCTTAGGTAAGGAGAGCAAAACTGTACACAATATTCCAGGTGCGTTCTCACCAGGGCCCTACATAATTGCAGTAAGACATCTTTACTCATACTCAAATCCTCTTGTAATAAAGGCCAACATACCATTTGCTTTCTTAATTGCTTGTTGTACCTGCATGTTAACTTTCAGTGATTCGTGTACAAGGACACCCAGGTCCCTCTGAACACCAACACCTCCCAATCTCTCACCATTTAAAAAATACTCTGTCTTCTATTTTTCCTACCAAAGTGGATAACTTCACATTTCACCACATTATATTCCATTTGCCATGTTCTTGCCCATTCAGTTAGCCTGTCTATATCCCCTTGAAGTCTCTTTTCATCCTCCTCACAACTTACATTCCTACCTAGCTTTGTATCATCAGCCAACTTGGATATATTACATTTGGTCCTCTCATCCAATTCATTGATATAGATTGTGAATAGCTGGGGCCCAAGCACCGATCCTTGCAGCACTCCAGTAGTTACAACCTGCCAACCTGAAAATGATGTCAGGCTAACTGGTCTGTAGTTCCCCATTTTCTCTCTGCCACCTTTCTTAAATAACCGGGTTACAGTAGCTATCTTCCAATCTGCGGCAACCATTCTAGAATCTATGGAATTTTGGAAGATGACAACCAATGCATCTACTCTCTCTATAGCCACCTCTTTCAAAACCCTAGGATGTGGGCCATCAGGTCCAAAGGATTTAATGGCTTTCAGTCCCATTCATTTCTCCAGTGCTATTTTTTTACTAATACTAGTTTCTTTGAGTTCCTCATTCTCGCTGGACCACTGATACTCCACTATTTCTGGGACGGTTTTTGTGTCTTCTTCCGTGAAGACAGACACAAAGTATTTGTTTAATTTCTCTGCCATTTCCTCATTCCCAATTATAATTTCTCCTGTCTCAGCCTGTAGGGGACCCACATTTACTTTTGATAATCATTTCCTTTTTACATACCTATAGAAGCTTTTACAGTCTGTTTTTATGTCTCTCGTTAGCTTACTCTCATATTCTATTCTCCTTTTCTTTATCAATTTCTTGGAGCTCCTTTGCTGAATTTTAAAATGCCCCGAATCCTCAGGCTTACTGCTCTTTTTGGCAACATTATAAGCCTCTTCCTTTGATCAAATCCTATCTTTAACTTCCCTTGTTGCCACGATTGGATCACTTTTCTTGTGGTGTTTTTGTGCCTTAAAGGAATGTATACTTGTTGTAAATTATGTATTAATTCTTTAAGTGCTAGCAGTTGCTTGTCTACTGTCATACCTTTTAATGTAGTTTCCCAATCTACCTTAGCCAACTCTCCCCTCATACATACATAGTTTCCTTTATTTAGATTCAAACATAGTTTCGGATGTAAGTAAATAACTTTCAAACTTAATGTAAGCTTAAATAAAGGAGACTACAAAGATATGAAGGCAAAGTTGGCTAAAGTGGACTGGGAAAATAGATTAAAGTGTGGGATGGTTGAAGCGCAGTGGCAGTCATTTAAGGAGCTATTTCATAACTCGCAACAAAAATATATCCCAATGAGAAGAAAAGACTGTAAGAGAAGGGATAACCATCTGTGGCTAACTAAGGAAATAAGGGATGGTATTAAATTGAAAACAAGGGCATACAAAGTGGCTAAGACTAGGGGGAGGCCAGAGGATTGGGAAATTTTTAAAAGCCAGCAAAGAACGACTAAAAAAATAATAAAGAGAGGGAAAATAGATTATGAAAGTAAACTAGCATGAAAGATAAAAACAGATAAGAGTTTCTATAGGTACATAAAAAGGAAAAGAGTGGCAAATGTAAATATTGGTCCCCTAGAGGATGAGACTGGGGAATTAATAATGAGGAACAGGGAAATGGCAGAGACGTTGAACAAATATTTTGTATTGGTCTTCACGGTAGAAGACAATAAAAACATCCCAATAGTGGGTAATCAAGGGGCTATAGGGAGGGAGGAATGTAATACAAGCACTATCACTAAAGAAGAAGTACTCAGTAAAATAATGGGACAAAAGGCAGACAAGTCCCCTGGACCTGAAGGTTTGCATCCTAGGGTCTTAAAGGAAATGGCTGCAGAGATAGTGGATGCATTGGTTGTAATCTACAAAATTTCCCTGGATTCTGGGGAGGTCCCTTCGGATTGGAAAACGCAAATGTAACGCCCCTATTTAAAAAAGGAGGGTGACAAAAAGCAGGGAACTATAGACCAGTTGCCATACATCTGTCGTTGGGAAAATGCTGGAGTCCATTATTAAGGAAGCAGTAGCAGGACATCTGTAAAAGTATAATTCAATGGGCTAGGCTTTCCACGTTTTTTGCATGCTTAACGCCCACTTAACGTCCATTTTACCGCTGAAATGATGTATAATGCACATATATCGCACATTTAGCCACAAAATGGAAACTGATGGGCATTTTTCGGAATCTTATCGCCGAGCGTTACTTTCCCCATGTGCCTAATGCAGGGAAAGAATAATACCGTCCGCCTACATTTTTGGGGCGGAATCATCAACGCCCATAATATCGCCCAGCGTTAATTTCCACACGGAATTAACGGCAAGATTCAACACTACCACCCGCCCATTATTTTTGTTGCAAAGAGCACGTTTGGCAAAACTAATGCCCAGGAGATTGCTCACTGTCACTTTCACCGCCTCGCACACATATCGCTCACAATATCGCTCGCCCAAAAAACCGCCAGGAAATAGTGGAACTGTTCTGAACTAAAGCCAGCAGTGTGGCTGCCATTTTTTAAATCACAGGTCGCTTCATTCAAAAGGCTGCTTCGACTTCGGGGGAGTTTGGATTGACTCCGTAGTTCTTCTCAGATGATGTGACCATCTCAACAGATATATTTTCAGATTCTGGACTATTGGAGGTTTACTTGAGGTGTATTTTAGTGAGGAAATTATTGCTTCTGATCAATCGCTATTATACTTTCATTGCAATGGGCCAGCCATTTCTCAGCCTGCAGCGCTTAATACGCAGATGCTGCAGAGTGCAAATGGCTCAATGTATGATGCACATCATTATGTGCCCAATTTAAGAGGTGCAAGAATGAGGAGGAGGGCCAGACCATACACACCCCGCACGTACAGGGAAAAGGGGTCTTATGTCGACGTGTCCAACCACACCTTCCTTCGGAGACTGCGCTTCCACAAGGTGGTGATCAATGAAATATATGTGCTCATCAGGCCACATATGCAGCCTGCCATCAGGACATCAGTGTCGGTCGAGGTCAAGGTCACCGTGGCCCTGTCATTTTACGCGACTGGATCCTTTCTGGTCTCCGCGGTCGAGATTTGCCCTCTGTCTCACCATGCCACCCATCGCTGCATTAGACAGGTCGCAGAGTGAAGGATAGACTTTATCACCTTCTCCATGACCAGGGAGGTTCAGACTGATAGGGCTGGAGCATTCTACCACATTGCTAAGTTCCCCAGGGCTCAGGGAGCAATACAGTGCACTCACATTACCATGCGACCACCTTCTCAGGACCCGGAGCTTTATCGTAACAGAAAAGGATTTCACTCCCTGAAGGTCCAACTAGTTGTCGACCACAACCAGATCATCATTGCAGTGAATGCCAAAAGTCCGGGCAGCTTCGATGAGGCTCACATTCTGCGTGAGAGCGCTGTCTCTGACATCTTTAAGAGTCAGCGACAAGGACAACGCTGGATGCTTGGTGATAACCGGTATGGCTTAGCCACCTGGATGATAACCCCTCTGTGTGACACCCACACCGAGGCCAAGAAGCGATACAGCCAGAGCCACAAAGACACACGCAATGTGGTCCACACAACAATAACTGTGCTTAAGCAGCGCTTCAGATATCTGGACCACTCAGGAAGGGAGGTACAATACAACACTAAGCAAGTAGGTAAATTCATGGTTGTGTGCTCCATGCTGCACAACTAGGCGATCTGGAGGGGCCAAGAAGGGACTGATGCTCCACCTCAGGTGAGAGAGGAAGAGGACGACGAGGGGCTGGATGCTGAATTAGGGCCAGACAATCAGACTGGCTGTGCAACCATTCCCTCGACCCCCTCCAGACCACAGGAAAGAGCCCCTGGTGGCTACATAGCTGCAAGATTCTTACATGAGGAGCTGATATCTGAACGATTTGCTTGAAAGAACGTTGCCGTGAGTGACAACGCTGACACACTGCTGTGTGTGTGCAGCTCAGACATTCAATGGTGCCCATAACTTTGGTGCCAGTTAAAGTTTAAGTTGATTGAAGTTAAGTTTTATTTAACCCTTTCATGTTAAGGAATCACCAGTGTGTAACGGTCCAGTTATCTGAGACAATGTGCAATAAGGTTATGTTCAATAAAAATTTTTTTATACCAACATTGGTCTGAAATTATAAGTATCACGGGCAAAAACACCCAATCCCCGCCCACACCCCACTTTTTCCACCATTGACATCAATCAAATGGTCAACATGTCCAGCAACAGAGAATACAAAGGCCAAACAGGAGGCCTCCTCCCCCCATACATTACAACAAATTGCATACACCCAGATGGAGATATAACACAGCCATCACCTGTGGACATGCACCTCACTTTCCTTCCCCCCTCCCCTTCTTCTCCCTACTCTACCCCTTCCCCTCCTCACTCCACGGCGTCTGGCCGAGGAGTTCCTCAGGCGGTGCCTCATTGGGGGGGATAAAGGCAGAGGCAGTGGTTGCACGGGTACGGGAGCGGTGGGGGTGCCGAGGGGGGAACATTCTCTGATGCAGAAACAGGATCTTGGTCCTTCCTCTCATCTATTGTTCTCAGTGGTGGTGCGGAATCTAGGAGCGGAGTGCCGGGCTCTGGGACCACTGGGAGGACTGTGTCAGCAGTGTTCCTGGCTATCGCATCCAGGGCCTCTGCCATCCGCAGAACGTACTCAGTCATGGTGGCTAGCTGTCAGGATATACCCCTCAATGCTTCGATGAGCTGGTTACCAATGTCTACAGTCCTCCTGGACAACTGTACCATCTCTCTGCTCTCATGTGATGCTCGTGGACCAGACCTGCCATGTCCACGAAGCCTCCGCGGGGTCGGCGCCGTCCTGGGGACAAATGGGGAGCCCTGTGGTGAGGTGCTTGGCGCCGGTAACTCCAGAATGGAGGTGGGAATGACCGGAGGAGCACTAGATGGCCTTGGGGTGGAATGGTTTCTGGAGCATGGCGATGCAGGTTCCTCGAAGTCCGCGCTCTCACCTGTAGAGAACAGACCCAGCGTATTGACGGGCGAGAATCAGAGCTCCTCAGCACCAGATGCAGGATCATCTGGAGACTCAGGCCCTGCGTCCCCACCTTCTGGCCTCTGTGGTCTTGCCTGGGGCCCGCTGCTGACTGAGCTGCAAAACACAAATGAGGGTATTAGAGGTGAACGGGGTGCTGGGTCACAAGATGCGTCTAGTGCTGCACGACAAAAGCACCACTGCTATCAAAATCCTCACAGACATCACATTTCATGACCATCAACACATTTGCATTGCAATGATTTTCATTAGTCCAGCATTATTTCTAGGATAATTTTAGAAATTGTTCGGATATGAGTGGGTGTGGCATTGATTGACTTTACATCACGTAATGGTGTAAGCTTTACTCTCGTGGCATCACTTCAGGGTCTGCAGATGTTTCCGTGGCTGTCCGGGTGTGCTTCCCCACGAGTGCGAGCACCCGCTCCTCCATCTCAGTGATGTCGCTGGGGACTGGTGGCCCCCCACCCGTTCGCCTTTGCATCGTCGGACCTCATCGTCGATAGCTTCTTCTGTAAAAGGTGACAGGACAACATGGCATGAGATCATTGTGTGATATCATTGCTAGGTACTGTCACAGAGACTGATAACCGACAGATGTAATCATGATTATTATGATTATTATCATTCTTTACCTAAAGACGTACACCGTGATCGCAGGCTTTGAGTACAACATCCCCGGTAAAAGTGCAAGACCTCACATCTGCTGATAGTCACTCATGACTCTTACAAATCAAATTATATTAATACATAAGTACATGTAAATAAATGTAATACTTACTCTTGCGGATCCCACAAGGTCGTTCAATTGTTTGCGGCATTGGTTGCCCTCATGGACCTCGTTGGTCGCCGACGAGACCACCTCTGCTATCTCGGTCCATATCTTCTGGTAGGCCTTTGGGGTGGGCTTCCCACGCCCTCTCTGTGTCAAATCATCCCAATGTAACTCGACCACCTGCAGGAGGGGGGCATTTGCCTCGTCCGAGAACCTCCTGGCTCTTTTGCGGCCTCCAATGTGCTCCTCTCCCAGCTCACTTCTCTCGCCAGCATCAGTCTCCACAGCGTGCTGCGATGCCTCCTCCTCTCCCTCCATTATAGGCCAAACTCGAGCAATTATGTGGCTGGTAACAGCTAATTTTTGTTTCCCAATTTGCTGTAAAGCTGTAAACTCTCCCTCCTTCCTCCCAAAGCAGACACACCACACCCACACATGTCTTCAGTCCCTCTCAGCTCCCTCTCTCTCTGTCTCCTCTTCTGCGCATGTCATGATGACCCTTGACCTCCTGAATCGCGGGAATCGAGCGTTGCCATGCCGTTGCTAAGGATGGCGACACTTTACGGCAGAAGGTCAGAGATTTAACGCTACCGCCCATTTCATATCTCTCGCGGTAACGGCCAATTTCAAAAATGGAGACAAGGTGCTTTGAGAACGATATGCACAAAAGTGTAAAATCTAGCCCAATCAATTCAATGTTTTTATGAAAGGGAAATCATGTTTGACAAATTTGCTGGAGTTCTTTGAGGATGTAACGAGCAGGGTGGATAAGGGGGAACCAGTGGATGTGGAGTATTTGGTTTTCCAGAAGGCATTCGATAAGGTGCCACATAAAAGGTTACTGCACAAGATAAAAGTTCATGGGGTTAGGGGTAATATATTAGCATGGATAGAGGATTGGCTAACAAGAGAGTCGGGATAAATGGGTCATTTTCCGGTTGGCAAACAGTAACTAGTGTGGTGCCGCAGGGATCGGTGCTGGTGCATGAAATATTTACAATCTATATTAATGACTTGGATGAAGGGACCGAGTGTAATGTAGCCAAGTTTGCTGATGATACAAAGATGGGTGAGAAAGCAAATTGTGAGGAGGACACAAAAAATCTGCAAAGGGATATGCAAAGGGAAATCTGCTAAGTGAGTGAGAAAAGATTTGGCAGATGGAGTATAATGTGGGAAAATGTGACGTTATCTACTTTGGCAAAAAAATAGAAAAGCAAATTATAATTTAAATGGAGAAAAATTGCAAAGTGCTGCAGTACAAAGGGACCTGGGCATCCTTTTGCACGAAACACATAAAGTTAATATATAGGTACAGCAAATAATCAAGAAGGCAAATGGAATGTTGGCCTCTATTGCAAGGGGGATAGAGTATAAAAGCAGAGAAGTCCTGCTACAACTGTATAGGTTATTGGCGAGGCCATACCTAGATTACTGTGGACAGTTTAGGTCTCCGTATTTAAGGAAGGATATACTTGCATTGGAGGCTGTTCAGAGAAGGTTCACTAGGTTGATTCCAGAGATGAGGGGGTTGACTTATGAAGATTGGTTGAGTAGGTTGGGCCTGTACTCATTGGAGCTCAGAAGAATGAGAGGTGATCTTATCGAAACATATAAGATAATGTTGGGGCTCGACAAGGTGGATGCAGAGAGGATATTTCCACTCATAGGGGAAACTTACACTAGGGGACATAGTCTCAGAATAAGGGGCTGCCCATTTAAAACTGAGATGAAGAGGAATTTCTTCTCTCAGAAGATTGTAAATCTATGTAATTTTCTGCCCCAAAGAGCTGCGGAGGCTGGGTAATTGAATATATTTAAGTCAGAGATAGACCGATTTTTGAGCAATAAGGGAATAAAGGGCAATGGGGAGTGGGCAGGGAAATGGAGCTGAGTCCATGATCAGATCAGCCATTATATTAAATGGTGGAGCAGGCTCGAGGGGCCAAATGGCCTATTCCTGCTCCTAATTCTTATGTTCTTATGTAAAATTCTATCATATTATGGTCACTCATTCCCAATGGCCCCTTGACTACAAAGTTATTAATTAACCCTTTCTCATTGCACTAGATCTAAAATAGCCTGTTCTCTAGTTGGTTCCTCAACAGACTGATCTGGAAAACCATCTAGTATACATTCATTGAATTCATCCTCCATTACTGCAAATTTGGTTTGCCCAGTCTATATGTAGATTAAAGTCCCCATGATTATTGTATTACCTTTGTTACATGCACCTCTAATTTATTGGTTTATACTGTGCCCCACATTACCACTACTGTTTGGGGGCTTAAAACAACTCCCACCAATGTTTTCTGCCCCTTGCTGTTTCTTAGCTTCATCCAAACTGTTTCTATTTCTTACACCATGGTGTCATGGTCAGCCTGCTCATCCATCCTTCAGGCTTTTCCCTCATCCACACAGGCGGCAAAAGCCTCATACCTGTTGGATATGGGCAAAGGCTGAGACTCCACCAGCACTTCAGGTGGGGTCCCGTTACCTTCCTGAGTTGCAGTCACATCCTCCTGTCCTTGACCATTAATTAGGTCTGCACCACTACCTAACCTAATGGGTATGACTGCCTCCTGAATCTAAGTGTCCAGGTAACTCTCCCCCTCCCTGATGTCTCGCAATGTCTGCATCTCAGACTCCAGCTCAACAACTCTGAGCTGAAGTTCCTCAAGATGCAGGCACTTACTGACAGATGAAATTGAATGCAGAAAAGTGCAAAGTGACACATTTTGGTAGGAAAAATGAGGAGAGGCAATATAAACTAAAGGGCACAATCCTAAAGGGGGTGCATGAACAGAGAGATCTGGGTGTATATCTGCACAAATTGTTGAAGGTGGCAGGACAGGTTGAGAAAGCCGTTAAAAAAGCATACGGAATCCTGGGCTTCATAAATAGAGGTATAGGGATAGACTTGGGACTTCATTTTCGGCGGTTTACTTGGCGGTTCAGCTGTTTTTGAATGAGAAACCGCACGCCGAAAGTTTCCTCCTTATCTTTTAAAGAGAACCGCCCACATTTCGAAAAGACTGCCGACGAGCAAACCGCCCACGTGCACCTGTGTACACCGCTGAGAAAACGGCCAGGATCTAAGTTTGGCCTCATCGCCGCGGAAACCGCCCAAGAGAAGCAACCTGAAATAAGGCAATAGGTGAGTACCCTGCAAAGAAAGATAAGTTAAAGGTTTTTTTATTATTATTTTAAAATTCTAAAACTGCGATTACCTTTAAAATTATCTTGAGAATGCTTTTTTAACATTTTATTTAATTTTAAGTGAAAAAATATTTTTGAATTTCCCCCTCCCGCAGCTTCAGACTAAATTTTAAATACTTACTGTCCATTCAGGTAAGAGTCGCCCGTTTTCCCTAGTTTCAGCTTTAACCGCTGAGAAACCGCCGAGAATCTTGATGCAAGATCCATTTTCTCGCCGGGCGGTATTTCTTACCTTATTTCTGGAAATTTTCACCAGCGTTAATTGCCGAACCTTAGCGGTGTTCCTGCATGGCAATCGGGCGGTGAGGGGCTTTGTGGAAAGTCTAACCCTTTTAGTACAAAAGCAAGGAAGTTGTAATGAACCTTTATAAAACATTGGTTCGGCCTCAACTGGAGTATTGTGTCCAATTCTGGGCACCACACTTTAGGAAGGATGTGAAGGCCTTAGGGAGACTGCAGAAAAGATTTACAAGAATGGTTCCAGGGACGAGGGACTTCAGTTATGTGGATAGACTGGAGAAGCTGGGGTTGTTCTCCTTAGATCAGAGAAGGTTGAGAGGAGATTTGATTGTGGTGTTCAAAATCATGAGGGTTCTAGACAGAGTAGATAGAGAGAAACTATTCCCATTGGCTGAATAGTTGAGAACCAGATGACACAGGTTTAAGGTGATTGGCAGAAGAACCAAAGGCGGCATGAGAAAAAACTTTTTTACATAGCGAGTGGTTAGGATCTGGAATGCACTGCCTGTAAGGCTGATGGAGGCAGATTCAATTGGGGTTTTAAAAGGGAATTGGATAAGTACCTGAAGGAAAAAAATTTGCAGGGCTATGGAGAAAGGGTGGGGCAGTGGGACTAGCTGAAGTGTTCTTGCAGAGAGCCGGCATGGGCTCGACGGGCCAAATGGCCTCCTTCTGTGCTGTAATCGTTTAATGATTTTCAATATGATCAATAGGAAGGGATTTAATTTACTAAATGTGCAGATAGTGGGCGATGTAAGCCACACAGAGCTGCCATGATTCCATTATTCTCAGGCAATCCAGGATTCCTGCACTGCTTAGCCAGAGCAATGTGAAAGGATGGCTGATTGGCGACCAGAGATAGTTGCCTCAGTCATGGCTGATGACTCCACTCCATCATCTGAGGACAGAAACTGAAAACAGGTTCATTAAAATACTGAATGCTGTGTAAATAATAGTGAAGCAGACCAGAAAATTGATTAAAAAAAAGGAAAAAATAGATTGAGAGAAAACTAGCAAGAAATATGAAAACAGATTGTAAGAGCTTCTACAAGTATGTAAAAAGAAAGAGAGTAGCAAAGGTAAACATTGGTGCCCTAGAGTCTGAGGCCAGATAAATTATTTTGGGGAATAAGGAAATGGCAGAAACATTAAACAAATATTTTGTGTGTGGCTTCATAGTGGAAGACACAAAAATGGTGGGGAATTAAGGATCTAATGAGGGTGAGGAACTTAATGCAATTAATATAAGTAGAGAAAAAGTACTAGAGAAACTAATGGGACTAAAAGCCAACAAATCCCCTGGACCTGACTGCCGACATCCTAGGGTTCTAAAAGAGGTAGCTGCAGAGATAGTGGACGCATTGGTTTTGATCTTTCAAAATTCCCTAGATTCTAGAATTGTCCCAGCGGATTGGAAGGTAGCAAATGTAACACCGTTATTCAAGAATGGAAGGCGAGAGAAAATAGTGAACTATAGGTCAGTTAGCCTGACATGAGTCATGGTGAAAATGCTGGAATCCATTGTTAAGGAACTGATATTAGGGCACTTAGAAAATCATAACATGATTAGGCAGAATTAATATGGTTTTATGAAAGGGAAATCGTGTTTGACATATTTATTAGAGTTTGTTGAGGATGTAACTAGCAGGGTAGATAAAGGAGAACCAGTAGTTTATTTGGATTTCCAAAATGCATTCGATAAGGTGCCACATAAAAAGTTATTGCACAAGATAAGGGATTATGGGATTGGAAGTAATGTATTAGCATGGATAGAGGATTGGTTAATGGACAGAAAACAGAGAGTAGGGATAAACGGGTCTTTTTCAGGTTGGCAGGCTGTAACTAGTGGGGTGCTGCAAGGATCGGTGCTGGGGCCTCAGCTATTTACAATCTATATTAATGACCTAGATGAAGGGACTGAGTATAATATATGCATATTTGCTGATGATACAAAGCTAGGTGGGACAGTAAGCTGTGAGGAGAACACAAAGCGTATGCAAAGGGATATAGATAGACTAAGTGAGTGGGCAGTAAGGTGGCAGATGGAGTATAATGTAGGAAAATGTGAGGTTGTTCACTTTGGTACGAAGAATAGAAAAATAATATTTTTTAAATGGTGAGAAACTTGTATATGTTGGTGTCCAGAGAGATTTGGGTGTCCTTGTGCATGAAACACAGAAAGCTAGCATGCAGGTACAGCAAGCAATCAGGAAGGCTAATGGCATGTTGTCCTTTATTGCAAGGGGGTTGGAGTATAAAAGTAATGAAGTCTTGCTACAATTGTACAAGGTCCTGGTGAGATCACACCTGGAGTACTGTGCACAGTTTTGGTCTCTTTATCTCAGGAATGATATACTTGCCTTGGAGGCGATCCAACAAAGGTTCACTAGATTGATTCCTGGGATGAGAGGGCTGTCTTATGATGAGAGATGGTGTAGAATGGGCCTATACTCTGGAGTTTAGAAGAATGAGAGGTGATCTCATTGAAACATACAAGATTCTGAAGGGGATTGACAGGGTAGATGCTGAGAGGTTGTTTCCTCTGGCAAGAGTGTCTAGAACTAGGGGGCACAGTCTCAGGATAAGGGGTAGGCCATTTAAGACAGAGATGAGGAGGAATTTGTTCACTCAGAGGGTTGTGAATCTTTGGAATTGTCTACCTCAGAGGGCTATGGATGCTCAGTTTCTGAATATATTCAAGGCTGAGATAATAGATTTCTGGGGTCGAGGGGAATCAAAGGATATAGAGATCAGGCGGGAAAGTGGAGTTGAGGTCGATGATCAGCCATGATCTTAGTGAATGGCAGAGCAGGCTCGAGGGGCCTTATAACCTCCTCCTGCTCCTGTTTCTTATGTTTCTTATGTTCTTAGACCATTAATATTCTCCCATTTTGGTTGCATGGATAGGTCAGGGGGTGTCATACTGTACAGTTCAACAAGGGTTTCAAGAATTATAGTGGTTTGCTGCATCATCATAACCTGATCATTACAAAGGAATTGGGCTTTGCACCCACAGAAGAGCAGGAAGTTGTCATGTATCCTACATGGCTACTGTGATACTATCTTAAGGCGTGCCACCAAAGGGCACAGCAGTGGGAGACTTATAGATTACCAGTACAGGTGTGCCTGGCCTAGTATAAAAGGCAGGCCACCAGGTGTGATCCTCACTCTGGAGTTAACTAATAAAGGACTAAGGTCACTACAGTTCAAGTACAACACACCACCTCGTGGAGTCATTGTTAGAGCATCTAAGGATATAACAACTGGCGACGAGATTACGAACTTTCACGCGGAAATGGCTACCCTTGGTATGTTGCAGCAGTTCGCCGATGGTTATGATTGGGATGCCTATGTGGAGAGGCTAGAACACTTCTTCACAGCAAATGACCTGGCAGGAAACGACCCGGCCGCACTGGTTGATAAGCGCAGAGCTAACCTGCTAACCAGTTGTGGGTCCAACGTCTATGCCCTCATCAGGGACTTGCTGGCACCAGCGAAGATAATGACCAAGTCATACAAGGAGCTCGTAACCCTGATCCAAGAGCAACTCAAGCCCAAGGAGAACATCCTCACAGCCAGACACTGGTTCTATACCCACCGACGGCCCGAAGGCCAGGAAGTCGCGAAGTATGCTGCGGACCTCAGGAGGCTGGCGGCAGCGTGCGAGTTCGGCACCTACCTCAACGAAATGCTGCGGGACATTTTTGTAATTGGAATTGGCCATGAGGGCCTTCTTCACAAGCTACTGTAGGCGGATACCACAGTCACACTGCAGAAGGCCATCTCTTGAGCCAGTCATTCATGACCTTGACCTGCAGCTCTAGGCAGACGTCTCATCCTCAGGACTCAAACCTGGCAGGTACTGTGCACAGAGTGGCGCCGTTCAGGAGCTGGACTGAAGAGCGCGAATCCTCTCAGGGAAGAGAGAACAGGCCCCTGAGTTCCTTAACTCAGAGGCCGCCGAGCGGGGCTAATCGAGTAGCATTAGTTGCGGAGGGAATCACAGGGCTCACCAGTGCCGTTTTAAAGACTATGTTTGCAAAGGCTGCAGCACAAAGGGCCACCTCCAGCGAATGTGTAAGAGAAATAGGACTCACTGTGTCGATGAGGAGTCTGCAGATGGCCATGAATCCAGCGTGGATTATGAATTGTTTGAAAGAGAGGCAGCCCAATCCCACGGAGAAGTACATAGCATGTTTACCTGCACCACCAAGTGCTCCTCGCTGAAGATGGAAGTTGAGATAGAGGAAAGTCCAACTGTGGAGGCAGAACCTGGGGAGAAGAGGATCACCGCAGTCGACATCGTGGACTAAGAAAAGATGGCGCCCGAACCACGAGGTGATGCGCTGAAGACAAAGATGACCGTGGCCAGACCACGAGGTGCAGCGCTGATGGAGCAACACCTGGCACCAAACGGAGAAGTGAATTGGGGTAAAGCAAGCAAGGCTCTCTTAAAGGAGGCTTGCAACCCACTACAATTAAAAGGACAGTTCCACACATTTAAGCAATATAATAGTAATTGTAAGTTAGAGAGTAAAGGTGTAACAGATTATGTAAAATGTGTAATTGATCATTGGAATTGTAGACATGCAACCGGCGAGGAAAAGTCACACGATTATGTACAATGTGTAATTGATGATCTGAACTGTGTATATGCAACCAGCGAGGAAAAGTCACGCGATCGTGATCGGACCCCCAGAGTGTCCATCATAAGTAAGGAAAAGCTGTGCGATGCAGGATTCCCACTGCACGCAGCCAATGCAGCGGGCAGACACCCATTGGGTGCACAAAGGTCCAGCGAGCTACCCAACGCTGTAGCCTGCATCCCGGGGACCAGAGTCAGCACCACGAAGTGTGGCCACAAGCAGCCAACACACACGAGCCGCGAAGCAAGTGACCTCAGCAGGGCAATGGCAATGGTAGAGATACCATGTCCTGGGTGGGCTCCATCTCTCAGGCAACCCAAGGCACCAACGGCCATGAGCCTGACGGAGCAGACTGCACCAAGGCCATACCCCTAGATGTAGGGTCACCTGTCACTGTTCTCCCAGAGGAAACAAGCACCAGCCAGGATTTCAAACCAAGCGATGCTCAGGCCAGCGAGTCAGCAGTTCCCTGTGCACTGATGGAAGATAGCTCCTCAGGGAGCAGCTTGGACCCAGGGCATAAAGAAAGGACTGGGGGGGGGTCACGGACATCTGTGAACCTGCCTGATGCTAGGGACCACGGCAACAGCCCCGCGAGCAGGCTACGTGAGCCAACCAGCTTCCCTCTGCCAGCACCGGGCACTGAGCCGCCACCAGACTGCAGGGACCCAGCAGTTCTGGAACTAGCTTGTACTTACGCACCGGTCACCGCATTGACAAGGCATCTAACGCTCTTGTCGCACCACGGAACCACACAAAAAAAAAATGCGAAACCCACTTACCTGAACTTGAATGTATATGAATGTCAGGAGCCTCTGCCACACCAATGTGGGAGGCGGGAGAATGGAGTGGTCAGGAACACACACACACACAAACAGCAACCACCAGCGTGCTAGTGCACCAACTATCCACCCATGGTTGAGCTGGCCCGCCAGAGGTCTACCAGACGAAACCCATATAGAGCTAAGTCCAGAGCACAGTTAATGCAGAGGCGATTTGCACTGAGGGTTCAGGGGGGAGTTATGTCATATATCCTACATGGCTACTGTTGGTACTATCACAAGGTGTGCCACCAGAGGGCACGGCAGTGGGAGACTTGTAGGTTACCTGTACAGGTGTGCCTGGCCTAGTATAAAAGGCAGGCCACCAGGTGTGATCCCACTCTGGAGTTAACTAATAAAGTACTAAGGTCACTACAGTTCAAGTACAACACACTGCCTCGTGGAATCATTGTTAGAGCATCTAAGGATATAACAGAAGTAACTGCAGATAATCTATCCCCTGAACAGGAAGAGTATTCTGAGACAACATGGAGGTAGCATGGGCCACACCACTGCCACCAGCATGAGTAGGACATTATTGCAAACTTCTTCCAGTAAAAAGGTGCACTCCATGTGCATAACACAAAAAAAACACTTGAGTATCTCCTTGCTCTAAGATGACCACTACTCAATTCTGTGAAACCCCCAATATCTTGTAATATCTAATGGTGCTTCCTCTATGTCAGAAGGTCGTGAGGTTTGTGGCTGGTACTGTACTGATGAAGCCCTCGAGGAATCGGGTGGCACTTGTCTCAGTAATGCCAATTTTTTTGCAGGACTTGCTTCATGCAAAAAAATTGTCACTTGCTTAGATTTAGTGCAGAAGTTCCATCCTGTTCTGCCATTGGAGGGGGCTGAATTGATGGAACCACATAATCACTAACAGGAGAAATGACGACATCTGTAATTACTTCTTCAAGCCACTAGAGCTAGACATGAGCTCAATTAGGCTAATAGGCTGCATTAGAGTGGGTCAAAAGTCCCAGTTAAGTCCTGAACGCCCTGAGCTTGGGAAGCAAGTTATCTCTTGGAGCAGCCATTCTTCCCATTGTAGAAGGAACAATTACCCTTCGGACCACCTCCGAATTTGGTCATGTTCCAGAAATCTCTTGGTTTGCCATAATTACCAGTGTGACCATGTTTAGTGTTTTCTTCATGTTAAACCATACCTTCTTTTTCAAGGGAATAAGAGATGCAGCAGGTCCCTTTGTCAGCCTGGATTTTTATATCAAATTGCTGAAGAGAAAAAGCTTATCTGTTCTCCCACTTAGCATTATTCTGTTCACAGTAAAAGTGTATTTTCACACAAGAATGTGGAGCAAATAAAACACTGTACCAAAATTTAAATAAAGCAAGCAATATCATTTTTTTGAAGACTAGACTAAACAAAAATATTGCACATATTAATAATTAATTTCAAAATATGTTTATATTTTGGTAAATTATTTAAAAATCTCTGAACAACTGAAAATGACTGAAAAATAGTGAAAAATGTTTTTCATGAAATACAATTTTAAGAAGAATTTAACATGTTTACTAAAACTAGTATAATGCTGGTGAGGTCAGTTTGCCTGGAGTACCTCAGCAATAAACAATTCTTGCACTTTAATTAAATGTCTCTGCCCATGTTCTCAGTACTCAATCAGTGCAGAGGTTGCTTTATTGTCTGGCATACAATTGAAAAGCTAAATTTATCATTGAAATAATATTTTAGGCAATAGAGTGAGTGAAATGAAAGACTAACAGTCACCAGGTGTCTTATACTTTGATCATTGTTTGATGCTTATAAAAAAAAATACTGAATATGGTAAGCTATGATTCATCCCAGTATCCCATCTCCAGAGATCTATTCCATTTGATCACAGATTTAAATACATTGTTGTTCAAATTTAATCGCAAATTACATTGCCAGTTTATTCACAATTTACTGTACTTTCTCCTGGGCTGGTCTCCAAGGGAGCACTGGGATGCAGTCCAGTGCAGACATTTACAGGTAAACCCAGAGGAAACAGTTATGAATACCAGCTGTGTGGGGTTTTAGTGCGTGAAAACAAGGTTGTTCATTAAGATTTACAAAGTCTGCTTTTCCTTTACAAAGAGCTACATTAAAAAAGAATCCAAATGCCTGTTCTGGAAATAATCTAATTTTGTGCCAAAGTAAGAAGAATGGCCAGTTATTTTTTTTATATCCCAAGGTACAAAGTCAGTATGAAGGAACTTTTTAATACATTGATGTTTATTTGATGCAAAATCTGTAATGAGAAACACTCCTTGAGTTATGTTGCAGTTATACTGGCACAGAAAAGTTAGTCTGGCTCTTAAAAAGCCAAATTGGTTTCATTCTGGCACAACTGCCAAGTTTCACCTGCCACTAAATGTACTTCATCCACATTTTTTGAAAAATGTAGCCATGTAGAGATACTCAAAATACTTTTCACATCGACAGAGGAATAGAAACATAATTTATTGGAATTGTGCCATTGAGAGTAAGAAACAGGCACTAATATTCAAAAATGAGTTAGATGTAGTCCTTACTACTAGGGGGATCAAGGGGTATGGCAAGAAAGCAGGAATGGGGTACTGAAGTTGCATGTTCAGCCATGAACTCATTGAATGGCGGTGCAGGCTCGAAGGGCCGAATGGCCTACTCCTGTACCTATTTTCTATGTTTCTATGGCCCCAAGTTTCCACACGCGGCAAAACAGGCGCCCCTCCGAGCTGGGCGCCCGTTTTTCGCGCCGAAAACGGTGCCTGAAATTAAATGCGCTATTCTCGAGCGCTTCGCAGCTCGATGTGTGCTTGGCGCGACGCCCAGGGGGAGGAGCCTACCACTCACGCCGATTTTGTAAGTAGGAGGGGGCGGGTACCATTTAAATGAGTTTTTTCGTGCCGGCAACCCTGCGCGTGCTCGCTGGAGCGTTCGCGCACGCGCAGTGTGAAGGAAACATTGGCACTTGGCCATTTTTGTAGTTCTTTGCAGCTGTTCATTTTTTATCATTTTTTAATAAAAGCACATTGCCCTTCCATGATCAGCACTGAGGCTTCTTGCGGCAGTGAGAAGGCTGCAGGAAGCCTCAGAAGTTGAGGCAGCCGTTTCCCGACGGGCCCGACCGATGGCAGGGGGGCCTCCCCCTCCTGCCGTCGGGAATGGCTGCCTCAACTTCTGAGGCTTCCTGCAGACTTCCCCCCCCCCGCCGGCGGGAACGGCTGCTGCCGTCGGTCGGTCGGGCCCTCACTGCCTTTCCCCCCCCCGCGGGAA
The DNA here is from genome assembly GCF_044704955.1 of Pristiophorus japonicus. Classification (NCBI taxonomy): domain Eukaryota; kingdom Metazoa; phylum Chordata; class Chondrichthyes; family Pristiophoridae; genus Pristiophorus; species Pristiophorus japonicus. Next base: position 189,205,303 of record NC_091982.1, on the reverse strand, counting down.
CGGCTGCCTCCTCCCTGCCTTTCCCCCCCCTGCCGTCGGGAACGGCTGCCTCAACTTGTGAGGCTTCCTGCAGCATTCTCCCTGCCGGAAGCACTTTCACACAGGTAGGAAGATGGTTTATTTAATCTTTTCTTAGCTTATAAATTTTTATTCAGGTTGGATTTATTTGTATAATATTTGTATAAGTATAAGTAAGGATTTATTGTAGAATTTAATGAGTTCCCTTCCCCCCCCCCCCCCACCTCATTCCGGATGCCTAATTTGTAACCTGCGCCTGATTTTTTAATGTGTAGACAAGGTTTTTTCAGGCCTACAAAAATCTTCACTTGCTCCATTCTAAGTTAGTTTGGAGTACGTTTTCACTGTGGAAACTTTCAAATCAGGCGTCAGTGGCCAGACACGGCCCCTTTTGAAAAAAAAATTCTGTTCAAAAGTGAAACTGTTCTAAATGACTAGAACTGCAGAAAACTTAAATGTGGAGAATTGCGATTTCTAAGATACTCTGTTCTCCACCAGTTGCTCCTAAAAATCGGGAGCAAATCATGTGGAAACTTGGGCCCTGTGTTTCTAATAACTTAGATATTAGCATTGTAGTACATAGAATCATAGAATGGTTACAGCACTGAAGAAGACCCTCTGACCTGTGCTGGCTCTCTGCAAGAGCACTTCAGCTAGGCCTATTCCCAGGCCCTTTCCCCGTAGCCCTGCAATTTTTTTATTTCGGTAGATATCCTACTCCCTTTTGAAAACCATGATTGAATCTGCCTCCACCACCCTTTCAGGCAGTGCATTCCAGATCCTAACCACTCGCTGTGTAAAAAAGCTTTTCCTTATGTCGCCTTTGGTTCTTTGCCAATTTCCATAAATCTGTGTCCTCTGGTTCTTGACCCTTCTGTCAATGGGAACAGTTTCTATCTACTCTGTCCAGACCCCTCATGATTTTGAACACCTCTATCAAATCTCCTCTCAATCTTCTCTGCTCTAAGGAGAACAACCCTAACTTCTCCAGTCTATCCATGTACAGGCAATTTACCTTTTCAGATCAGCCATGATCTTACTGAACTGTAGAGCAGGCTTGAGGGTCTGGATGGCCTACTCCTGCTCCTATTTCTTATGTTCTTATGTAACTAGTCCCACATCCCTGAAATCATTCTCGTAAATCTTTTCTGCACGCTCTCTAAGGCCTTCACATCCTTCCTAAAGTGCGATGCCCCGAATTGGACACAATACTCCAGTTGAAGCCGAATCAGTGCTTTATATAGATTCATCATAATTTCCATGCTTTTGTACTCTATACCTCTATTCATGAAGCTCAGGATCCCGTATGCTTTTTTAACCACTTTCTTAACCTGCCCTGCCACCTTTAATGACTTGTGCACATATACCCCTAGGTGTCTCTGTGCATGCACCCACTTTAGGATTGTACCCTTTAGTTTATATTTCCTCTCCTCATTCTTCTAACAAAATGTTTCACTTCACACTTTTCTGCGTTAAATTTCATCTGCCCTTCCACCAGCCTAACTGTGCCTTCTTGAAGTCTATCACTGTCCTCCTCATTGTTCACGATACTTCCAAGTTTTGTGTCATCTGAAACTTTAGAAATTGTACCCTGTACACCCAAGTCATTAATATATCCAAGAAAAGCTGTAGTCCTAGTACTGACCCCTGGGGAACACCACCGTATGCCTTCCTCCAGTCTGAAAAAAACTGTTCACCACTACTACATAGGATTACATAGTATGTACGGCACAGAAACAGACCATTCGGCCCCATCAGCTCATGCCGGCATTTATGCTCTGCTCGAGCTCCCCCCGTCTTTCCTCATTTAAATTTATCAGCATAACCCTCTATTCCCTTCTCCCTCATATGCTTGTCCAGCCTCCTCTTAAATGCACCTATACTATTCGCTTCAACCACTTCATGTGGTAGTGAGTTCCACATTTTCACCACTCTTTGGGTAAAGAAGTTTCTTCTGAATTCCCTATTGCATTTCTTGGTGACTATCTTATATTGATGGCCTCTAGTTATGCTCTTCACAACAAGTGGAAACATTCTCTCTGTATCCACTCTATCAAAATCTTTCATAATTTTAAAGACCTCTATTAGGTCACCACTCAGTCTTCTTTTTTCAAGAGAAAAGAGACCCAGCCAGTTCATCTTTTCCTGATATGTATACCCTCACATTTTTGGTATCATCCTTGCAAATTGTCTCTTGTTCACCACTACTCTCTGTTTTCTGTCACTCAGCCAATTTCATATCCAGGCTGCCACTGTCCCTTTTATTCCATGGGCTTCAACTATGCGGGCAAGCTTATTATTTGGTACTTTGTCGAAAGCCTTTTGGAAATCCATGTACACCACGTCAACTGCATTGCCCTCATCAATCCTCTCTGTTACCTCATCAAAAAACTCTATCAAGTTGGTTAAACATGATTTGCCTTTAACAAATGCATACTGGCTTTCCTTAATTAATCTACACTTGTCAAAGTGACTATTAATTTCCTCCCTGATTATTGTTTCTAAAAGCTTCCCCACTACTGAGGTTATACTGACCGGCCTGTAGTTGCTGGGTTTATCTTTACACTCTTTTTTGAACAAGAGTGTAACATTTGCAATTCTCCAGTCCTCTGACACCACTTCCGTTTCTATGGAGGATTGGAAGATTATGGCCAGCATCTCTGCAATTTCTTCCTTCACTTTGTCAGCATCCTATGATACATCCAGTCCTGGTGACTTATCTACTTTAAGTACAGCCAGTCTTTCTAATACCTCATCTTTATCAATTCTTATCCCATCCAATATCTTCTTTACCTCCTCCTTTACTCATCATCATCATCAAAGGCTGTCGATCGGAGTCCAGGAAGACTTGCTTCCACTCTAAAAATGAGTTATTAGGTAACTGAATAATCCAATACGAGAACCACAGTCCCTGTTGCAGGTGGGACAGACAGTCGTTGAGGAAAAGGTTGGGTGAGACTGGTTTGTCGCACACTCTTTCCACTGCCTGCGCTTAGTTTCTGCATGCTCTCAACGATGAAACTCGAGGTGCACAGCACCCTCCCGGATGCACGTCCTCCACTTACGGCGGGAAGCCAGGGACTCCCAGGTGTCGGTGGGGATGTTGCACTTTATCAAGGAGGCTTTGAGGATGTCCTTGAAAAGTTTCCTCTGCCCACCTTTGGCTCGTTTGCCGTGAAGGAGTTCCAAGTAGAGCGCTTGCTTTGGGAGTCTCGTGAGGCATGCGAACAATGTGGCTTGCCCAGCGGAGCTGATTGAGTGTGGTCAGTGCTTCAATTCTGGGGATGTTGGCCTGGTCGAGGATGCGAACGTTGGTGTGTCTGTCCTCCCAGCAGATTTGCAGGATCTTGCGGAGACATCGTTGGTGGTATTTCTCCAACGACTTGAGGTGTCTACTGTATATGGTCCATGTCTCTGAGCCATACAGGAGGGCAGGTATTACTTCGAACACTCTTTTCCTCGGGCGGCCAAAGGTTGCACTGGCGCACTGGAGGCGGTGTTGAATCTCGTCATCAATATCTGCCCTTGTTGATAAAAGGCTCTCAAGGTATGGGAAATGGTCCATGTTGTCCAGGACCGCACCGTAGATCTTGATGACTGGGGTCTTACTATGGCTCCTTTACTATGGCTACGGCAGCATCTTCTTCCTTGGTGAAGTCAGATGCAAAGTACTCATGTAATACCTTAGCAATACCCTCTGCCTCCATGCATAGGTCTCCTTTTTGGTCCCACTTACTACCAGTTTACTATTTGTATGCCTATAGAAGACTTTTGGATTACCTTTTATGTTAGCTGCCATTCTATTCTCATAACCTTTCTTTGCCCCTCTTATTTTCTTTCTATATTTAGCCTGATTCTCAGATGTATTCTTGACCTGACATATATCATATGTGCTCTTTTTCTGCTTCATCTTACTCTCTATCTCATTTGTCATCCAGAGAGCTCTGACTTTAGTTGCTCTACCTTTCCCCCTAGTGGGAATGTACCTCAACGGTACCCAAACTATTTCCTCATTAAAGGCAGCCCATTGTTCCACTACTGTTCAGCCTGCCAATCTTTGATTGCAATTTACTCGGGCCAGATCCATTCTCATCCCACTGAAATTTGCCTTCCTCCAATTAAGTATTTTTACTCTAAATTGCCCCTTTTTCACAGCTAATCTAAACCTTATGAGACTATTATCACGTTTCTCTAAATGTTCACCGACTGACACTTGCTCCACTTGACCTGCCTCATTCCCCAGAATCAGATCCAGCAATGCCTCCTTCCTCGTTGGGCCTGAAAAATACTGATCAAGAAAGTGCTCCTAAACACACTTGAGAAATTCTTCCCCCTCTCTGCCCTTTATGCTATTATTATCCCAATCTATATTAAGATAATTGAAGTCTCCTATTATCACTTCTCTATAGTCCTTGCACCTCTCTGTAATTTCTCTACAAAATTGCTCCTTCACATTTTTCCACTAATTGGTGGCCTATAGAATACTCTTAGTAGTGTAATGGCACCTCTATTATTTCTTAACTCGAGCCATATAGATTCTGTCCTTGACCCCACCAGGACATCCTGTCTCTCTAGCACCGTAACATTATCCTTAACCAATGCTGCCACACCACCTATCTTTCTTTCCCTATCTGTCCTGAACACGCTATACCCAGGAATATTTAATAATCAATCCTGCCCTTTTTTGAGCCAGGTCTCCATTATTGCCACAACATCATATTCACATGTGACAATTTGCACCTGCAGCTCACCAACCTTGTTTACTATGCTTCGTGTATTCACATATATACCAACACTGTAAACCTATCTTAGATCATCTGTGTTCTCTCTTCATCTGACCCCACCTAATATCTTAATATTTCTTGCTTTAGTGCTATCCGTCTGCCCCAATCCTTGTGCCCTTTGTTTCTCCTTTCTAATGTTACATCTTGGTGCCAACCCCCCTTCCAACTTAGTTTAAACCCTTCCTAACAGCACTAGCAAATCTACCCATAAGGATATTGGTCATGGCACTGAGGTGCAGCCTGTACAGGTCCCACCTGCCCCAGAACAGGCCTCAATGCCCAAGAAAGGGCCGAATGGCCTACCCTTGCAACTATTTTCTATGTTTCTATGTTTCTATGAATCTGAAGCCTTCCCTTCTGCACCATCCCTCCAGCCACGCATTTATCTGCTCTATCCTCCTATTTCTATACTCACTCATGCGTGGCACCAGGAGTAATCCAGAGATTACTACCTTTGAGGTCTTGCTTGTTAATCTCTTTCCTAGCTTCCTAAAATCTGCCTGCACAACCTTATCTTTTCTACCTATGTTGTTGGCACCAATATGGAGCACAATCTTTGGTTGTTCACCCTACCCCCTCAGAATATTCTGCAGCCGCTCAGTGACAGTAGTTATAGGATTGAAACACTTAGGAAGAATGGAAGTATTATTTTAATTTGAATTAGGATAGTGGTGTGCCTCATCAATCTATGTTGAGACCTCTTTTGTTTTCCATTTACATACATTAGGTGAATCTAAGAGAAATTATCCCAAAGTTTGCTGATAAGAACATAGGAATAGGAGTAGGCTATTCAGCCGTTTGAGCCTGTTGCATCATTCAATTAGATCAGAGTGTGAAAGTGGAAGCAGAAGGAGGTACATTGATGTGTTTTGCTGTGATTGGAGGAGAGAGATGGAAAGCTGGAGTGGCAAGGCTTGATAGTACTGGGCCTACAGTAGATTGGTGCATGGCTGTTTAGATTGCAAGAAAAATGTGAATGGGAGTCTTAGCTCAGCAATTCTGGTTAGGTCATTGAATTTCTTCCTACATTGCTGTTGTATCTGTTGTGTCAGAAGCCAGGCAGTCACATACACTGGGGGTGGAGTGGGGGCTCTAGCAGCAGATATTTTGCCTGCATTAGCAGTTCTGACATTCACCATTGGCCACAGGCACCTCCCCTTTAAGAGGTGCAGGCTGCCTTTCAATCATGGGAGCCCCATCGATTTCTCACCCTCCAAATGGCAAGCTGCTTATTACAAGCACAGTTAGCACTTACAGCTCGCCCTTATCATTATGGAAATGAGGCACACACTTCAAAATGATACATGCCTCATATCGGTGGCTTTGGGCTAAATTAATGATTGCCTTGCCACTTGAAAATCACCCTCATGAAGTCATACATTTTGAGAAGAACAGTGAAAGGAGGTATGTCCTAAAATTATTAACAGACTTAATAATAGAGATTCGTAGGTGCAGATATATAGACCTTCAAAGGAAATTCCTCATCATTATCTGGAAATGTTATAATTCCTATTAAATTTACTATTTCACTATTATTACAAATTTACTAGTTATTGAGTTTGAGATAACAAATCAGATTATATGCATTGCTTTTACAATGCTTTTTATGGATTCTATTCCATTTTTCTTCAATATTCCAGTAATTTTGCGGAGAACTAATGACTGGATTATTGTACAATTATGGAATCAGATTTGAGCAGATATACGTGGCTGCTGAAATGTTGAATACTGATGTTAGATGTTAATATATACCCATTGATGCAATTTAAAAGCTTTTGCTGATCTGTTTATTGCTATTGTGTAAGCTTTCCCAGGCTTTTTTTTTGCTGATGTAATGTTCTTTTCATGTGTACTAAGATGTTTTTAAATATCGTAGGCAACACAAAAACAAAGAACAGTGAAGACGAATGGAACAAGAACAAATGTTTCATGGTGGTTACAGCACTATGGGAGGTGAAGAAAATACCCAATACAGAGGATTCTGGGGACAGATAATGTTCATTTCTTAAAGTTGTATTGATTAACTTTGCAAACTGAAAGATTAGGCAGATCAGTGCTGAGGAATGGAGCACATTTCCATTGAGACAGCTAGTTTCAGGATTAAGAACTCCGAGGTCAGGCACAACAATAAATACAAAACAAAGCTCCTTGTATCCTACCTCAAAAAATTTACCTGATTTTCAGAAGAACATCCCTTATTGCCCTGGACTGGATTTTAGACAAGACTTTCACCTGGTCTGATGTCCCATGCTCTAGATATCTAAATCTGGCTCTGCCTCTCTCACACGTACAATGCTTCAGTTTCCCATGGCGTCACCAATAGTGCCACAGCCACACAGTTCCTGAATAAAAACCAGTCGGTACATTTTTAATTTTCTTAAAGTTTGACATTTTGACAGGCGATTTTGAAATTGTAAGTTTTGTAGTCTATGTGATAGTATTTAGAGGCAATTAGTCACTTACTGCTGGTCTACACACACTAATTTATCAGCTATGTTAACTGCTGACTCCTGAACAGCGGAAAGTAATCGCAGCAATCTGCTGATCACTGTGCTGTTATTGAGGGTCCCACGTTCTATTCTGGATATCAGCTACAACCTAATCTAAGGACATAATGGTCCCGATTATGAGGATGGAATAACGGTGAGTCTATCAAGGCTCACCATTATTATGGAATAAATTGGACAGCAACTTCAGGCATCCTCACATGCGCAGTTAAACATGGAAATCAGGAAGTTGCTGTCCATCTTGCCCTGCTCCTCCACAAGCTTCACTACAACAGTACTTCGCCGAGAGACTCAGCACTAAAACACAGGAAGGGCGTGAGGTTGCGATACTTATCCACTCTATACCCACTAAACTAGCCAGAAAAAATGAAGGCTTGTCCATTCAAGTGTAAGCGAATTTTTAACGGTCTTAATTGTTGCCAAACATCCTCTCTGGCAATGAAAATTTACTTTTACAAGCGTGGAGTCTCATTCCTTCAGATTTTAATTATTGTTGGAGATTTTACAAAAAAAATTCAAATTCAAATAAACATTTTTTAAACATTTTCTTTCTGTCTCTTTTCTTTCTCTTAATTCCGTCTTTCTTTTACCTCTCTTTATTTTGCTTCCTGTACATAAGTTTACATTGAATTCCATTAAATCTTCTTCTTCACTACTTCTTCTTAGGCATTCCCTCGGAGTGGAGGATGACTTGCTTTCGCACTAAAAATGAGTTCTCAAGTGACTGATAAGTCCAATGTGGGACCTACAGTCTCTGTCACAGCTGGGGCAGACGATGGTTGAAGGAACGGGTGGGTGGGGTGCTTGGGTTGACGAGCGTTCCTTCTGTTGTCTATGCTTGGCTTCAGCTTGCTCCCAGCAAAGAAACCCGAGGTGTAGGGTGCCTTCCCGGATGCTTTTCTTCCAGTTTGAGTGGGCTTGGGCCAGGGATTCCCAGCTGTCCATGGGGATGTTGCATTTTTTCATGGAGGCCTTGAGGGTGTCCTTGAGGGTTCACTAGGTTAATCCCGGGAATGAGGGAGGTTGACTTATGAGGAAACATTGAGTAGTTTGGGCCTCTACTCATTGGAATTCAGAAGAATGAGAGGTGATCTTATAGAAACTTATAAGATTATGAGGGGGCTTGACAAGGTGGATGCAGAGAGGATATTTCCACTGGTGGGGGAGACTAGAACTAGAGGGCATGATCTTAGAATAAGGGGCTGCCCATTTAGAACTGAGATGAGGAGAAATTTCTTCTCTCAGAGGGTTGTGAATCTGTGGAATTCGCTGCCTCAGAGAGCTGTGGAAGCTGGGACATTAAATAAATTTAAGACCAAAATAGACAGTTTCTTGAGCGATGGGGGGATGAGGGGTTATGGGGAGCGGGCAGGGAAGTGGCGCTGAGTCCATGATCAGCCATGATCTTATTGAATGGTGGAGCAGGCTCGAGGGGCCGTATGGCCTACTCCTGCTCCTATTTCTTATGTTCTTATGTTCTTATTTCCTCTGTTCACCTGGGGCTCGCTTGCTACGTCAAAGCTTCGAGTAGAGTGCTTATTTTGGGAGTCTCGTATAGGGCATGTGGACGATGTGGCCTGTCCAGCGGAGCTGATCAAGCGTGGTCAATGCTTCGATGCTGGGAATGTTGGCCTGAGCGAGAACACTGATGTTGGTGCACCTATCCTGCCAATCGATTTGCAGGATCTTGTGGAGGCAGCGTTAGTGGTACTTTTCCAATGTTTTGAGGTGCCTGCTGTACATAGTCCATGTCTCTGAACCATATAGGAGGGCAGGTATCATTACTGCTCTGTAGACCATGAGCTTGGTGCCAGGTTTGAGATCCTGGTCTTCAAACACTCTCTTCCTCATGTGACCGAAGGCTACACAGGCACACTGAAGGTGGTGTTGGACCTCGTCGTCCACATCTGCCCTTGTTGACAGTAGGCTCCTGAGGTATGGAAAATGATCCACGCTGTCCAAGGCCTCATTTTGGATTTTGATAATGGGGGGCAGTGCTGTGTGGCAGGGGCAGGTTGGTAGAGGACTTCTGTTTTATGGATGTTTAGTCTAAGGCCCATGCTCTTGTACGTTTTGGTGAAGGTGTTGACGATGGCTTAGAGTTCGTCCTCCGAATGTGTGCAGACTCAAGCATCGTCTGCGTACTGTAATTCAATGACAGAGGATGGGACGACCTTGGATCTGACCTGGAGGCAGCACAGGGTGAACAATTTCCCGTTTGTTCTGTAGATTAGCTCCACTCCAGCAAGGAGCTTACTGAGGGTGAGATGGAGCATTGCAGCAAGGAAGATTGAGAAGAGCATTGGTGCAATGACACAGCCTTGCTTGACTCCGGTCTGAACGTGAATTGGGTCTGTGGTGGATCCGTCGGTCAGGATCATGGCTTGCAGTTCATCGTGAAGTAGGCGAAGGATGGTGACAATCTTTTGAGGGCAGCCGAATTTGAGGAAGATACTCCATAATCCCTCACGGTTGACAGTATCGAAGGCCTTTGTGAGGTCAAAGAAAGCCATGTACAGGGGTTGGTGCTGTTCCCTGCATTTCTCTTTGACTGACGCGCAGTGAAGGTCATGTCCATTGTGCCCCTTAGTGGGCGGAATCCGCATTGCAACTCTGGGAGGAGCTCTTCAGCCACAGGGAGAAGGCGATTGAGGAGGATTCTTGCGATGACTTTCCCTGTGGCAGACAGCCAGGAAACTCCTCTTAATTACCGCAGTTGGACTTGTCTCCTTTCTTGAAGATGGTCATGATTACGGCGTCTCTGAGATCCCCTGGCATGCTCTCCTCCTTCCAGATAAGTGAAATGAGATCATGTATTTGCGCCAATAGTGCTTCTCCACCATGTTTTAGTGCTTCGGCGGGGATTCCATCTGCTCCTGAGGCCTTGTTGTTCTTCTGTTGTCGGATGGCCTTTTCTACCTCATGCTGGGCTGGGGTTGTGCTGAGATGGTGGCGGGTAGCATGCTACAGGATGGAGTCGAGTACATTCACGTTGAAGACAGAGTCTCGGTTAAGGAGATCTTCGAAGTGCTCCTTCCATCAGGCACTGACTACCTCTTTGTCCTTGAAGAGTACCTCTCCGTTCTTGGCCAGCAGTGGGGTAGAGCCATGGGTGCTTGGGTCATAGGTGGTCTTGACTGCGCAAAAGAACCCTCACATATCATGGTTGTCAGCTAGTTGCTGGATCTCCTGCGCTTTCTCCACCCACCATCTGTTCTTTGGGTTGCGCGTTTTTTGTTGGACCTCGGCCTTCAGATATCTGTAGAGCTGCTTTCTTGCTTTCGAGTTGTGTTGCTGTTTCCAGTTCAAGAATGCCTTGCGTTTGTGGCTAATTATCTCCTGGATCTCCTGGTCTCTCTCGTCTAACCAGTCTTGGTGTTTCCTGGTCGTATGATCAAGCGTCTCTTCATGGGTATTACATTTTTTTAACTTAAACTTTCTGGTTCAGATCTGCATGCCTCAGTAAGGATTCTTCAATCTGTTTAAAGAGATTATGGGGAGAAATTCCCTACCCTATCGCTTCCCGTCTGCGCCGCTATCCTGGAAATAAATGGCAGCCGCCACTCTAAGGCACTTCTCTGGTGTGGGACTCGGCGGCCAACATGTTGGTGAGAGCCATAGTGCTGCCGATAGCAGCGCTGGCCCTCGAGTTGCAAATATGGAGAGCATGATGTCAGTCATCGTGCAACAGCCAAATTAACGTCACACACTGGAAACTTTGACCTTAGCGTTGGTCCTAAGCTCACTCTGAAAAGCGAGCGTTCAGCAGACTGACAGGGAAACTGCCAGCACTTCTTAAAGGGACACACACATCTTTAAGGTAAGTTTGCATGTAAACTTTGGGACTGGATTTTAATTTATTTTTATTGAAGTAGTGGCTTGGTGCAACACATGCTAAGAGGTTTTTTTAAGTCTGCAGGATGTGCTGCTGGATGCTTGCAATGCATCGGATGGTAAAGAAAGGCCTCTGAGATGTCTGAAAATGCTGGAAAAATTCAGCAGTTCAGGCAGCATCCGTTGAGTGAGAATCAGAGTTCACGTCTCATGTCGAGATATTTCCAGCATTTTATGCTTTCATTTCAGATTTATAGCATCCGCGCACAGAGTCGCTGCAGCATGGCTGGTGGAAGGCTGTTGACTTTCAGTGGGGGACACTGTAGATGTCCTTGCTGGTTGACCTTGAGGAGCTGGTGGCTGGGAGTGTGAAATTGAGTGATGGCGTTTCTTTTTCTTCAATTTTCTACCTTTCTCTTTTCTCTCTTCTCTCTTCTCTCTTCTTCTTCTCCTTCTCCTCTCTCCTTCTTTCTTCTTCTTCTTCTTAACATAACAACATAAGAAATAGGAACAGGAGTAGGCCATATGGCCCCTTGAGCCTGCTCCGACATTCAGTAAGATCATGGCTGATCTGATCATGGACTCAGCTCTACTTCCCTGCCCGTTCCCCATAACCCCTTATCCCCTTATCATTTAAGAAACCGTCTATTTCTGTCTTAAATTTATTCAATGTCCCAGTATCCACAGCTCTCTGAGGCAGTGAATTCCACAGATTTACAACTCTCTGAGAGAAGAAATTTTTCCTCATCTCTGTTTTAAATGGGCGGCCCCTTATTCTAAGATCACGCCCTCTAGTTCTAGTCTCCCCCATCAGTGGAAACATCCTCTCTGCATCCACCTTGTCAAGCCCCCTTATAATCTTAAACGTTTTGATAAGATTGTTGTGTATCTGCAAAGCATGCCCTCCCATGTTCCGCCACCAGGGAGCGCATCCCCTGAAGTCCCAAAGGATCCCAACATCCCTTGGGAGCACTGTATATAAGCTGGCCCCTAAAGCCTGTTCCTCACTCTGGAGTGCCTTAATAAAGACTGAGGTCACTGTTACTTTAACCTCCCTGTGTGCAGTCTCATCTGTGTTAGGAACACAACAACTGGCGACGAGTATACGAATCCAACACAGAGATGCAGCAAACTGTGGGCATCCTGGAGAAGTTCTCGGAGGGTGAGGACTGGGAAGTCGATGTCGAACGGCTAGACCAATACTTTGTAACCAACGAGCTGGACGGAGAAGGAAGCGCTGCAAAAAGGCAAGCGGTCCTCCTCACGGTCTGCGGGGCACTGACCTACAACCTCATGAAGAACCTTCTGACCCCGGTGAAACCCACAGATAAGTCATATGAGGAGCTGCGTACATTGGTTGAGTAGCATCTTAACCCGAGAGAGAGCATGCTGATGGCGAGATATCGGTTCTACACGTGCCAGCGATCTGAAGGTCAGGAAGTGGCGAGCTACGTCGCCGAGCTAAGGCGACTTGCAGGACAATGTGAGTTTGATTGCTACGTGGAGCAGATGCTCAGAGACTTTTTTGTACTGGGCATTGTCCACGAGACCATCCTACGAAAACTTTTGACTGTAGAGACACCGACGCTCAGTAAGGCCATTGCGATAGCACAGGTGTTTATGTCCACCAGTGATAACACCAAACAAATCTCTCAGCACACAAGTGCTAGCAATGTTCATAAATTAACTGGAACTGTGTTTGCGAGCAGAAATGTACAGGGCAGAACCCACAAGTCTGCAACTGCCAGCAGGCCTCAGGTGACCCAGATGACTCAGAGTCCGTAACAAAGGATGAATGCAAGGCAATTCACACCTTGTTGGCATTGTGGAGGCTTCCATTCAGCCTATTCATGCCGCTTCAAAGGGTATGTTTGCAAGAGTTGTGGAACAATGGAGCTGCAAGCTCTGCAAAACCTGCTAACCTCCACGTGGCAGAGGAAGATCGTCCATGGTGGATCAAAGCAATTTCGAGCCTCAGAGAGAGGAGGCAGATACAGAAGTAGATGGGGTGCACACATTTTCGATGAAATGTCCACCTATAATGCTAAATGTAAAGTTGAATGGCTTACCCATAGCCACGGAACTGGACACTGGTGCTAGCCAATCCATCATGAGTAAAAAGATGTTTTAGAGACTGTGGTGCAACAAGGCACTCAGACCAGCCCTGAGCCCCATCCATACGAAACTGAGAACATACACCAAAGAGCTCATCACTGTCCTGGACAGCGTATTGGTCAAGGTCACCTACGAGGGCATTGTGCATGAACTGCCACTCTGGATTGTCCCGGGCGATGGCCCACACTACTTGGAAGAAGCTGGCTGAGCAAAATCCGCTGGAACTGGGATGACATCCGAGCGCAATCACATGTCGATGAGGCCTCATGTACCCAGATTCTTAACAAATTTCCTTCCCTTTTTGAGCCACACATTGGAAACTTTTCCGGGGCGAAGGTGCGGATCCACTTGGTCCCAGAGGCATGACCCATTCACCACAAGGCGCGGGCGGTACCTCACATGATGAGGGAGAGAGTGGAAATCGAGCTGGACAGTCTGCAACGCGAGGGCATCATCTCCCCAATGGAATTCAGCGAGTGGGCCAGCCCGATTGTTCCCGTACTCAAAAGTGATGGCACGGTCAGGATTTGCGGCGATTATAAAGTAACTATTAATCGTTTCTCGCTACAGGACCAATACCCGCTACCTGAGGCTGACGACCTATTTGCGACGCTGGCAGGAGGCAAGACATTCACCAAGCTCGACCTGACTTCGGCCCACATGACGCAGGAGCTGGAAGAGTCTTCGAAGGACCTCACCTGCATCAATACGCACAAGGGACTGTTCATCTACAACAGATGCCCGTTTGGAATTCAGTCAGCTGTAGCGATCTTCCAGAGAAACATGGAGAACCTACTCAAGTCGGTACCACACACGGTGGTCTGTCAGGACGACATACTGGTCACGGGTCGGGACACTGTCGAGCACCTACAAAACCTGGAGGAGGTCCTCCAGCGACTGGATCGCGTAGGGCTGCGGCTGAAGAGGTTGAAATGCGTCTTCATGGCAACAGAAGTGGAGTTTTGGGGGAGAAAGATCGCGGCGGACGGCATTCGGCCCACAGACGCCAAGACAGAGGCTATCAGGAACCCGCCCAGGCCACAGAATGTCACGGAGCTGCGGTTGTTCCTGGGACTCCTCAACTATTTTGGTAACTTCGTACCGGGGTTAAGCACCCTCTTAGAGGCCCTACATGTGTTATTGCGTAAAGGTGAGTACTGGCTATGGGGAAAAAAAACAAGTAATTGCTTTTGAGAAATCCAGAAATATTTTATGCTCCAACAAGCTGCTTGTATTGTATAACCCGTGTAAAAGACTTGTGCTAGCATGTGATGTCGTCGTATGGAGTCGGGTGTGTCTTACAACAAGCCAACGTTGCAGGGAAGTTGCAACCTGTTGCCTATGCCTCCAGGAGCTTGTCTAAGACCAAGAGGGCCGACAGCATGATTGAGAAAGAGGCATTAGCGTGTGTGTTCGGGGTAAAGAAAATGCATCAGTACCTGTTTGGCCTCAAATTTGAGCTGGAAACTGATCACAAGCCCCTCACATACCTGTTCGCTGAAAACATGGGGAAAAATACTAATGTCTCAGCCCACATACAAAGGTGGGCACTTGCGCTATCAGCGTATAACTATACCATCCGCCACAGGCCAGGCACCGAGAACTGTGCGGATGCTCTCAGGCAGCTACCATTGCCCACCACGGGGTTGGAAATGGCGTAGCCTGCAAACTTGTTGATGGTGGTGCAGCCCGCAGACTTGTTGATGGTTATGGAAATGTTTGAAAATGATAAATCACCTGTCATGGCCCGCCAGATTAGGACTTGGACCAGCCAAGATCCTCTGCTGTCCCTAGGTAAAAGCTGTGTACTGCATGGGAGCTGGGCCAGCATCCCTGTTGAAATGCAAGAGCTAATCAAGCCGTTCCAGCGGCGAAAGGATGAGCTGTCCATTCAGGCAGACTGCCTGTTCTGGGGTAACCGCGTAGTGCTACCCAAAAAGGGCAGGGAGACGTTCATCTCGGATCTCCACTGCACATACCCGGGTATAGTAATGATGAAAGCGAAAGCCAGATCCCATGTGTGGTGGCCCGGTATCGACTCTGACTTAGAGTCCTGTGTACGGCAATGTAGCGTGTGTGCTCAGTTGAGCAACGCGCCCAGAGAGGCACCACTAAGTTTGTGGTCCTAGCCCTCCAGACCATGGTCGAAGATCCATGTTGACTATGCGGGCCTGTTTCTCGGTAAAATGTTCCTGGTGGTGGTGGATGCTTTTTCAAAATGGATTGAATCTGAAATAATGTCGGGAAGCACCGCCACCGCCACCATTGAAAGCCTGAGGGCCATGTTTGCCATCCACGGCCTGCCTGACATACTGGTCAGTGACAGCGGACCATGTTTCACCAGTGCTGAATTTAAAGAATTCATGACCTGCAATGGGATCAAACATGTCACCTCGGCCCCGTTTAAAACAGCCTCCAATGGGCAGGCAGAGCGGGCAGTACAAACAATCAAACAGAGCCTTAAACGAGTCACAGAAGGCTCACTCCAAACCTGCCTATCCCGAGTACTGCTCAGCTACCGCACGAGATCCCACTCGCTCAAAGGGGTGCCCCCGGCTGAGCTACTCATGAAAAGGGCACTTAAAAACAGACTCTCGCTGGTTCACCCCAACCTGCATGATCAGGTAGAGAGCAGGCGGCAGCAACAAAATGTAAACAATGGTTGCGCCATTGTGTCACGGGAAATTGATCTGAATGACCCTGTGTATGTGCTAAACTATGGACATGGTCCCAAGTGGATCGTGGGCACGGTGATAGCTAAAGAAAGGAGTAGGGTGTTTGTAATCAAACTAGACAATGGACAAATTTGCAGAAAGCACCTGGACCAAACGAGGCTGTGGTTCACAGACTGCCCTGAACAACCCATAGCAGACACCATCTTTTTCGAGCCCACAACACACATCCAAAGGATCAACGACACCACCCTGGACCAGGAAATCGAATCCATCACGCCCAACAGCCCAGCAAGGCCAGGCTCACCCAGCAGCCCTGCAGGGCCAATAACACGCCAGCCCAGCGAGAGCACAGCCAACACACCAGAACAGACATTTGTACCGAGGCGGTCCACCAGGGAAAGAAAGGCTCCCGACCGCCTCACCTTGTGAATAGTTTTCACTTTGACTTTGAGGGGGGGAGGAGAGTGATGTTGTGTATCTATAAAGCATGCACTCCCATGTTCCGCCACCAGGGAGCTCATCCCCTGAAGTCCCAAGGGATCCCAGCATCCCTTGGGAGCACTGTATATAAGTCAGCCGCTAAGGCCTGTTCCTCACTCTCTCATTCTTCTGAATTCCAATGAGTAGAGGCCTAACCTACTCAACCTTTCCTCATAAGTCAACCCCCTCATCTCCTGAATCAACTTCGTGAACCTTCTCTGAACTGCCTCCAAAGCAAGTATATCCTTTCGTGAATATGGAAAGCAAAACTGCATGCAGTATTTCAGGTGTGGCCTCACCAATGACCTGTATAGCTGTAGCAAGACTTCCCTGCATTTATACTCCATCCTCTTTGCAATAAAGGCCAAGATACCATTGGCCTTCCTGATCACTTGCTGTACCTGCCTACTCTCCTTTTGTGTTTCATGCACAAGTACCCCCAGATCCTGCTGTATTGCAGTACTTTGCAATCTTTCTCCATTTAAATAACATGCTCTTTGATTTTTTTCCTGCCAAAGTTTCCAACATTATACTCCATCTGCCAAATTTTTGACCAATCACTTCGCCTGTTTATGTCTTTTTGCAGATTTTTTCTGTCCTCCTCACACATTGCTTTTACCTCCCATCTTTGTATCATCAGTAAACTTGGCTACATTACACTCAGTCCCTTCTTCCAAGTCGTTAATATAGATTGTAAATAGTTGGGGTCCCAGCGCTGATCCCTGCGGCACCCCACTAGTTACTGGTTGCGAACTAGAGAATGAACCATTTATCCTGACTCTCTGTTCTCTGTTAGTTAGCCAATCCTCTATCCATGCTAATATATTACCCCCAACCCCGTGAACTTTTATCTTGTGCAGTAAGCTTTTATGTGGCACCTTGTCAAATGCCTTCTGGAAGTCCAAATACACCACATCCACCCTTTATCCACCCTGTTCATTACATCCTCAAAGAATTCCAGCAAATTTGTCAAACATGACTTCCCCTTCATAGGTCCATGTTGACTCTGCCTGACCAAATTTTACTTTTCCAAATGTCCTGTTACTGCTTCTTTAATAATGGACTTCAACATTTTCCCAACCACAGATGTTAGGCTAACTGGTCTATAGTTTCCTGCTTTTGTCTGTCTCCTTTTTTAAATAGGGGCATTACATTTGCAGTTTTCCAATCTGCTGGGACCTCCTCAGAATCCAGGGAATTTTGGTAAATTACAACCAATGCATCCACAATCCCTGCTGCTACTTCTCTTAAGGCCCTAGGATGCAAGCCATCAGGTCCAGGGGATTTATTATCTTCTCCTTCTTCTCCTCCTTCTCCTTCTTCTCCTCCTTCTCCTTCCTCTCCTCCTCCTTCCTCTTCTTCCTCTTTTTCTTCTCTCCCTCTTCTTGGTCAGCCATTGGCTGGGCAGGCTGAATTTCTTGGGTGTGTGAAATGAGGAAGGCACAAGGGTGGAGTTGTGGTGAACGGACAGCGGGAAAGCAAGAGGTGCATGCGAGAAGGAGGATAATGTATGAAGATACCGGCATCTAGTATCCTTTTAGTCCCACCGCTGGCCAAGGGCTCACCCATGCCGCTGCCAAGAATGGCCAAGGAGATGAGGTGAAGCTAAGAATAGGAGATGTACCTTGTGTTTGGTACAGATTGTTGTTAGGTGAGTGATTGTGGGCTGGAGGGTTGTTGTGTATTGAGTAGTTTTTGAGGCTAGTGGTGCAGTTGGAAGGAGACGGTTTTTTAAGATGCATTCACTGACCTTGAACACTGGTCTGAGGTCATGAAACTTCTTTGGGCACTGGAGCCAAGTGGTGGGAGTGACACTACTGACAGTGACATCCTTGATGACCCGGTCCCACATCATTTTTTCTGGAGTGCCTCTTGGCCCCTGTGGGTAGAGGATCTCTCTTGCAGTGTTCACCTCCTGCACAAAGCTGGAGTGCTGTGTGTGAAACCCTGGGTGCCGCCTGCCCTGGCATGCAGTGCCATTTATGTTCATGCTGAAGTACTTTTCCTATTTTTTTCGATGTGGAAGGGAATTCAGCTTCAAGATTTGAAGACTCTGACTTGGGAATTCTTTTTAATGTTGTTTTTTTCCAGAAAGCAGTCAAGCTGTAAGGACTAAAGATTGTCTATTTTTACATGAATTTTGTTTCATTTCAGAAGGCAGTTCCCCTTTAAGTGACCAAAATGCTTTCAAAAATGACAGCCTCGCTTTAAGAGCAGGCTGTTGTAGTTGCAATGAAGCTACGACCACGCTACATTGAGACTTTCTGCTGAAATGAATGCGGCATTGCACAGTAATTAATGTTAATTAGCTTTCAGCACCAATTTTTACTGGTCCTGCCATCGCCACCATTTTCAGCAGCTGTTCACACCGGCCCATGCTGACACCGGCAGGTTTTTACTGCTATCGAATTTCTAGGCCACTCTGTTGTTTGCCCTGTTCACACAAGCTTCCTGATCCCCTATAGAAGGCACCGCACCCTGATCCCCTATAGAAGGCATTGCACTGTTTCAAATTCCTGATGAATGTAAGTTGCTGCGCAAAAGTCCGCGACATAAGCATAATGTACAGTGAGCACCGTTCGTTCACCACTGATTGCTAATTGGGGCCAATACCTTCAATGGCGGCAGGAAACTTTTATAATACCCCTGAGGTGTGATGGGAAGGGAGATTACATGCATCAGTAATGGTATCCTAGGCCTTTTCACAAGACACAAACAAATGTGGATGTCAATTTGACCCATTTTGACTAATCATCCTGAAAGACTACAATTCCACCCATCAAGGCTTTCAACTGATTCTAAAATGATTCCAAGATTTCTTTCCTTCTCTACTTTACCCAGAAGTCCATTGCTAAATTTGCCATTTAGTAGTTTGAAGCTATTACCATTATCCTGTTGTCACAGTTTATTTCGAAGTAGCATTTCAAATTCACCTTTTCCATATCATTGACTATTTTATATAGGTCTACTGGATCATCCCTTAGTCACCTCCCTTCAAGGCTCTCTCTTCAGTGAATGAGCTCCACTAAAATCTAGCTCCTCAATATCACCAAATGCAGCCTATATAGTGAAAGCCTATTGCATAACTCCTCTGCTTGTCTGGTTCTTCTTTACTCCCACATGCTTCTTTACCATGAAGTGCATCTTACTGCCAACCTAGTTGACATTCTGACCTGGAGTCTTTACTGACCTTAATCATAATTATTTAGTAAATATGATCATTGTCTAGTCTCTCTCAATAAACTTGTACAGCCATAGCTACAATAAACATGTAGTCATAGCAGTCAACCACCTAATGTGTTGTCATGTGGTAATATGTCCAGCGGACTGAAGGAATGTCCCTTTATTTGAAAGTTGGAGAGAAGAGGTATGGCTGTGCTATCAGAGGTAGACTTTAAATGCAAAAAAAACTGGGCAGTTTCTATAATGGACAGCCAATGTGTAATTGCATTTTAAAACCAGGTGCAAAGTAAAAAAATCTAGCACCTGATACCTGTAAGCAGAATGGCAAAAACATCTTGGAGCTGCAGAAATCTGTATTCATAGGGGGGAGAATTTGATTATTGCCCCGTTTAGGGGTGGTAACATTTTAGAGGCGGAAAACTTAGCACCGGGCGGTAATGTTTCCCCGCTCTCAAAAACGATCCAGGAAGGAAGTGGAGCGCTAAATCAAACACTCCACTTCCTTCTTGGAGCACTAACAGGGTACACACTTCAGCAGCGCCCCACACTGGGCCGTGCAGTGCTGCTGCTTACAAAGAGCCCTTCCCTCCCTTAACTGTGCAAGTTAAAAAAAACACCTACCTGGACCACCAAAGGAGCAGTGGAACTGTCTGATCAGTCTGGCACTCAAGCAGAGTGCCGGGCTGAATGATCGTGCGCAGGACCCCGCAAAGAAAAAGGAAGGAAGCGTCAGCAGCAAAGGTAAGATTTTTTTTCAACTTACCTCGGTCACCTCACCTTTAATTATTGCCCCGGTAGCAGCCAGCCGCTCGATCCACACCTCCTGCAGCTGCCGATGTTTTCACCTGGCACTGCTGCAGAGGTTGAAAGTGAATTTCGGGACCGGGATGCTAACGAAGCGATGCCTCACGATCTCCAGGTGCAGGAGATCGCGGTGCAACCCCGCAGTGCCGCCGCTAAACTACCGCCCAACATGGTGGGAGTCGTTGTCAGCACCGCGCCCGATCGCAAATGCATTTGTGCCTCATTAGTGCCCCTGGGGGTGCTAACGGGAGGCGCAAATGCAACCAATTTCTAGGCCACAATCTCCAGACTCTTCTGTGACAGGAACCGTGGCAGCTATTGCACCTCATAAATGTTAGTCTCTTACACAGAGTGTATTACAAGAGCAAATCCAGAAACTCGTAGCTGCTATGCCAAGCGTTCTCATTTTGACATAGGCAAAATAGGCCATTTAGATTGGACAAAGGTTAAAATGTGTGGAAACTCGGTAGAAGTGTTCTGAAGGTCCACAAAAGGGAAACAATGCTGAACTGCATTTCCTCCTGAAAAATGTTTTCTATGACGTTTATGCATTGCTGTGCTGGAAATTTATTGAAAGTACCAGCAATTATTTTAAAATTCTGATAATTCAGTATTCAAGTGTAACGGAAGCTGGTTTCTATCTTCATAGTCCTGTAGGAACACTGGGCAGAGTTTCCGCTGGCCTGAAATCAGCTAAATCAGCGCAAAAGTTGTAGGAATTTCAAGTTCCAATTACATGCAGCACAAATCGAGTTTCTTTGGTCTTTTGCGCTAGTTTAAAAAGCATTGTGCTGGAAGCCATTCCAGTCCACAAAACAGGCCACACCCCCAGATCAAATTAATCAGCATGGCAAGTTTCTGCTAATTGTGCCCGTTTGCGGCTATTCGAGGAGGCGCAAAGGCACTAGTAGACACCTTTTTAAAAATGCTTGGCCTAGAAATTGGACAGCGACAAAAAACCTGCTGGTGTCACCGTGGCCTCAGGTTTGGGCCGCTGAAAATGGCCGCAGCGCTACCGGACAAAAGTTTGCGCTGGGGTTAAAGATTTTTAGCCCAGTGCTAACTTATAGTGTAACACCCTCCTGCTGGCGTTAGTGTTGGCATCCGACCTGAAGTTCACATCCAGAAGCAGCATTCTGGCTTCTTACAGCCTCTGGGAACGAGGGTGTGGAGTTTGCAAGGAATTGTGGGCAATTAAAAGGGCTATGAATTAAAGGGGCAATGTGTTCAGAACGAATAAAAATTAAAATTAAGTGAAAAAATGTCGTTTCAGCCTTTACTGCCTTTAAAAAAAAACATTAAAAAGTCCATATTGAAAGTCATCAACACTTAAAACTGAATCCCCTTCCGAACCTCAATAAATGGGAGAAGTGCTTCAGCACTAACACAATGGCTCAGCAAGCCAGGGAAGGGGCCGGGTCTCGCACGCAACACTCCAGCTTTGTGCAGGGAGGGTCAACACTGCAAGAGAGGTCCTCTACCCAAAAGGGCCAGGAGGTTCTCAGAAAGAATAATGTGGGACTACATCACTGAGGCCATCATTGCCAGCAGTGTCATCCCCACCACTTGGCTTCAGTGCCTAAAGAAGCTTCATGACCTCAGACCTGTGGTCAAGGTCAGTGAATGCATCTTCAAAAGTCGTCTCCTACCAACTGCATCACTAGCCTCACATACTGCTCAATGCATAACTCCATCCCCCCCTCCCCCCCAAACACTCACCTACCAACAATCTGTACCAGTCATGAGGCACATCTCCCATTCCTAGCCTCACCTCACCGCTTTGGAGGAGATGGTGTAGGCCATTTTTAGCAGGGGCATGGCTGAGCCATAGTCCAGCGGCGGAGCAACATACAATGCAAAATACAAGATGCTGATATCCTCATGCATTATCCTTCTTCTGGAATGCACCTCTTACTTTCCCGCCCTCCCTGCACATCAACTCCACCCTTGTACCGTTCAAGAAGAAGGAAGGAGGAAGAGGAGGATGAGGAAAAGAAGTCATTTGTTTTGACACTCCTAACCACTTGCTCCTCCAGGTGACCAACGAGGCCATCTGCAGTATTTACCACTGAAAGTCAGCAGCCTTCCTCCCTCAATGCTGCAGCCACTGGGGTAGCACTGCTGATATCATGAGGATAGCCAAAGGCACACACAGCACAGTCACTAAGAGAATGCATAAAGGTGATGAGTTGATTTCTTGATGTCATATTGAATGGATAGATGGATAAAGTTGGATCGGAAAGTTTGCTTTGTGGTGGCTTTTATTTCAGTATTGTGGCCAAGAGGACACTGTGATGGTCAGTAACAGAGGGAAGGTAAGGTGTGGGACAAATGTTGAAAGGGGAATTTGGGTTTAATCACTGGTACCACAGGTGGATGGTTCCATCGCGGATATTTTGGCCAGAAGGAGGCTTCTGCTTCCTCCTCTTCTGTTTCTTCCTCTTCCCTCTGTGAGCGGATGCTGTAAATCTGAAAAACGGCATAAAATGCTGGAAATACTCAGCAGGTCAGGCAGCTTCTCGACCTGAGACGTGAATGGTTTCTCGCTCCATGGATGTTGCCTGACCTTCTGAGTATTTGCAGTACTTTTTGTCTTCTCAGAGGAGTTCCTTTACCATCTGAGGCCTTGCAAGCATCCAACAGTATTCCCTACACACTTAAAAAAAACTTTTAACATCTATTGAAGCAAGCCACTACTTCAATAAAATAAACAAAAATTCCTAAAGCTTAAATCCAAACTTACCTGAAAGATGTGTGTGTCCCTTTAAGAGGTGCTGACAGCGCCTCTGTGAGTCAGCTTGTACGTCGGGTTTACCTGGCATGCTTAGGAGCCAGTGCTGAACTCACGCTAGGGTCGAAGTTTGTTAAGGCAACATTGCAAGCCGAATGACGTCACACTCCGCCATTTTTCTTTTCAGCGCGATACCTCTTAATGGCTGTGCTACTGTGAGCATGATAATGGTGGATGCTGCAGGAAATGATACCAGGTGATGGAAGAACGGCGGCCGCCACTGTCTCGATATTACGCTGTGCTAACGGTGTAATATAAATCTACTTTCAGCTGTATTAATAAAACTGCATCAGGCTACCACTCTGAAATAAAGCAAGAATTTTTTTTAATAGGGAAAAAAAATAAACCATTACCTTCTAAAAGGCTGCCCGATTGTGCTGGTTTATGGAAAATGTTACGCTTGTGATGCTGCAAATGAGTTTGAGCAGAAACTTGAACCATAATTTCACTGTGGAAAACTAGCAGAATTTTGAGTGCAATTTGCGCCTGGATTGCCAATTGCGCCCAAAGAGGAAACTCTGCCCCAATGTATTCCGTGACCTCTGGCCTTCACAGTATTTTCCCACCTCTGCATCATTGTACCAGTGTCATTATTGACCTTTTAATAGTGTTGGTGCTTTCTGGGGCAGACACTTGATGCAAACGCAAATAATAGTGGACATTACTAAACCAGGGCCTCCACTTTTATGCATATGCAGCAGGACGGGCTCAGGATGGTTTTGGCAGGGTTAGTGGAGGAAAGTTGGACTAGCCACTTTTTGGGGCATGGTATTGGTGGAGAATACCCTGCCACATTACCCGTGCTAGACTGCCTCTGTAGTGCCTGAGTACGTGCAGGTTTATTTGGGAAAATCTAGACCATAGTCTTCCATGGCTTATTCCTATTATTGACTTTGACATGAACTGAATTTAAGCTCTCACTTGCTCCACGTATATTCTAACATGCATTGACCTTGAGCTTAACAGTTTCTTTGTTGCATTCCTTTGAGTAAGATGTTAGAAAATTAAGCTAAACATCTACACATATCCCAGAGCCATGATACAGATGTCAGTACAGACTCCCTGGAACTCAATATAGTAGTTATGAGTCTAGTAAATTAAAAACCGTCTCAGTTTGGAATGCGGAATAGTTAATTTGGAAATTAATTGAAATCCCATGATATCCTGTGACCTGTCATTGTGAGTTTGTTGGAGTAATTCTATTCAGTAGCTCTCATTTCTGAATTCTGAATGTGGGAGCCTCTGAATGTGGGAGCAATTCTGAACATGATCACCTCTGTTTATTTAGAAACTAATTCTGACTTCAATCCCATGGGATTTTTAATGCCTTTTACCAAGTGTTCATCTTAAAAGTCATAGACAATGCTCAGAGAAATGAGCTGAAATGGCAAAACCTTATTAATTCTTAATAACTCTGTGGGAAGTATAATTGCCTGAGAGATATTGAAAATGGTTTCTATGCTATTGGTACCAGAATCTTTTAAAAAAAGGATAATAACATAATTAATTAAAAGTAATCATGATTTTGTTCAATGGTAATCTATTACTTCTATTATTTAAGTAGTTTCCGTAGTAGTCTTTGTCACAACTAAACATGCAACCGTAAGAATTTTATCATTACCTTTCCCATCTTTTAACTTTTTGCCTTTTTATATATTTTATAAATAAATCTGTAACTGACATATTTAACTTGTTTATGATGTCTCTCACTGGAATGTATATTGAAATAGCGTATTACATGAATTAACATTTTTTCTTCCAAGCTGAGATTTATTATATGGGTTGGGTATTGCAAGCAGAATGGAGTCTCCCTTTGTTTAAAAGCATTGAATAAACATAACCTTTATTCAAAATCAATTAGCTCAAACTAGTACTTGAATTTAAGAGAAGTCAATTAACTAATTGCTCTTTGCTCGAACTAATGATTTTGCCCCATTTTGGAGAGCTTACTTTATCTACTGCACAGACTGCGCTTCAAAAAATAAAAAATTACTTTGCAAATGTTTATCATGTAAACTTTGCTCTTGGATCCTGATGGCTGTTCCAAGGAATCTTGGGAACAAAGCTTAATCATCTCTCTCTTAACGATAAATTTATTCAACAGGAATTGTTTGTTTGAGCTCACGCTGCGATTTTGGTAGCTCTATCATTTTAATCTTACTTCCCTGCTTTTCCTCTACATTCTTTAATAGCCTTGTGAAAAATTGAAGCATTTTTGTCTGTGATATATTATAGTGTTGGCTTCTTTCTGACATGGTGCAGGCAGGATAGTAGAGTACCACTTGGGAAATCATTACCAACTGCATAGTGTTCTGGTCAGACCAAACCAGTTCCAGATTTATTTATAAAAGATATAAAAGGTAAAAAGTTAAAAGATAGGAAAGATACTGTGTCCAATTATGATCACCAAGAACAACAAGAAGGGTGGTAGATAATCAAGCAACTAAGTTCTGGATTTAGTGTTAGGGAATGAAGCTGGGCAGGTGGAAGGAGTATCAGTGGGAGAGCATTTTTGTGATAGTGATCATAATTCAGTTAGTTTTAGCATAATTATGGACAAGGACAAAGAAAAAACATGAGTAAGGGTTCTAAATTGAGGGAAGACCAATTTTACATGGCTGAGAAGTGGAGTAAATATGTTCATACAAAGAATGTTGCCTGGACTGGAGAATTTTGGCTATAAGGAAAGATTGGATAGGCTGGCGTTGTTTTCTTTGGAACAGAGGAGGCTGAGGAGAGACTTTATTTAGGTGTATAAAATGATGAGGGGCCAGGATAGAGTTGATAGGAAGGACCTGTTTCCCTTGGCAGAGGGGTCAACAACCAGGGGACATAGATTTAAAGTAATTGGGGGGAGATTTACAGGGGATTTGAGTGGAAATGTCTTCACCCAGAGGGTGGTGGGGGTCTGGAACTCACTGCCTGAATGGGTGGTAGAGGCAGAAACCCTCGCCACATTTTAAAAATACTTGGATGTGCACTTGTGTAACCTACAGGGCTGTGGACCAAATGTTGGAAAGTGGGATTAGGCCGGCGCGGACACAATGGGCCGAAATGGCCTCCTTCCATGCTGTATATTTCTATGATAGCTTATAGGAGGAGGAGGCTCCATGAACATCCCTAACCTCAATGATGGTGGAACACAGCATGTGAGTGTAAAGACAAGCCTGAAATGTTGACAACCATCTTCAGCCAGAGGTGCCAAGTGGATGATCCTACTCAGCCTCCTCTTGAGGCCTCCACCATCACAGATGTCAGTCTTCAGCCAATTCGATTCAGTCCATGTGACATCAAGAAGTGGCTGAGTACATTAGACACAGCAAAGATTACCTACCCCAACAATATCACGGCTGAAATGCTGAAGACCTATGTTCTACAATTAGCCGTGCACCCTTAGTTAAGCTGTTCCAGTATAGCTGCAACACTGGCATTTACTTAACCATGTGGAAAACTACCCACGTATGTCCTGTCCACAAAAGCAGGACAAAATCAACCCAGCCAATTATATTATCTGCCTACTTTCAATCATCAGCAAAGTGATGGAAGGAGTTGGCAACAGTGCGATCAAGCAGCACTTACTCACCAATAACCTGCTCATCAATGCTCAGTTTGGGTTCCACATGAAGCACTTGGCTCCAGACTTCATTATAGCCTTGGGCCAAACGTGGATACAAGAGCTGAATTCCAGAGGTGAGATGAGAATGCCATCAAGGCAGCATTTGACTGAGTGTGACATCAAGGAGCCATAAAGTCAATGGGAATCAGGGGGAAAACTCTCCACTGGCTGGAGTCATACCTATCACAGAGGAAGATGGTTGTGGTTGTTAGGGGCCAATTATCGCATCCCCAGGACATCGCTGCAGGAGTTCCTCCAGGCAGTGTCCTAGGCCCAACTGTCTTCAGCTGCTTCATCAATGACCTTCCCTCCATCATAAGGTCAGAAGTGAGAATGTTCGCTGATGATTGCTCGGTGTTCAGTTCCATTCACAATTATAACAACTTGTATTTATATAGTGCCTCTCATAGGTGTATTATGAGATAAAACATTTGACACCGAGCCACGTAAGGAGAAATTAGAACAGATGACCAAACGCTTGGTCAAAGACATAGGTTTTAAGAAGTGTTTTGAAGGAGGAAAGAGAGGTAGAGAGACAGGAAGGTTTAGGCAGTGAATTCCAGAGCTTCGGCAGAAGGCACTACCACCAGTGGTTGAGCGATTATAATCAGGGATGCTTAAGAGGGCAGAATTAGAGGAGCGCAGACATCTTGGGGGGTTCTGCGGCTGGAGCAGATTACAGAGATAGGGAGGGGTGAGGCCATGCAGGGATTTGAAAACAAAGATGAGAATTTTGAAGTCGAAGCGTTTGTTAACCAGGAGCCAATGTAGGTCAGCGAACTCAGGGGTGATGGGTGAGCGAGACTTGGTGCGAGTTAGGACATGGGCAGCCGCGTTTTTGATCACCTCTAGTTCACGCAGGGTGGAATGTGGGAGGCCAACCAGGAGTGCATTAGAATAGTCAAGTCTAGAGGTAATAAAGGCATGGATGAGGGCTTCAGCAGCGGATGAGCTGAAGCAAGGGCGGAGACGGGTGATGTTACGGAGGTTGAAATAGGTAGTCTTAGTTATGCTGTGGATGTGTGGTCGAAAGCTCATTTCAGGGTCAAATATGACACCTAGGTTGAGAACAGTCTTGTTCAGCCTCAGACAAAAGTTGGGGACAGTGAAGGAATCAGTGGCTAGAGAACAGAGTTTGTGGAGGGGATCATAAACAGTGGCTTCGGTCTTCCCAATATTCAATTGGAGAAAACTTCTGCTCATCCAGAACTGGATATCGGACAAGCAGGCTGACAATTTGGAGACCGTGGGGGGATCGAGAGAAGTGGCAGTGAGGTAGAGCTGGGTGTCATCAGCGTACATCTGGAAACTGATGCTGTGTTTTCAGATGATGTCGCCAAGGGGCAACATGTAGATGAGAAATAGGAGGGGAGCCAAGGATAGATGCCTGGGAGACACCAGAGGCAACGATGCGGGGGGAAGGAAGAGAAGATAAGAACATAAGAAATAGGAACAGGAGTAGGCCATAAGGCCCCTTGAGCCTGCTCCGCCATTCAATAAGATCATGGCTAATCTGATCATGGACTCAGCTCCATTTCTCTACCCGCACCCCATAACCCCTTATCCCCTTATCATTTAAGAAACTGTCTATTTCTGTCTTAAATTTATTCAATGTCCCAGATTCCACAGCTCTTTGAGGCAGCGAATTCCACAGATTTACAACCTTCTGAGAGAAGAAATTTCTCCTCATCTCTATTTTAAATGGGCGGCCCCTTATTCTAAGATCATGCCCTCTAGTTCTAATCTCCTCCATCAGTGGAAACATCCTCTCTGCATCCACCTTGTCAAGCCCCCTCATAATCTTATACGTTTCTATAAGATCACCTCCCATTCTTCTGAATTCCAATGAGTAGAGGCCCAACCTACTCAACCTTTCCTCATAAGTCAACCCCCTCATCCCCGGAATCAACCTAGTGAACTGCCTCCAAAGCAAGTATATCCTTTCGTAAATATGGAAATCAAAACTACACGCAGTATCCCAGGTGTGGCCTCACCAATACATTAAATAGCTGTAGCAAGACTTCCCTGCTTTTATACTCCATCCCCTTTGCAATGAAGGCCAAGATACCATTGGCCTTCCTGATCACTTGCTGTACCTGCATACTATCCTTTTGTGTTTCATGCACATGTACCCCCAGGTCCCGCTGTATTGCAGCACTTTGCAATCTTTCTCCATTTAAATAATAACTTGCTCTTTGATTTTTTTCTGCCGAAGTGCATGACCTTACACTTTACGACATTCTACTCCATCTGCCAAATTTTTGCCCACTCACTTAGTCTGTCTATGTCCTTTTGCAGATTTTTTGTGTCCTCCTCACACATTGCTTTTCCTCCAATTTTGGTATCATCAGCAAACTTGGCTACGTTCCACTCAGTCCCTTCTTCCAAGTCGTTAATATAGATTGTAAATAGTTGGGGTCCCAGCACTGATCCCTGCGGCACCCCACTAGTTACTGGTTGCCAACCAGAGAATGAACCATTTATCCCGACTCTCTGTTCTCTGTTAGTTAGCCAATCCTCTATCCATGCTAATATATTACCCCCAACCCTGTGAACTTTTATCTTGTGCAGTAACCTTTTATGTGGCACCTTGTCAAATGCCTTCTGGAAGTCCAAATATGCCACATCCACCCTTTATCCACCCTGTTCATTACATCCTCAAAGAATTCCAGCAAATTTGTCAAACATGACTTCCCTTCATAAATCCATGCTGACTCTGCCTGACCAAATTTTGCTTTTCCAAATGTCCTGTTACTGCTTCTTTAACAATGGACTTCAACATTTTCCCAACCACAGATATTAGGCTAACTGGTCTATAGTTTCCTGCTTTTTGTCTGCCTCCTTTTTTAAATAGTTGGGATGTTGCAGCTGATTCTCTGGCTACAATTAGATAGATAAGAATAGAACCAGGAAAGTGTAGTCCCATCCAGCTGGATGACGGTGGAGAGGCATTGGAGAAGAATAGAGTGGTCAACCATATCAAAGGCTGCAGACAAGTCAAGAAGGATGAGGAGGGATAGTTTGCCTTTGTCACGGTCACAAAAGATGTCATTTGTGACTTTGATGAGAGCTGTTTTGGTACTATGGCAGATGCGGAAACCGGATTGGAGGGATTCAAACATGGTGTTGCAGGAAAGATGGGCACAGATTTTGGAGGCGACAACTCTTTCAAGGATTTTAGAGAGGAAAGGGAAATTGGAGATTGGATGGTAGTTGACAAGAACAGAGGGGTCAAGGGTTGTTTTTTGAGCAGAGGGGTGATGACGGCAGATTTGAGGGAAAGGGTGACAGTACCTGAGGAGAAAGAACCGTTAACAATGTCAGCTGACATGGGAGCCAGAAAAGGAAGTTAGGTGGTCAGCAGTTTGTTGGGAATAGGGTCAAGGGAGCAGGAAGTGGGGCTCTTGGACAGAATGAGCTCGGAAAGGTCATGAGGGGAGATCGGAAAGAAACTGGAGAAAGATGTGAGGTCAGGGCGAGGGAACGGGGGGATCCTTAGAGGAAGTTTGGCCCAGTGCACTAGGGGAAGGAAAGGAAGAGGCAGAGGCGGTCGAACAGATGGTCTCAATCTTAGAGACAAAGAAGAAGACAAAGCAACTACACAGATAATGAAGCAGCCCATGCCCGTGTGCAGCAAGAGCTGGACAATATTCAGGCTTGGGCTGATAATTGGCAAGTAACATTTGCAAAAAAACAAGAGCAAGAAAATTACTATCTCCAACAAGTGAGAGTCTAGCCACCTCCCCTTGACCTTCAATGCGATTACTGTTGCCAAATTCCCCCACCATCAATATCCTGGGGGTTACCATGAACCAGAAATTTAACTGGACTAGCTAAGTAAATACTATGGGGCCGAAATTGCCCTCAGCGGGAAATTGGGGAGGGCACATTGAATTAACCGGAAATTTACTGCTTGGCGGGAATCAGAGGAAAGAGCTGGAAAATTCAGCTCTTTAACTCTGACACTGCCTCCCAGCGCTTTGGGGCGCTGTTTGAGGCGGTGTAGGGGTGGGTTTGCGAGGGAGTGGGGGGTGTCCATCACTGTCGAGCTGACCATGTCGGCGGGGCGGTAACGCGTCGCAATCTCCCTCCCTTCAAGTGAGGTCAACTTGGAGCCCACTGGGCCACCAGGGACGGGTTCGGCTGGCCGGCACCCAAGAGGAGGTGCCGGGCTGCCTGTTGGTGGCCTGGTTGAACCAGCAGCCGCCAATGTCGGGCTGAGTCAGGAGTCGGCCGGCAATTTTTTTAAAATGGCAGCCGAGGCAGTGCGCCCTCCCCTTTAAGGGCGGCCACACTGCTCAGCTGTCGGCTGCACCGACCAGCGGTGGCCGCGCTCCCGTGGGGTGGTAAGTGGTCGCTGCAGGACGGTAAGGGGTCAGCACGTGGGCGGGGCGACAACACGGGCAATTCCAGATGGGAAGGCCCTGCCACCTGTCCCTGTGTAGAAAGGCCTTAAAGAAGGGCGAAATTTCCCACCTTACCGCTACAAGAGCAGGTCAGAAGCTGGGGGCTGAAATTGTCCCCGACTAAGAGTAGGTGCACTTACCGATCTTTAAGATTTTTCTCCGCCTCAATCCATGAGGCAGATCTTAAGCTGATATTCACCTCTTTGTCTTCTATTTCCAGTCGAGGCAGTGCTGAGGGACGGATGTGCCCTTGGATCGGGTCAGCCGCCCCAACCAGTCATCAGCGCAGCGCGGTGTCACAATCTCCCTCCTTGTCAGTTCTGCCCATTTACCGTCAAAAAGACCGCTAAGACCCTAATGGTACTTTAGACGGAAGTTTCATGAAAAAACAGAAAAAAACCCCACCCGGCGTTAAAAATGGGCGTTATACGGCGATTCTGGGCGGTAGGTGGGATTCTGGGCGGCAAATGCAATCCTCGACAAAGTTACGCCAAGGCTGGAGTCGGGCCCAGGGAGGGGGGAATGCACAAGAAAAAAAAATGACAAAATCTTCATAGGACCCATTCAAACAGAATCGCTGGGAAAGCATTAAAGAGAAATATCTCACTAACCTTTTCTTGCAGGTCTTCATACCTACTGCCCAGGTAAGACCTGCTTCAATGCAGCGGTCTTTTCTCCTGCAGGAGAAAATCCTACAGATGAATCTTGGGCAGGAGCAGGTGGGAGGACACTTTTCGGCATTGCACGATGGTGTAAGCCAGCGGACGCTCCCCTGCCGTCCTTCCAAACCACCGGTGTGAAGGCCTTACCAATCTCGCACGGAGGGGAGAGCGCCAAAAAAACGGGGAGACCACCGAAAACTCGGCAGCCGGCAGTAGTGTGATGAAGTTCGGGCCCATAGAATCATAGAAATTTACAGGTTGGAAGGAGGCCATTTTGGCCCATCGTGTCCACGCCGGCCGGCAAAGAACTATCCAGCCTAATCCCACTTTCCAGCTCTTGTTCCGTGTCCTTTAGATTACGGCATTTCAAGTGCACATCCAAGTACTTTTTAAATGAGGTGAGGGTTTCTGCCTCTCATGATCATCATAGGCAGTCCCTCGGAATCGAGGAAGACTTGCTTCCACTCCCTAAGTGAGTTCTTTGATGGCTGAACAGTCGATACGGGAGCCACAGACCCTGTTACATGTGGGATAGACATTCGTCGGGGGAAGGGGTCAGTAGGGCTGGTTTTCCGTGTGGTCCTTCCACTGCCTGTGCCTGGCCTCTTCATGCTCCTTGCATCGAGACTCAAAGAGCTCAACGCCCTCCCGGATGGACTCTCCACCTCGGGTGGTCTGCGGCCAAGGTCTCCCAGGTGTCAGTGGTGATGTCACACTTTACCAGGGAGGCTGTGAGGGTGTCCTTATAACGTTTCCACTGTCCTCCTTTGGCTCGTTTACCATGAAGGAGCTCCGCATAAAGCATTTGTTTAGGGAGTCTCGTATCTGGCATGCGAACTATGTGGCCTGCGCAGCGAAGCTGATCGAATGTGGTCAGTGCTTCAATATTGCGGATGTTAGCCTGGTCGAGGACACTGATGTTGGTGTGCCTGTCCTCCCAGGAGATTTGCAGGATCTTGCGGAGACATCGGTGGTGATATATCTCCAGCGACTTGAGGTGCCTTCTGTACATCGTCCATGCCTCAGACCCATAGAGGAGGGCAGGTATTACTACAGCCCTGTAGACTATGAGTTTGGTGGTAGATTTGAGGGCCTGGTCTTCAAACACTCTTTTCCGCAGGCGGTCGAAGGCACTGGAGGCGATGCTGAATCTCCGCATCGATGTTTGCCTTTGTGGATAAGAGGCTCCCAAGATATGGGAAATGGTCCACATTGTCTAGGGCCGCGTCGTGGATCTTGATGATTGGAGGGCAGTGCTGTGCGGCGATGACAGGCTGCTGAAGGACCTTTGTCTTATGGATGTTAAGCGTAAGGCCCATGTTTTCATATGCCTCAGTGAATACATTGACTATATTCTGGAGTTCAGCCTCTGAATGTGCATAGATGCAGGCGTCGTCTGCGTACTGCAGCTCAATGACAGAGGTTGGGATGATCTTGGACCTGGCCTGGAGGTGGCATAGGTTAAACAGCTTCCCACTGGTCCTGTAGTTTAATTCCACTCCAGCGGGGAGCTTGTTGATTGTGAGGTGGAGCATGGCGGCGAGGAAGATTGAGAAGAGGGTTGGGGCGATGACGCAGTCCTGTTTGACGCCAGTCCAGACGTGGATTGGGTCGATAATGGATCTGTTGGTAAGGATCACGGCCTGCATGTCATCGTGAAGCAGGCGAAGGATGTTGACAAACTTTTGGGGGCATCTGAAACAGAGGAGGACGCTCCATAGACCCTCACAGTTGACAGCGTCATCCGTGCCTCTACCACCCTTTCAGGCAGTGAGTTTCAGACCCCACCACTCTCTGGGTGAAGAAAGTACCTCTCAAATCCCCTCTAAACATCCTATCAATGTCTTTAAAATTAGTCCTCATGTCAAAGCTTCCTGCAAACATGCACAGCAATATTAGAAACATAGAAACATAGAAAATAGGTGCAGGAGTAGGCCATTCGGCCCTTCTAGCCTGCACTGCCATTCAATGAGTTCATGGCTGAACATTCAACTTCAGTACCCCATTCCTGCTTTCTCGCCATACCCCTTGATCCCCCTAGTAGTAAGGACCTCATCTAACTCCTTTTTGAATATATTTAGTGAATTGGCCTCAACAACTTTCTGTGGGAGAGAATTCCACAGGTTCACCACTCTCTGGGTGAAGAAGTTCCTCCGCATCTCGGTCCTAAATGGCTTACCCCTTATCCTTAGACTGTGACCTCTGGTTCTGGACTTCCCCAACATTGGGAACATTCTTCCTGCATCTAACCTGTCTAACCCCGTCAGAATTTTAAATGTTTCTATGAGGTCCCCTCTTATTCTGCTGAACTCCAGTGAATACAAGCCCAGTTGATCCAGTCTTTCTTGATAGGTCAGTCCCGCCATCCCGGGAATCAGTCTGGTGAACCTTCGCTGCACTCCCTCAATAGCAAGAATGTCCTTCCTCAGGTTAGGAGACCAAAACTGTACACAATACTCCAGGTGTGGCCTCACCAATGCCCTGTACAACTGTAGCAACACCTCCCTGCCCCTGTACTCAAATCCCCTTGCTATGAAGGCCAACATGCCATTTGCTTTCTTAACCGCCTGCTGCACCTGCATGCCAA
Source organism: Pristiophorus japonicus (assembly GCF_044704955.1). NCBI lineage: Eukaryota > Metazoa > Chordata > Chondrichthyes > Pristiophoridae > Pristiophorus > Pristiophorus japonicus. The sequence goes on along the minus strand of NC_091982.1, from coordinate 189,170,841 downwards.
CCTTCAATGACTGATGTACCATGACACCCAGGTCTCTTTGCACCTCCCCTTTTCCTAATCTGTCACCATTCAGATAATAGTCTGTCTCTCTGTTTTTACCACTAAAGTGGATAACCTCACATTTATCCACATTATACTTCATCTGCCATGCATTTGCCCACTCACCTAACCTATCCAAGTCGCTCTGTAGCCTCACAGCATCCTCTTCGCAGCTCACACTGCCATCCAACTTAGTGTCATACGCAAATTTGGAGATACTACATTTAATCCCCTCATCTAAATCATTAATGTACAGTGTAAACAGCTGGGGCCCCAGCACAGAACCTTGCGGTACCCCACTAGTCACTGCCTGCCATTCTGAAAAGTACCCATTTACTCCTACTCTTTGCTTCCTGTCTGACAACCAGTTCTCAATCCATGTCAGCACACTACCCCCAATCCCATGTGCTCTAACTTTGCACATCAATCTCTTGTGTGGGACCTTGTCGAACGCCTTCTGATAGTCCAAATAAAGCACATCAACTGGTTCTCCCTTGTCCACTCTACTGGAAACATCCTCAAAAAATTCCAGAAGATTTGTCAAGCATGATTTCCCTTTCACAAATCCATGCTGACTTGGACCTATCATGTCACCTCTTTCCAAATGCACTGCTATGACATCCTTAATAATTGATTCCATCATTTTACCCACTACCGATGTCAGGCTGACCGGTCTATAATTCCCTGTTTTCTCTCTCCCTCCTTTTTTTAAAAAGTGGGGTTACATTGGCTACCCTCCACTCTATAGGAACTGATCCAGAGTCAATGGAATGTTGGAAAATGACTGTCAATGCATCCACTATTTCCAAGGCCACCTCCTTAAGTACTCTGGGATGCAGTCCATCAGGCCCTGGGGATTTATCGGCCTTCAATCCCATCAATTTCCCCAACACAATTTCCCGGCTAATAAGGATTTCCCTCAGTTCCTCCTCCTTACTAGACACCCCGACCCCTTTTATAACTGGAAGGTTGTTTGTGTCCTCCTTCGTGAATACCGAACCAAAGTACTTGTTCAATTGGTCCGCCATTTCTTTGTTCCCTGTTATGACTTCCCCTGATTCTGACTGCAGGGGACCTACGTTTGTCTTTACTAACCTTTTTCTCTTTACATATCTATAGAAAGTTTTGCAATCCGTCTTAATGTTCCCTGCAAGCTTCTTCTCATACTCCATTTTCCCTGCTCTAATCAAACCCTTTGTCCTCCTCTGCTGAGTTCTAAATTTCTCCCAGTCCCCAGGTTCGCTGCTATTTCTGGCCAATTTGTATGCCACTTCCTTGGCTTTAATACTATCCCTGATTTCCCTTGATAGCCACGGTTGAGCCACCTTCCCTTTTTTATTTTTATGCCAGACAGGAATGTACAATTGTTGTAGTTCATCCATGCGGTCTCTAAATGTCTGCCATTGCCCATCCACAGTCAACCCCTTAAGTATCATTCGCCAATCCATCCCAGCCAATTCACGCCTCATACCTTCAAAGTTAGCCTTCTTTAAGTTCTGGACCATGGTCTCTGAATTAACTGTTTCATTCTCCATCCTAATGCAGAATTCCACCATATTATGGTCACTCTTCCCCAAGGGGCCTCGCACAACGAGATTGCTAATTAATCCTCTCTCATTACATAACACCCAGTCTAAGATGGCCTCCCCCCTAGTTGGTACCTCGACATATTGGTCTAAAAAACCATCCCTTATGCACTCCAGGAAATCCTCCTCCACCGTATTGCTTCCAGTTTGGTTAGCCCAATCTATGTGCATTTTAAAGTCACCCATTATAACTGCTGCACCTTTATTGCATGCACCCCTAATTTCCTGTTTGATGCCCTCCCGAACATCACTACTACTGTTTGGAGGTCTGTACACAACTCCCACTAACGTTTTTTGCCCTTTGGTGTTCTGCAGCTCTACCCATATAGATTCCACATCATCCAAGCTAATGTCCTTCCTCACTATTGCCTTAATCTCCTCCTTAACCAGCAATGCTACCCCACCTCCTTTTCCTTTTATTCTATCCTTCCTGAATGTTGAATACCCCTGGATGTTGAGTTCCCAGCCCTGATCATCCTGGAGCCACGTCTCCGTAATCCCAATCACATCATATTTGTTAACATCTATTTGCACAGTTAATTCATCCACCTTATTGCGGATACTCCTTGCATTAAGACACAAAGCCTTTAGGCTTGTTTTTTTAACACCCTCTGTGCTTTTAGAATTTTGCTGTACAATGGCCCTTTTTGTTCTTTGCCTTGGGTTTCTCTGCCCTCCACTTTTCCTCATCTCCTTTCTGTCTTTTGCTTTTGTCTCCTTTTTGTTTCCCTCTATCTCCCTGCATTGTTGAGATTACCTTGGTTGGCAGGGGTCAGTTACCAGGGGAGCATGGTAAGAATCTATTCTTTTGGAGCAGAGTATCAAACTTGATGTGGCAGCTCTGCTGATCAAGCCCTGAACAGGGGCAGGGAACAGGAACCAAGCCCCACTTTCTGTGCGAGTCAGTTTCACAAACAATGTGAGAGTCCACATTGGCCTGAGCTAGAAATTGAAGTATAGCTGATCATTTTTCACATCTAGAGACTGACCAGAAAGGAAAAAGTAAGTGATCTTCCAGCCTGGCATTCAAAATAGTTTTGTTGACATGGAGGTATTATAGAAAAAGTTTAAAATTTGGTGGGAAATACAAGTCCTGAAAAATAAACCAGCTTCTTGATTTTACCAGAATGTGTATCAGTTCTGTCTACAATATGATTGGAGAAAGGCATGCGGGATGGATATGTTATATAGTTCTTATGACAAGGTAAATGCATTGTTAGATTCCCACGGTTACACTATTGTATCGGTAGATATGGTGCAGTGCGAGTTCATTTCAGAACACAAAGAGACACAGGGTCTGCTTATGGCAATGACTATAGAATCATAGCATCATAGAAACGTATGACATAGAAGGAAGCCATTTAGCCCTTTGAAAGAGCAGTCACGCTTAGTCCCACATTCCTGCTTTTTGTCTGTAACTCTGTAAATTCTTCATTCTCAAGTGCCTGTCTACCTCCTTTTTAGGTAGCACGTTCCAGATCCTGACTACTCTGAGTGAAAAAATTCTCCTCATCGCCCCTCTAGATCTTTTTCCAATGATTTTGAATCTATGACCTCTAGTTATTGACAGAGGGAATATTGTTTCCCCATTTCCTCCATCAAAACTTCCCATCATCTTAAAAACTTCCATTAGATCACCTCTTAACCTTCCCTGTTCCAAGGAGAACAGTCCTAACTTTTCCAATCTCTCCTCATAACTGCAGTCCCTCATCCTGATAACATCCTGGTAAATCTCTTCTGAACCTTTTCTAATGCCTTTACATCTTTCCTGAAATGTGGTACCCAGAAATGTCCACAATACTCCAGCTGAGGCCTAAGCAGTAATTTATAAAGTTCTAGTTCTATTCTATTCCTCTATTTATAAACCCAAGTAGCCCATATGCTTTTTTAACCACTTTATCAACATGCCCTGCTTCCTTTAATGATTTGTACTATAAAGACCAAAACCTGTTGCTTACTGCATTTGGAAGGCACTTTGAGTTTTATGCAGGTTGCAAGTCATTGGAGCAATCTCTATCCAGTGTCACCTCATTGGAACAACCTCTCCAACCATTGACAGATTGCTTCTGTCATCTCAAGTTCACCTGCCATCTATTACATTAGCATCGGTGCCCTTGAAACTATCTCACATTGGTCATCAGAATCCCACCACGATCAGCCTCAACACCAGCAGCACGAGGCACACCAGCAGCATCAACAACAATACCAGCCATCTCCACAATCAACTGATGCTGCACAGGACATCGGGCATTCACACCCGACTATATCGCTGCCCAGAAGGCCAGGGATGGCTTCACCATGGATAGATTTACTTCACTTGATGCTGTACACTCTGGCTGCCACATGGTGCGCCAGGTTGGCATCACCCCACACCAATGCCATAAAGCATTCCCTGAAATGCCCAAGCCATGTCTTTTTCACTCATCACCATTGAGGGGATTACCATTATGTCTCACCATTCATTACAACTCACTAAGCTCCTTCCAAAGGTGTACACAATCTGTCTCAGAACACAAATGGAAATTTCCACTTGGTGGCTAAGGCCAAAAGAAATGGGCCTTGTTCCAGCGATGCGGGATGTATCGCCCGTGCTGATCACTGGATCAAGGCCCATTTTTTTTTTGTTGCGATTTTCCATTCGGCCTTAGCCCAGCGATGTCAAATGGGCGATGTGATTTCTTGGCGATCTCACGATCGCCCAAAGAAAACGAAAATGACTGGAAAAAAAGCTTCCCTACTGCGCATATGCAGGTTGATTTTTTTTTCAGGTTGATGCTCCTTCACACATTTCGAGAGGGCAAGGTCTTCACACATGCTCAGAAGTTCTGTGTGGGTCTGGGAGAGAGAGAGAGAGTGAGAGAGGAGAAAGAAAGCAGGTTATCTTAAGCTACTGAAAAAACAGATAAATTTAAAGAATGGAGGGAGCTGCAGGAAAGAGAAGGGCCAAACCCTTCAGCGAAGAGGCAAATGAGGCCCTAGTAAATAGTGTAAGCGCGAGGTGGGAGGATCTGACATGGGGTGGGCATGGGAAACCTCCACCCCGTGTATATCGGAGGATTTGGGCAGAGATTGCCGACGTGGACCAGTGCTGGGAAAGATGGAACAGTCTACTGGCGGCTGCAAGAGTGAGTTGAAATTTAAATTTGAAATCATCCCTATTTATTATTTAATGTTGTATGGAAAATCTAATTAGAATCTGCAATGTTATATCGTAATCTTTAAGCATGACTAAGTAACTAAATTAGGATTAAGTTATGATTACATTTATGCACCGCAACATAAATTTGAATGTTACAATATGAAATATCTTCCTCTGCAATGTATTGCAAACTTGAAATTGAACTTATAAATCTGTCAGTTCTAAATGTTTATTGCCAAATCCATCTGCCTATGCCGTGCAATGTTACCTTATCTATTACAAAAGAAGATTTCCATCAACCAGTGGGAGCAATTCAGGACGGGCGGGGGCTGTGCCATGCTGCAGTCACTCAATGCCTACGAGGAGCTTGCAGTGGCCTTGGTGTGGCCAGAAAGCCATTTGGTCACAACCCGCGGAGTGACCGAACCCACCCTAGAGTCACGTGAGTAATGAGAACTGTGCATTGTGCAATGTGTGAATCAATAGAAAATATTTGTTACGCGGGTAATCCTATGCAATGATAATTTAATTTGATTTATAATTGAGTTATACTATTGAGATGTACTATTGATCTTCAAATGAGGTCATGTTAGGCCTGGTGACCGCTTGTGCATATGGGCTAATGGTAATGTTCTGAGTTTTTAATTTAGATGAATTGATTTGCATTGTTAAACGTTGTTTATAACTTCCATTTGTCTTTCAAAGGTCAACAAGTACTGATGGAGTCAACGGACACATCCACTGACCAATCGGACACTCCCAGGAGGAAGAGCCAGAGGAGGAGCCATTGCAGACTCCTGCTGTGGCTGTGCGAGATCAGGAGGAGGAGGAGGAGGAGGAAGAACAGGAGATTTTTTTTGTGTGGGTGGAACAACCTGCGACCACCTCTTTTGAGACAGAAGAGGCACCGGGACCAAGCGGTGTGCAGGTGGTGATGCCAAGGCGCGTGACATTGAACACGCCGACCCCACGGCGGTCCAATCAGCGTGAAATGCACTCGCCTGCCACGGAGGACCAGACGGAGAGCTTACTTTCCCTGTGCAGGGAGACGGTCGCGATCGGTTGCGACCTTATCCAGGGGTTCGCGGGTTTCTCAAACAATTGGAGTCAGTTCTCCACATCCTAGAACAAGTTCTGCTCGCACTTCTCCAACTGGTCTTCTGAGCAGTCACAGACTGCTCGGGAGACGTTGGAGGCAATCAGGGAGCAGACAGCCGCAACAAATGCTCTACGGCATGCGTTGCTGGCTGGACACGGCGCTGCGCCCCAAGGTGTCGTGTCCACTCGCAGCGAGACCCCAAGCACACAAGCGAGTACGGAGGACACAGTTCCTCCTGACTCGGAAGTAGAGCCTGAGGCTTCTGCTTCCTCTCCGTCACCTCCACCACGGCAAGAAGTCTTGTCGTCCCACTCTGCACGACGTCTTGGTGTAGGTCTGCGGAGACAAAAACGGACGGGTGGGGTGCGAACACGGGGTGGGACAGGATCTGGAGGGAAACGTGGCTGCAGATAGGGAGAGGCGAGTGCTTCTCAATAGTTCACTTGTTTTAAAATGTTCACTTGTTATTATCACTTTATTATTCTCTTGTTATTGTTACTAAATTGGTCACTTGTATTCAATAGTTAAATGTTCACTTGTTATCATTACTTAACTGTTTACTTTCCATTCTTTCTGGAATTGTCACTTTTTATCGTTACTGAAATGGTCACTTTTTATCATGACTGAGATGGTCATTTGTTATCATGACTTAAATGGTCACTTGTTAGCATGACTTAAATGGTCACTTGTTATCATCACTGAAATGCTGACTTGTTATCATTACTTAAATGGCCACTTGTTCTTTAAAATGTTCAATTTCTTCTTCTTCTAACGTTTTGGGGATTTTGAGGGAAGGGTGGGTTGGTGCGGGTGGTGGGAGGTTGGAGGGAGGGTGTTGTTCATTAGTTCTTAAAAAGATTTTTGTTTCTTAATAAAAAAAAAAATTTCTACAACTTTTGTACCTTCTCTCTTACTTATATAAGTTTTACAACATACAGTTTTTCATGCATATTTGTGTATTTATTCTGTTTCCCCACAGAAATGAAACTTTTGTTTAAACATAACTGTATTTGAATGTTTGAATCTCAACAATAATAGTTCATGCGAAGCGTTCATTAATAAGCTGCTGACGCAAAAGCTTAGCGGCAGTGTAACTGCCACTGGCTACTAGTCTTCGGGAAGGGTGTGGTGGTATCAGTGCTAGATCGCGATGCTGATTAAGCTCCCCTATGTCCTCGCCAGCGCCTCTCCCGCCTGTTCCAAAATTATCACTATGTAAAAGCTATTTACTAAATAATTCCAATATATGAGATCTATTTAGCATAAATAAGTTGATAATACCGATTTATATTCCCTGTCACAAATTTCTGAGTACAATTTGCTTCAATTTTACTCTCTAAATAACTCAAAACTAATTCTCCACCCTTCCTCAGAAGCTAAAAATGGCGTCCGTAGTGCCCATTTCCCTTTCTAAGGCCCTGAAAAAGCAACTATTTTTGAGCACTCTTTTGGGCCTTGCATCAGCCCAGCGAAGTGCATGCTAGGTGCCGAAACTTGGGATGGGCCTTGTGTGGGTGATCATTTGGGCGATCATCTCGGCGATCAAAGTGGAAACTTGGGGGCCTATTTTTCCAGCGATGTTTTGGGCCTAGTTTCCATTTTTTGCTCAAAATGGGCGATAAAGGTCCATTTTGGGCGATAGATGGGCCTTAGATGGGCGATGTGAAGTGGAAAGTCTAGCCCAAAGTGTTGAAAATAAAAGTTTCAATGTTTGACAACACATTAACAGAAAATGTACATGAACATTGGCGAAAACACCTAAGTGCCTACCCTTGTGTGTTCTCAGTTGGTACGATTGGACTAGGGTGAAGGTGACTGTGAGGGGTGGTTAGTGAGATGGGGAAGTGATAATGTAGATAGAAAGGGATGGGTGGAGATGCAAGCTAAATTGGTGTGAGTATGGATGTGCAGGAGTAGGGTAAGGAAGGCAGAGTGATGGGGATGTGATGAGTGGCACAGCAGGATGAGGTTGAGTGGCTTTGCAGTAATGTTTCGTGATACACTTAGATCATTGAAAGGTTTGCACCACTGCAGTCCTCCTGATGACATCCCTGCTTGTGTCCTCTTGTGCAATGTGTAACCAGGCTGCGTTGATCTCCTGGGGAGGTCGCTTCAATCCATTGGAAGGGAAGAGAACTTCCTTGCGTGCTTTGACTCCCTCCATAAGCATATGGAGGGAGTCATGGGAGAGCCTGGGTGCAGCCGTGCACATTTACGCAGTGCTTGTCAGTGTTTGCAGCACCTCAATGATGTAGAACACTGACAGCACAACTGTCAAACTAAATTTGTGTATGGTCCCTTTAAGGAAAACAGCTGATGACGCATCATCAAATGACATCATCAGACTTGGTTCCTTCAATTGGCCCGGGAAACATGCTTAACAAGCTCAATCAATGTAACAACATTTTGGACAGCGGGCTGGAGCCAGCAGCGAGGCCAGGACCCGCCACTGACCCCGGCCGCACCGCACCCACTGAGGTTGGGGAAATCGCGGCCCATATGTTTATAAAATGTTTTAGTGATCAATTTAATATTGCATGCTAATCTTTTCTCGTAACATATCTTTGCCTCTCGTATTAACTTTTTCAATTCCCTCCTGTACTTTCCATATTCTTTCTTGTTATTAACTGAATTTTGCTGCTGACATTTGTTATAAACCTCCTTCTTCTGTTCGATTTTAACTTATATTTCCTTTGTCACCCAAAACCCATTAGCTTCGGATGCTCTACCTTTTCCCTTTAATATGCCTAGTTTGTGCCTGAACTCTCTCTCTCTTCCCTGAAAGCCCTCCATTGGTCTGTTGCTACTTTAATCTGCCTCCTTAAATCACTGAAATTAGCTGTTCCCCAGTTGAGCATTTTTACCTTTGATAATTTCTGATCTCTTTCCATAATTACTTTAAACCTAATTATGTTGTGGTTACTGTTGGCTAGATGATGTCCTACTGTAACACACTCCACTTGCCTCACTCATTTCCCAGAACCAGATCCAACACTGCTTCCTTCCATGTTAGACTGGAGACATATTGATCAAGAAAGTTCTCCTGTGCATATATTAGAAATTCTTCTCCTTTCCTACACTTAGCACTGTTTTCCCCAATCTATGTTTGGGTAATTAAAGTCTCTTAATATTACTACTCTATTTTTGTTACATAACTTTGAAATTTGCCAACAAATTTCCTTATCTATCCCCTTCTTACTGTTTGGAGCTCTATTTTTTTTTTATACTCTGTTCCTCAACTCAAGCCAAATAAATTTTGTCCTAGAACCATCTCGTATATCTTTTCTATTTAGAACTGTAGCATCATCTTTCATTAATACTGCCACATCACCTCCTCTTTTTCCTTATCTATCATTCCTGAATACTTGGTAACCAGGAATATTAAGAATCCATTCCTGGCCTTGTTTGAGCTATGTCTCTGGTAATGCAACTATGTCATAATCCTATGTAGCAATTTGTCCCTGCAGCTCACCAATCTTATTAATTACACTACGGAGATTGATGTACATACAATTTAATACCTCCTTCATTACCAATACTATTAAACTCAAGAGAATATCTACGGCAGATCTGAAACTTATAACAGTATCTTGGGTCATTATTACTTTTAATCAATCGGGTTCAGATACATGCAAAAATTCACCACCATGTTTAAGAGTCTTCAGTATAAGCTACTCAGAAATTCGCACTTTCCTGGAGCAGCTTGAAGAATTTCAGCATGGTTACCATCCACAATTGTAGCCTTATGATTAACTACACTATGTGGTGCGGAGTCCACTTCCTCTATTCAAACTATTCAGCAAGGCTTTTCATCTGTGCAGCAAATTCCATGCAGGTAGATCCTTACTGCAGCCTATTGGGTCAGATGCCAACTCACTCTCCAGACCCCAAGGATGCCCATGTGGATTTTGTGAGGGCAGCAGACAAATCAGTCATTGGCACTTGACCAGAAGAACTCTTTTAACCATAACCGACATAAGTGCTCATCCTTGCAGATGGCTGTAAACCACTGATCCATCTCCTGAATGTTTCTCCTGGCTTTATGATGCAGAATATCAGGATCTATCTTTGCAGCAGCTCTTGGTTGTCCTGAATAGGCTTCAAGCACGGCTATAAATACCCTGTGATCTTGCCTGATGGCTCTCATTCCTTTTGCAGTTACGTTAACAATACGCTGCTTAGTAGATGAGCAGCTGTCAGGCTTTCGGCTTTATTTTTTTTGACTTCAACTACTAAGGAAATCATTGGCCATGTCATCTGCTGTTGAGTCTGTGCTATTGGCAGTAACACAGATCCACTCCCAGCTTTGTGGTCAGCAATATCCTTGTGTTCCTTGCTGCTTGGAAGCGTCAATACAGAACATTCAAAAAAATCTGGTAGTTTACATTCTTAAAAAGCTTGCTATTTAAAACACTTTACAAAATTGTCATACAAAACCCATTGGATTCTCAGAGCATTATTTAGAACTGTCTATGCTTTTAGACCTGGACTTCCTATATACAGCTGTATATTCCCCTCCCACGCTAATTTAATCCTCTCTGAACAAGGTGTATAAAAATAAAGATGGCACTAAATTCATTTTATGAAGATATATTCCTGTCCTCTGCTATTTTCTATGAATTGCTGAAGTTCTGCCATCAACAAGGGTTTCACAACGTTGAAATAAATTTAAAGGGAAATCAAACACAATGGACAGTGGTACTAAAATAGTAGGTGGAGCAACATCAGATTGTTTTTATTGAAGCAATAATGAAGTGAATAATTAAAGGTGAATAGATGACAGTTTTGAAAGAATAGTTCAAAGTATGAATATTTGTTTGAAATATGGCCTGTGTATACCTGGGTGAACTATTGCCAGCAGTTGGCTTCTAATTAGATTCTTTCTTATCTTTATAGTCCTTGTGTCCAAAGCAGCTGTGTAGCCAAGAATATTGATTTATTTTCGAGTAACTGGACATTTGAGCCAATTGGTACAATGCTGATCTTTGTTTTAGCTCATGGACAAACTTTTAAGTCAATATGCCAAATTTATCAACAACAAAACACGTATCCAATTGCACCCTATATTTGACTAATGATGACATGTAAAGTGCTATCAAAAACCTATCCTGATTTTTGTAAGTTGCAATTCTATAATGCACTAACACAGTTCTGACACCAGATCATTATTTGTCTGCCAAGTTTGCCTGCGTAGTGACTTCACTTAAATAAATAATTAATTGACTTGAGAATCACTTTGGGACACATGCGCATATGAAAGATGTTATACAATTGCAAGTTTGTTCCGCTTTACACTGAATTTCACTATTAGTGCCTTGACAAAAACATGATAAGCCATTTGAAACACATGACAGACTATACTTTGTGGATCACTACACTGGTGAGGAGGCGCACGACTTGAACTTTAATTAACCAGCTGTCCTTATTACTGACTGCAACACTGTCACCAATCCCGACAGTCACACAGGTGTGCCTGCTGTATGTTAAATGAAGGGCTATCACAAAGGTTCTTTATCAGAAGCATCTTTATGAAGCAATGACCCAGCAAGCTATGGAAGAAATAGATTATTGCATTACAAATATTACCTTCTGTGCCAGAGTTTATTCTTGTATCAAAATGCTGAGAAGTGCATGATTTGTATCAGTAACCTTCCAACAAAATTAAGTCTCAACAGTATTTTGAAGTTAATCTATCCATCTCAGCATTCTATTGCTTATAAGATTGGGGTATACAAGTCCTGGTTTATCAGAGTTTCCCTTTTGTTTTTTTGTCTCCAAGGTCCTACAGTTTGAAATTGAACTTCAGCTTCAATAACCGAAGATATACATTTGAAGAGGCACTATCTTTATGCATCAGTACCTTCATAGTAATGTTGGATTGATGTATCTGAATTGATGTACCTTGATGTAAATTACATGAGAATTTGGCAAACATGAACAAATATTTGCAAAGCAACTTTCAGCAAAAATTGTGTCCTTTTAACAGAAACCCATATTTATACTGATTTGTGTTGAAAAGATGTCTCCGAGCACTTTACAAAGTGGAGAAGATAATGGACATGGAATGGGAGTGAATGGACACGGCAGATGTTTGGGAGGGAAAGAACAGGGCAGGTGTTTTTATGAAGGATTAGGATACTGGGCCAAAAGAGCAGTCGAAGGGAAAGTCACCTTTTGAAAGCAGGAAAGTAGGAGGTAAGTTTACGAGAATTTGAAGATGGGTGCGAGAAAAGTTCCATTTGGTTTGGAACAGCAACTGTGAAAGTGAAATGAAGATAAGAGGGAATGATGAATAGATGAGAAAGAAGCAAAGAGTAGGGTGGTCTTGGTGGGGGCTGGGGAGAGAATGGGGTGATAAGGTGACAATAGACATCACTGCTCCATTCTCCTGCTGTTTCTGCCACAATCCCATCTGATTTCAGACAGGAGCACAGAGGAAAAACAATGTAATTTGCCTTTCTTTGCAGTTTGATTAACACTGAAGGTGAATGAGAATGGCTGTAATTTTCACATTGCAGAGCATGCGGGTTTGAGAGAGGATAGGGGGTTAAAAGTCCTGAAATTGACAGCGTGCCGGTAATCCTCCCTCATCCTGCTGACTGCTGCATTTAATTGGGGCACATTTCGAAGCGCCACGGACCTGCTCGGGAGAGGCGGGCAACCTCATTGAGGTACTTAACAGTCCACTTACTGTTGACACCCTTGTGGACGCCAAGAAATGAGGCCGAGGAGCGATATAATCAAAGCCACATGACCACCAGATCTATAATAGAGCTAAAGATGATCTTCAGATGCCTTGACAGTTCTGGAGTAGCCCTTTAGTACGCACCAGCCAGGGTCTCCAGAATCATCATTGCATGCTGCGCGCTGCACAACACAGTGCAGCAGCGAGGATTGGAGCTACAGGAAGAGTAAGGTGCAGAGCGCACAGAACCTTTGAATGAGAAGGAGAACGAACAGGTGGAATATGAGGAGGGGGAGGAACCTGAGGTGAAGATAGCACCAGCAGCGGTGCCCGAGAGGTCCGCGATAGCTTCATAATGGCTCGGCTTACTTAAGTTGCACCAGTGCACCCATATGGCTCCCAGATGCTGTACCAACTTCCCTCCCACAAACACCACAAAGCAGTCCTAAAATAAACATACCATTCCCGTCAACCAAGCACCCATTGCTCGAGGGCACCATTCACTCCAATTGACAAAGCCACTTCCCAGGTAGCAGGCAAAAATGGACAAGACGGGGAAGCAATGGAAATAAATAAACTTATGTGCATCCTAAATAGAACTGAAACTTAACACGAGCATTTTGCCAAAGACCCATGTGTGTACCCTTGTGCATCTACGATTGTGTCTTTTTCCTTCTCTGATAGCTTCTACGAGATGCTTTGGCTTCAGCAGAGACACAGGCAGGCTGCTCACGACCCTGCTGCGTCTGCTTCGACATTTTTGGAACACATCCTCTGGGTTTCAGTGCCTGTGAGGGCCTGCCAAAGACTGTTCCTCCTGCAACTGTGGAGGGGCAGACTCGGCCATCGGGATTCTAAGCATCCTCAGAGAATGCAGCTGAGGAGTTGTCTTACTCCTCCAACTGGACAGTGTGGTGCTGGGGGGTGCGGGGGGGGGGGGGGGCACTTGATGGACTTGTGGAAGTGTAAAGACATGAATTAAACCTCATGATAAAAATTTGTAATGTTACCATGATGTATATGATAATATTGCACTGGCTCTGACATCAGTCACCATGAGTGACTATTGTATGCCATCTGGGATATTTAATTCTGTCATCAGGTTGCTGGGAGATCCCCCTCTCTGTCTCCCATTGCCAGCATCTCAGTCATTCCACTTATTTCGAGAGCCTCCTCCTCTGAAGGCATCAAATTTTTATATATTGCAGGGCCACCTCCGGTTCTCTCTCTTTCTCTCCTGTTCTGCGCTCTCTTCTCCCTTTGAGTGAGAGTGATGGAACGAGTGATTGGTTAATGGACAGAAAACAGAGAGTAGGAATAAACGGGATGACAGGCCGTAACTAGTGGGGTGCTACAAGGATCAGTGTTGGGGCCTCAGCTATTTATAATCGACATCAATGACTTAGATGAAAGGACCAAATGTAATGTAAAGTTTGCTGATGATACAAAGCCAGGTGGGAAATTAAGCAGTGAGGAGGACGCAAAGAGGCTGCAAAGGGATATTGACCGTTTAAGTGATTTCGGCAAGAAGGTGGCAAAAGTTGTATAATGTGGGGAAATGTGAAATTATCCACTTTGGTAGGAAGGATGGAAAAGCTAAATATTTTTTTAAAAGGTGAGAGACTAGTAAATGTTGGTATTCAGAGAGATTTGGGTCACCATGCACACAAATCACAGAAAGCTAACATGCAGGCACAACAAGCAATTTGGAAGGTGAATGGTATGTTAGCTTTTATTGCAAGGGGGTTGCAATATAAGAGTAAGGAAGTCTTGTTGCAATTATTTAGGGCGTTGGTGAGACCACACCTGGAATACTGTGTACAGTTTTGGTCTCCTTACCTAAGGAAGGCTATACATGCCTTGGAGGAGGTGCAACGAAGGTTCACTTGATTGGTTCCTGGGATGGGAGGGTTGTCTTTTAGGAGAGATTCAGTAGAATGGGTTTATAGTCTCTGGAGTTTAGAAGAATGTGAGGTGATCTCATTGAAAAGTATAACATTCTTAGAGGGCTTGACAGAATAGACGCTGAAAGGATGTTTCCCCTGGCTAGAGAGTTTAGAACTAAGAGTCACAGAACAAGGGGTCGACCATTTAGGACTGAGGTGAAGAAACATTTCTTCACTCAGAGGGTTGTGAATCTTTGGATTTCTATACCTCAGAGGTCTGTGGATGCTCAGCTGTTGAGTATGTTGAGGTCGATAGATTTTTGAGCATAAGGGAATCAAGGGATATGAGGATAGGGCAGAAAAGTGGGGTTGATTTCGAAGCTCATCCATAATTTTATTGAATGACAAAGCAGGCTCGAGGGTCTGTATGGCCTACTCCTGCTCCTATTTGCTATGTTTTCATGTTCTAATCACTCAGCTACTTCAGCCTCCTTCAGGCCTCTGTACTTTCCAAACACTAGTAGGACAAACTCTTCTCCAACTCTGGCCCCTCAAAACTCGATAACTTCTCCTTTACCTCAGGCCTCACCATACTCAACTCTTCAATGAAAACACTTTCTGCCCCTTGTCTCCTTTGCAACTCAACTACTGACCACTCAATTACTCCTAAGTGCAATGCTTGCTGATATCAACAATTCATTGCTTTTTCTCTCTGATATTCTCTGCACTTTCAAAATTTTCATAATTACCCATTCCTTAAAATGATTATCCTTGATCCGTCTGACCTCTCGAACTACCGTCTTAACTCCAACCCCCTTTCCCTCTCTAAGGTGTCATTGCCACCCAACTCCATGTCCAGCTTTCCCTCACCCACACTACTGCTGAAATTCTTGTCCATGGACTCTGATATTTTCATTTTATTGATATTTACCCTAATGTCTTTTCTGTTGTCTATCTCTCAGATAGATTAAGAACCTATTCCCTTCCTGCCATTCCTTGACTACTGTTTTGGTGTTGTTCTGCCCATCCATAATCTGTGAATCAATTTAGTGTTTAAATGAAAAATGGCAAACACAAAATGCAGTAGGCTGACAAGTTGAAGAATGAGACAGAATTCTCAACAAACCAATCATCAACTAGATTCAGTGATACTTGTGTCACTAGTAATGTCCGGGAGAAGAAAATTGGTGCTCTTCAGAGCATGCACAATTGATTTATGCCTTTTCTCTGAAATGGAACGCTCCCACACTTGTTCTTAGTTACTTGCGGCATTAATGATAGCCATGTACCCACTCCTGCCCTTCAAGTAAGTTTGGTGATGGTGGAATAATGATTGATGTTGGTAAATATACAAGAATTGCATTGAAATTAAAGCTTCTCTGTCTGGACAGACAGCACACAGTTCATCTGTCGCCTGTGTAGATGTGCACTATAAAGTCCTTAACAGATCATGTAATACTTTTACAGTACCCTAGAGAACAAAGAAGGGTTCCACCCCTTCTTTGAGTATGTAATGCAGCATATCAATGTTTGACTCCACTCTTTGTATTTGTTCAGCTTAATTCACTATGGTTTACGTTGTCATGAAGATTTGTGGCATTTGAGTCTTGCTGCAACTGATTATTTATAGATGATTTTGATGTTTCGGGTTGTTATCTATACAGACAATGCCCTAAGGCTAATGAAAATAATACATCTTGTTTTTATTAAGATTTGCAAAGTAGCCCAATGGTTTCAATAACAAGTTCAGACTCTTTCTTTAGCTAAAGGTTGACAAAGGATTAAACCTGTGGAGTTTTTCAAATGGTTGTTTTCACATATCACAGGATCATGACAACCATTGAGAAATATGGATCTACCATTTTGTAGAATGACACAGCACAGAAGGAGGCCATTCGACCCATCGTGCCGTGCCGGTTCTTCAAAAGAGCTATCTACTTAGTCCCATTCCCTTGCTTCTTCCCCATAGCCCTGTAATTTTTTACCCCTTCAAGTATTTATCAGGTTCTCTTTTTGAAGTAATTATTGAATCTGTTTCCACCATCGACCTGCCTTGGTTCTGTAACCTTAAGTACCTTTGTCAATCAAAAATCTATCAATCAATCAATCAATGCAGGCTAAAGAGAGATGCAAAAATTGGTGCAATTTTCCAATTGACAGGTTGTTTTTGGGCCCAGAGGCCTTCTGTAGAGATCATCAGAGGGCTGTGAGGCCTCTGGGCAGGCATACTCCTTTTTCCTGTAGCTGGCTCTGTTGCCAGTGAAAAGCCTTGCCCGAGGCAGACTTGTGCTAGGGCTATGACTGAGACATGTGACGCAGTTCCACCTGGATAGGCTAAGCACACATTTCAGGTTCATTGCATGTGTTCCCTCAAGAGGAGAAAAATCAGAAAAATCGCCCCACCTCTCATACATGAGTACAAAGTAATGAAACTCCAAATGTTAAAATTTTCACTCTTTGCTCTCCCCTTTTCTGTTATCGTGGTGATTCATGATAGATATGGTCCACAGGCAGCAGCAGCCTGCTAGTAATTGGTCCAAAAAGTCACGCTTCATGAGCAAACCTAGACAGAAAGTCTTGTCAGGCTATTCCATTACCGTCTAGTCAAATCGGTGTCCATATAGGCACACTTCTAACAGAACAACATTCGACAATAATAGTAAGAAGCTTGAATGACATTCTCCCGCCACCCCCACCCCGTAACCCCGCCCCCCCCCACCCCGACCTCTGGGACACTGATGCCAATTTTCACATTCCATCATCTCCACACCTGAGAAAAGCATATTCAGCACAGACTAGGTATTTAACTGTTATCTGTGGACCTCATTACTACATTGTACTGTGCATTTACTCAGTAAACCTACACTTTTTGTAGTTATATTGGGCCCAAGTTTCGGACCGGCCTATAACGGCGCAGCCCCGACCTGGACACCCGTTTTTCACGCCACAAAGTGCGCCTAAAAAAAATACAGATTCTCTGGCTCCCTGCAGGTCGTTTGCAGCTCGGCGTGGTGCAGCACAAGCTGTAGGGGGCGGAGCTAGGTCCCTGCGCTGAAAACAGTGCCGGGACCTCTGCACATGCGCGCTACAGTGGGCGCGCATGTGCAGTAGCTCCAGGTGCCCAAAACTGTGTGGGAGGGGCCCGAAGCACGCAGCCCCTAGCCCTGGCCATGGGAGGCATAAGGCTGCCTCCCACACCCAGCTCCTGCTTCCTCCAGACCCGACTCAACTCCCACTTCCCCCCACCCCGCCCCTGGAGGGACCCGACCCCGACACCGACTCCCGCTTCCCCCGCCCCCGGACCAGACCGGACCCGACCCCCCCGGACTGGACCCGAGCCGCACTCCCCCCCCCACCCGACCTGACCTGCCTCTCCCTCCCTCCCTCCCCCCCCCCCGACCCGAACCGAACCGACCTCCCTCCCACCACCCCACCGACCCGACCCGTGCTCCCGACCCCCCCCCACACCCGGACCGGACCCGACCCAACCTGACCTCCCTCCCCCCGCCCCCGACACGAACCGACCCGACCCAACCTCCCTCTGCCGCCCACCCCCCCGCCGCCCTTCAGACCGGACCCGACCCAACCCGACCCACGCTCCTGACCCCGACCCGCACTCCCCCCGACCCGACCAGCGCTCCCGACCCCGGACCCCGGACCCGACCTGACCCAACGCCACTTACCTGTAAATCTGGTGCTGGGGACGGGCCCTGCCCGAAGTCTTGGGCTCAGCCGGGCCCGGCCCGTTCAGCCTCCCTCTTTCTCCTTTACCCCCCTTCTCCTTTCCCCCCTTCTCCTTTCCCCCCCTTCTCCTTTCTCCCCCTTCACCTTCCCCCCTTCTCCTTCCCCCCTTCTCCTTTCCCCCCCCCTCTCCTCCTTTACCCCCCTCTCCACCCCCCCTCTCCTTCCCCCCTTCTCCTTCCCCCCCTTCTCCTTCCCCCTTCTCCTTTCTCCCCCTTCTCCTTTCTCCCCCCTTCTCCTTTCCCCCCTTCTCTTTTCCCTTCTCCCTCTCCCCCCACTTTCCCCTTCTCCTCTCCCCCCTTCCCCTCCTCCCCCTCCCCCCTTCTCTTCCCCCCCTTCTCTCCCCCCTCCCCCATTCCTCCCCCTTCCCTCCCTCCCACTCTGCCTCCC